>NC_092728.1:68964327-69291577 GCF_047496885.1 Scyliorhinus torazame
TCTGGCCAAACAAAAAAATCTTGTAGAGTGTGAGAGAGAGAGACTCGCTCGACGTTGGGAGCCAGCCTTGCGTTCCCGTGTTACCCGGTACCCAGGAACCAGGCTGACGGCGGCGCCTCCGCTGGGCAGACATGGGCGGCGCATTGGTTATACAGGGTTCGGGGCGGCACGCTCCAGGGCTCTCCGGTCAGCAGGCCAGCCCAGCCTCTCCCCTTCCATGCCCACTCCTCCTCCCGCAGCTTCTTTTTTTAAACGACGCACACAAAGCGCCAATTTTTAATGTGCGGGTGTGGAGGGAGAGGGAGAGGGGGGGGGGAAAAATAGCCCGAGCTGCCCCGGCTGGTATTTTAAAAGCAGCAGGCGGCACTCTGACGGTTGGGGCCTCCGGCGAGAACATGCACCTCCCGCCAACTCTCTTCTCTCCCGCCCGCGGCGTGTGTGGTTTTTTTTTTTGGGGGGGGCGGTGGTAATTGTAGTGGAGGAGGAGGAGGAGGGGGGGGGTGAAGGGCGAAGTGCAAGAGGGAAAAGTTGGTGCTTTTACCTCAGGATCCGGTGAAGCCATGGCTCAGGCTCAGCTCGTGTGACGCAGCGCCCGCCCGCCGCGTGACGTCATCGCCGCCCAGAGCCACACTGGCTCAGAGACAGAGTGGAGCATCTTGTGAGTGTGTGAATGAGTGAGTGGAGCATCTCTGAGTGTATATGTGAGTGAGTGGAACATCTCTGAGTGTGTGTGTGTGTGACTGGGTGTGAGGAGCATCTCTGGTGTGTGAATGAGTGAGTGGAGCATCTCTTGAGTGTATGAATGAGTGGAGCATCTCTGGTGTGTGTGAGTGGTGCATCTCAGAGTGTGTGATGTGAGTAGGTGGAGCATCTCTGAGTGGGTGTGAGTGAGTGGAGCATCTCTGATTGTGTGTGTAAGTGGTGCATCTCAGAGTGGGTGTGATGTATGAGAGTGACCTGAGTGAGTAAGAGAGAGACTGAGTGGAGCATCTCTGAGTGTGTGTGTATATCTGACTGGAGCCATCCTGTGAGTGAGAGTGTGTGAGTGTGACTGAGTTAAGAATCCCTGACGGTGGCCTGGCCCGCGATCGGGGCCCACCGATCTGCGGGCGGGCCTGTGCCGTGGGGGGCACTCTTTCCCTCCGCGCCGGCCTCTGTAAAGCTCCGCCATAGTGGCGCGGAGAAGAAACCCCCTGCGCATACGCAGTGATTACACCAGCGGTTCTGCGCATGCGCCAGAACACGCTGGCGCTCCCGCGCATGCACCAACTCGCGGAGGCCTTTCGCCGCCGGTTGGTGCGGCGCCAACCACTCCAGCGCTGGCATAGCCCCCGGATGTGCGGAGGATTCCGCAACTTCCGGGCGGCCCGACGCCGGAGTGGTTCACGCCACTCTTTGGCGCCGGTACGGCACGCCCGCCGGTTGGGGGAGAATCCTGGCCTGTGTGTATGTCTGACTGCAGCCATCATAGTACATAGAACATACAATCAGAAGGAGGATATTTGGCCCATCGAGTCTGCATCGACCCACTTAAGCCCTCACTTTCACCCTATCCCCGTAACCCAACGACCCCTCCTAACGCTTTTGGTCACTCAGGGCAATTTATCATGGCCAATCAACCTAACCTGCACGTCTTTGGACTGTGGGAAGAAACCGGAGCACCCGGAGGAAACCCACGTAGACACAGGGAGAACGTGCAGACTCCGCACAGACAGTGACCCAGCGGGGAATTGAACCTGGGACCCTGGCGCTGTGAAGCCACAGTGCTAGCCACTTGTGCTACCGTACTGCCCATCGAATGAGTGAGTGAGACTAATTGGAACATCCCATTGTGTACGTATGTGTGAGGGAGTAAGTGAGTGGAGAATCCCTGAATGTATGTACGTCCGACTGCAGCTATCCTGTGAGTAAGAGAGAGAGAGAGAGACTGAGTGGAGTATCTCCGAGTGTGAGTGAGTAAGTGGAGCATCCCTGAGTGTGTGTATGTCTGACTGCAGCCACCCAGTGAGTGAGTGAGTGTGACTGAGTGGATCATCCCACAGTGTTTGTGTGTGTGTAACTGCGTGGAGCATCCCTAAGTGTGTGTGTGTGTCTGACTGGAGCCATCCTGTGTGTGTGTGAGCATGGCTGACTACCTGACTGGAATGTGATTGTCAGAAGCAATCCTGAGTGCAGCGTATATGTGTGACTGTCTGACGGGATCAATCCTGAGTGTAGAGTGTGTGTGTGGACTATCTTAACGGGAGCAATCCTGAGTGTGTGTATGACTGTCTGACAGGAACAATCCAGAGTGTGTATATGATTGTCTGACAGTAGCAATCATGAGTGTGTGTGTGTATAACTGTCTGATAGTAGTCCTGAGTGCAAGTGAGTATGTGTGTGTGAAAGTTTGACTGGAACAATCTTGAGTGAATGTGCCTGTGTATGTATGTATGGCTGTGTGACTGGAATAACCTTAAGTGTGTGTGTGTCTGGAAGCAATCCTGAGTATGTTTGTGTGACTGGAGCATTCTTGAGTGTGTGTTTGACTGGGAGTGTGTGGACCTGTGACTGGAGCCATCCAGAGTGTGTCTGTTGTGTGTCTTGACAGGGACAATCCTGACATGAACAACCTTGACTGTGTGTGCGTGTATGACTGGAACAACCCTGTGTTTGTGTGTATCTCTGACTGGAGCAACCCTGAGTGTGTGTGTATGTGTGTGTCCAGAGCAACCCTGAGTGTGTGTATATGTGTGTCTGGAGCAATCCTGTGTGTGTGACATGAACAACCTTGACTGTGTGTGCGTGTCTGACTGGAACAACCCTGTGTTTGTGTGTGTGTGTCTCTGACTGGAGCAACCCTGAGTGTGTGTGTATGTGTGTCTGTCTAGAGCAACCCTGAGTGTGTGTGTGTGTCTGACTGGAGCAACCCTGAGTGTGTCTGCTGTGTGTCTTGACAGGGACAACCCTCAGTGCGTCTGACATGAACAACCTTGACTGTGTGTGTGTGTCTGACTGGAACAACCCTGAGTTTGTGTGTGTGTGTCTGTCTGACTGGAACAACCCTGAGTTTGTGTGTGTGTCTCTCTGACTGGAGCAACCCTGAGTATGTGTGTGTGTCTAGAGCAACCCTGAGTGTGTGTGTCTGACTGGAGCAACCCTGAATGTGTGTGTGTCTAACTGGAACAACCCTGTGTGTGCATGTGTGTGTGTGTGTCTGACTGGAACAACCCTGAGTTTTTATGTGTGTGTCTGATTGGAGCAACCCTGAGTTTTTGTGTGTGTGTGTCTGATTGGAGCAACCCTGAGTTTGTGTTTGCGTGTTTGTCTGGACCATTCCTAACTGTATCTGTGTGTCTAATTGGAGCAACCCTGTGTGTGTGTTTGTGCCTGTGACTGGAGCAACTGTGAGTGTGTCTGACTGGAGCAATCCAGAGTGTGTGCGTCTGACTGGACCATTCCTAAGAATACCTATGTGTCTGACTGGAGCAACCTTGTGTGTGTGGCTTGAGAGGAACAAACCTGTGTGTGTCTGTGACTGGAGCAACCCTGAATGTGTGTCTGACAAGAATAAACCCTGAGTGTGTGTGTGTGTGTCTTGACATGAGCAATCCTGAGGTCTGTCTGACTGGAGAAACACTGACCGGGATTCTTCAAAATGGCGGCTAAGTGTTGATGCCGGCATAAACACCGGAGTGTTGCACGCCGGCGTCAACGGGCCTCTTTGCCCAGCAATTCTGTAGCCCACAGGGGGCTAGCACGGCGCCAGAGTGCTCCTCACAGCTCCGCCTGCCGCTATGCAGTCCTGCAGTGCGGCCGCGGGTCCGCACGCAGCGGCCGGCTGCGAGTCCGCGCATGCGCGCGGCGGGCCCACGCGACATGCCGGAGCCACACAGCGGGCCGGCGTGGAAGAAGGTAGGTCCCCCCAGATTGCGTGTGCCCTCCAATCGATGGCCCCCGATCGCGGGCCTGGCTGTCGTGGAGGCGCCCCGGAGACTGATCCCCCGCCCCCCACCAGGACGGCCACCGCAGCCGCGACGCCGAACTCCCACCGGGTGGAACCATACGTGAACCACGCCGGCGGGAACTTGGCCGGTCGACCGCGGAGAATCGCCGCGGGGGCCTCTTTCAACGGCCCCCCCACTGGCGTCGCGTCGACCGCGCGCGTGCGACTGCCGCTGAATCTTCGGTTGCCGGAGGTTCACATCCCGGCATCGGATCCGATCGCGGGTCTGACACCCCATTCTCCGCCCAATTTCAGCGCGGAGGCTCGAAGAACCCTGGGTCTGCATGAGTGTATGTAACTATAGCAATCCTGAGTGTCTGTGTGTGTGTGTCTGTCTGACTGGAGCAACCCTGATTGTGTGTATGTGACTGGAGCAACCCTGAGAGTGTGTGTGACTGGAGCAACCCTGTGTGTGCCTGTATGAGACAGAGGGTGTGGGTGTGTGGCTGCAATTCAATCATCGCAACCTACCTCCATTCCCTTCCCCAACATGCACATTCCTTTTCCCTTGGAAGCCATTTTCAGATTCATGATTCTTATTATGCCGTCAAATTAACATGGAATCCTCTCCATAGATCTGACACTGCACCACAATAGACTGTGAGGACAATTTAGGCCACTGACACAAAAATGTTAACTTAAAAAAATTACTTAATGCAGCCCTGATGTGTGTGTGGCGCAATTCCCCCATGGACCCCAAATATATGGTAGCACAGCAGTTCGTACTGTTTCACAGCGCCAGGGTCCCGGGTTCGATTCCCAGCTTGGGTCACTTTTCCCCCCCGTGTCTGCGTGGGTTTCCTCCGGGTGCTCTGGTTTCATCCTACAAGTCCCGAATTACGTGCTTGTTAGATGAATTGGACATTCTGAATTCTCCCTCAGTGCATCCGGAGTGTGGCGACTTGGGGCTTTTCACAGTAACTTCATTGCAGTGTTAATGTAAGCCTAATGTGACACTAATAAAGATTATTACTATTACATAGCCATCATCCTCCATCCCTTTCTCAAACACTCGCACCAACATGCACCCTTCTTCCCCATTTAAAACGTCCCTTTCGTTGCTGACCTTTATTATATCAAATCAACATGAAATCGGGGCAGCACAGTGGCGCAGTGGTTAGCATTGCTGCCACACGGCGCCGAGGTCCCAGGTTCGATCCCGGCTCTGGGTCACGGTCCGTGTGGAGTTTGCACATTCCCCCCGTGTTTGCGTGGGTTTCGCCCCCACAACCTAAAGATGTGCAGGGTAGGTGGTTTGGCCATGCAAATTGCCCCTTAATTGGAAAAAAATTAATTGGATACTCTAAGTTTTCAAAAGAAAAATTAACACGAAATCTTCTCCAACAGCTCAGATAGAACAAGGGAACAAACAGGCCACTGAAACAATTTTTTTAGTGATATACATTATGTTTCCACGTCTTACATTTCACAGGATTGCCTGACCCTTGGCATCATCCAACATGTATGTGCCTTTTGGTCCACAAAACAAAGGACACACAAAACTACTGAGAATTGACATCTTCAAAAAAACTATCAAATGTTGTTAAAAACTCAACCTCTCATAGGAGAAGGGTTTAGTTCATCTGTAGCTAATCTGGGAGGTTCTCAGAGGTTAAAATAAAAGGTATATTTCCCATCATCCCAGCACAGGGAAAGGTAAACGCTATGAGGGATGTGCTGCACACATACTGTAGACTCAGGATCATATGCACGGATGGTTTGCCTATTCATTGGGAGTCTGAACAGTGCAACGCCCAAAGCCGATATAATCCAAATTCACAATGCAGCACATTGTATACTCGGATACTTGTCGTTAACCTGCGATCAATAACAAATCTGTTGTTATTAATCAGCCACCTACCAAATAAATTAAACTTTTTTTTTAATCAATAAGATGTTTCAAGAGTATCGTGGAATCAGAATGTATTTATATTGGAACTAATGGCTTGTTTTGTGGTGAAAACAAGAAACTGAACAACGAGGCCAACTTCATTGTGAGATAACAACATTTTGTGCAAGTAAACATTAGCCCTCCCTCCCCATTAACCCATTGTAGGTTGAGTCTGATAAAGAATTTTAATGTGAAATGCGTCCGCATTCACCAACATAGACCGTGAACTGGCATCTGTGTGTTCACAAGGCTGCGTCGATTAGATGCAGAAAAGTGCAAGAAAATCTTCTCAGAGTCCTTGGCTGGCCCAGAGGCGAGATGGGAGAAGGAGGGGTGGGGGTGGGGAGGACAAAGAGAATCAAGAGGGAGGTTGCAATCTGGGTTCATTCTGGAAAAAAAAAACCAAATGCTTAATTCATCCCTCGACCTTTTGCTGTTGCAATTGACTACCAGACTTCCGGACTTTTTATATGATTTGCAGTCAGGCGGGAGAACAATGAAGGAAAATGGTGTGAGCACGACTCAGCTTCGTCTGCAAGCACCTAGCACGTCGAATAAAGACGGAGCTGATCGGTTGCATTCATTGAATCTAACTGGTTCCGATTACAGTCCTTCAGAATAATGGACGTTTGCTTCAAACATATGCCCAATATTTTTTCTCTCTTCTATATCCAATGTCGTTACCCTTACGTCATGACCTGCAGCTTCCCTCCAATCATTGCTTCAGAAATCCTCCTCAGGAACACTGGTGTTTTGAATAAACCCCATCTTATGTTATTCTCGCTCCCCTCAATGAAATGGCTTCACGATTGCAATGTCATAGATTATCATAGAATTTACAGTGCAGAAGGAGGCACCCTACCCAAGGTCAACACCGCCACCCTATCCCCATAACCCTGTAACCCCACCCAACACTAAGGGCAATTTTGGACACTAAGGGCAATTTATCATGGCCAATCCAGTAATGTCTACTCCCTTGTTGATTTGAAACACAATTCCTGGCAAAATAGCAGACAAACATTTGATTGAAACAATTGTAAATGCTTATTTTTTTGTTGCAACTTTCCACCACAGAAACGCAGGAAACTTTCTTGTGATATTTTACAGGTCGGATAACAAATACATCAGTATCTGCCACCATGTTCATAAGCCTTTCCATTTGAATGCAGAGATTGTTTCCTGCGAGCCTTTTCATCGCCGCCAGGCTAAGAAATGGTCTTTTCTGATTATAATTATGCACGATTATTACACAAGTAAAAAAATATATATATACATATATATAAGGTGTACTAGGGAGACATCAACCATTTGATATCCGAATGTGTTGAGCATATTAATGACAGAGAAATGAATCAGGATCACGAGTGTTGCCAATCGGCACCGGAGTAATGTTGCCAATTATAATGTTGCTATTTTTAATGAGTGGAATACTATCCCACCAGCGTCACCAATAATGTTGCCAATTAATAACTAGATATGGCAGTTATTAATGATGATATTGCATTTCAGAGTCGTCAGGTATCAAATGATACCACCACAAGGCTTTACCGGTTATCGATCAAAGACCAAACAACCAGTTAGTCAGTTCAAGTTCAAAGATAGTTTATTTACACACAGGGATTACTTCGACATGCAACATAAAACACTACAAGTTAAACTACGCCTACGTTTTCGATCATGTCTAGCTATCTGGGTTGCAAATTCACACACAAGCTCTGAGTGTGTCTGAGTCCTGGGCTGGCCATAATTCCCATGGTCCTTTGCAGGTGGCCATCCCTTTTGGCTACACCAGACACTGACTGCAACTGACGAAGCCATTCAATGCAGTGGCTGAGATACTGATTGGTTAATAATTAATGAGATAAGGCTAGGTATAATATTGGTTATTTATTGTTATAACCTGCCTGCTTAACATTGGCTGGGGACAAATGACAATCCCACAATCCTGTGGGAGTATGAGCTTCCCCAATGAGGGGGCCGGAGAAATCATTAGCAGACTCCCTGTATAAATAAAGCTGGCCAGTTTGGAACCAGCAGGAAGGAGAGAGCAGCAAGTGAAGTTGTTGCTACTGCTGTTGTATATATATGTTATTGTAAATAAATGTTATTTCTTTGTATCCTTAAAACTCGTGCCAGATTCGTCGTGGCCCTCACAAAACTGGCGACGAGGATGGGATGTTTTTGCTGCTGCGCTGGAAAGCTGGAACCAATATCACCGAAAACGAGCGCCAGGTGGCCATATTGCTCACCGCCTGCGGCCCGCATATGTTTGGGGTGATTAGGAGCCTTACATACCCTGCTGCGCTGGACACCAAAACATTTGATGAGCTTGTGAATTTAGTGGGGCAACATTTTAACCCAACTCCTTCCACAATTGTCCAATGTTACCGGTTTAATACCGCTGAGAGGACCCCAGGTGAATCCCTTGCCGACTTTCTATCCAGGCGATGCAGGATTGCGGAGTACTGTGACTATAGTGAGATCTTGTCAGAAATGTCACGCAACCGTTTGGTTTACGGTATTAACAATGCGGCCACCCAGAGAAAGTTGTTAGCTGAGCCAACATTGACTTTTCAACAGGCCATTCAAATAGTATTGTCCTGAGAGAGCGCAGAACGAGGAGTGCAGGAGCTACAGGGAATGGAGGTGCATGCCTTAGGGCGCAACCCCTTCCATCCGAAAACGTCCCCCCGCACTCCTGTGGTACCTTGGGCGAGGCGACGTCCGGCTCGATGCCAGTGGCCGTCGGACATTCCTCCCCGAAGGGAGCCTTCTCCAGAACCAATGGATGAGGAGCCATGTCCGTGGCAGAATTGTATGCGTCGACCCCGTTGCGGACGCCGGACCTGGGGGCGCCAGAGGCGCCGTCGTTCCAACCGAAACTGGGACCAGCCCAGGGGCCGTACTTTCCATGTGGATGAACCTGCGGCAACTACTCCTGAGGACATGGAGATGGAGGACGACTGCCTGCAGCTGCATTGTGTGGCAGCTCCCCGTATGGCCCCCATTAAGGTGACAGTACAGGTCAATGGTCACCCGCTTGAGATGGAGTTGGACACTGGCGCAGCGGTCTCCATGATCGCCCAGAGGACATTCGACCACATCAAGCAGGGTATACAGACCCTTACATTAATCGACACAGGCCAGGTTGGCCACCTACACCGGGAACCATTGGACATTGCAGGAACTACGATGACCCCTGTTGTTTATGGACGCCAGGATGGGCGTTTCCCACTTATCGTAGTGCGCGGCCATGGGCCCAGCCTGTTGGGTCGGGACTGGTTGCGCCATTTGTGGTCAGTGGCAGCACATCCTCCAAACAGTTTTGGAGGGTTGACTGAGGTGCTAGGACGATACCAAGATGTATTCCAGCCCGGTTTGGCCCGTATCCAAGTCGAACCAGGAGCCACGCCGCGCTATTTCCGGGCACGCCCGGTGACTTACGCCTTGCTCGAGAAGGTAGAAGGGGAGCTCACTCGTTTGGAGACTTTGGGTATCATCAGGCCCATCCATTTTGCTGACTGGGCAGGATCAATTGTACCTGTAATGAAGCTAGATGCCACAGTTCGCTTGTGCGGCGACTATAAACTTACAGTGAATACGGCTTCCCGACTCGACCGATATCCAATGCCTCGCATTGAGGATCTCTACGCGAAGCTTGCAGGCGGACTCTCGTTCACAAAATTAGATATGAGTCACGCCTACCTACAGTTGGAGCTGGACCCTGCCTCCCGACCATATGTAACGATTAATACACACCGGGGCCTGTATGAATATACACGTTTGCCCTTTGGAGTATCCGCTGCCTGCGCTATTTTTCAACGTGTTATGGAGAGCATTTTGAGAGGTTTACTGCGTGTCGCTGTCTACTTAGATGACGTTTTGATTACAGGGATGTCGGAGCAGGAACATTTGGAAAATCTGGAGGCTGTCCTTAGTCGCTTTTCGGAGGCTGGAGTCCGTTTACGTCGCACAAAGTGCGTATTTCAGGCAAAGGAAGTAGTCTAACTAGGTTATCGAGTGGACTGCGAAGGTTTGCACCCCGTCGCAGAGAAGGTGCGTGCGATTTAACAGGCCCCCACCCTGACTCACACTTCGCATCTTCGTTCTTTTCTTGGCCTCGTAAACTATTACGGGAAGTTCCTCCCCAATCTGGCAACTACGGTGGCCCCGTTGCACCTTCTGCTAAAGTAAAATCAGACCTGGGTTTGGGATCAGCCGCAAGAAACCGCTTTCCAGCAGGTAAAGCAACAATTGTCGTCGTCTGGGTTACTAACCCACTATGATCCTGGAAAGCCTTTGCTCGTCACATGTGATGCATCCCCGTATGGTATTGGGGCCGTCCTGTCCCACAAGATGGAGAACGGGGCCGAGCGGCCGATAGCTTTCGCCTCCCGGACATTGACTGCAGCGGAAAAAAAATACGCGCAGATCGAGAAGGAGGGCCTGGCAGTGGTGAAATGTTTCCACCAGTACGTGTATGGATGCCACTTCACTATCGTGACTGATCTCAAGCCTCTGCTGGGACTTTTCAGAGAGGATAAGCCAATACCGCCCATTGGTTCCACACGGATCCAGCGCTGGGCTATGTTGCTCGCTGCATACGAGTATTCTCTGGAGCACAAACCAGGAACGCAGATAGCGAATGCCGATGCACTGAGCCGATTGCCTTTATCGACCAGCCCCATGTCGACCCCCACAACCGGTGAGGTGGTTGCAACCCTAAATTTTATGGACACCTTGCCTGTCACGGCATCACAGATCCGTGAGTGGACCCAGACGGAGCCAGTCCTGTCAAAGGTTCGGCACATAGTCCTGTATGGTGGGCAGCATAGACAGCTCCCAGGTGAGTTGCGGGCATTTTCCTCCAAGCTGTCAGAATTCAGCATGGAAGACGGCATCCTCTTGTGGTGGGCACCTGTGATTGTCCCGGAAAAAAGACAGGAGCTGATACTAAGAGACTTGCACAATGGGCATCCAGGTGTGACCAAAATGAAAATGTTGGCCTGGAGTTATGTCTGGTAGCCAGGCCTCGACACCGACATTGAGAAGGTGGCCCAAAACTGCTCCATTTGCCAGGAGCATCAGAAGCTTCCGCCGGCCACACCCCTACATCACTGTGAATGGCCAGGGCGGCCTTGGGCACGCTTGCATGCGGATTTCGCAGGCCCTTTTCAAGGATCCATGTTCCTTCTATTAATCAACGCCCAGTCTAAATTACTAGAGGTGCATAAGATGCTAGGCACAACGTCCTGCGCAACAATTGATGCGTTTGTCTTTTAGTGCGCATGGCCTCCCCGAGGTCCTGATCACGGATAATGGCACTCCATTCACAAGTGAGGAGTTTGCAAGGTTCATGAAGATGAATGGCATACGCCTTATCTGCACTGCCCCTTACCACCCGGCTTCAAATGGGTTGGCGGAGCGCGCAGTGCAGACATTCAAACGAGGCCTAAAGAAGCGGTCTTCCGGATCAATGGACACGAGACTGGCTCGGTTTTTGTTTACGTATAGGACCACCCCCCCATGCGGTGACTGGGGTAGCTCCCGCAGAACACCTAATGGGTTGGAGACTTCCCGCCCGCCTTAGCATGGTTTTCCCAGACATTGGTGCAAAAGTACGCCGCACACAAGAACGGCAGGGACATGGTTTTTCTCGGCATCGGCCGATTCGGCAGTTTGCGCCCGGTGACCCAGTGTTCGTTCAAAATTTTGCTGGTGATGCCCAGTGGCTCCCTGGCGTAATTGTTCGCCAAACGGGCCCTATATCTTACCACGTGCAAGTCCAAGGTCGTCTCCAGCGTAAACATGTAGACCACGTTCGGTCCAGGAGACTATCCCTTCCAAAGATTCCCCGCCCCCGGAGCTCATTTCTACAGGACCAGACACAATGGAAAGTAGTCCTCACAATCTTCCTCTGGTGCGTCACTCAAAGCCTGCGCAGGTCGTTACAGAACCGCATGGAGATAGAGATGCCAGATGACGGAGGCAGCAGACTCTGACTCCGAGATGGAGACACAGGACGCATTAGAGGGAGACTCCTCGGGCCCACGGGCTGTGGACGTACAACCGTTATGCCTTTCATCACGGAAGCGCCGGTCTCCGTCTCGTTACACGTCGCCCGATCCAGCGCCTCGTGCAAATGGTGTCGGGCCTGCGGCTAAACGAGTCCGACGCCCACCTTCGCCAGGGTCTTCGGTGGATTCCTTGGACTTTGGGGGGGAGGGATGTTATAACCTGCCTGCTTACCATTGGATGGGGACTAATGACAATCCCACAATCCTGTGGGAGTATGAGCTTCCCCAATGAGGGGGGCGGAGAAATCATTAGCAGACTCCCTGTATAAATAAAGCTGGCCAGTTTGGAACCAGCAGGAAGGAGTGAGCAGCAAGTGAAGTTGCTGCTGCTGTTGTATATATATGTTATTGTAAATAAATGTTATTTCTTTGTATCCTTAAAACTCGTGCCGGATTCGTCGTGGCCCTCACAAAATTTATGTCGCATGTACAGGGAAGCTGTTGTTAAAGTAGTGCCTGAGTAGAGTGAGAACAGAATCTAAAATTTGGTGTGCTTAGTATGTTCCGTTTCATTGATTACTTGTTCCAGACCTGTGGTTTCGAAGCTACCTGTGCCTACTGTCTGCAGGACTTCCCCAATGCTGAATATTTCGATGTGACCTTCAAGAAAGTTGCTGCCTTCAACAAGCTCCTGAAAGTGTCTTGAGAAGAGAGACCTACCCACACCTGAGGATCCCCAAAGCAGAGCCCTTCTTTATTCTGCCGTCTCAGCGGGTCTGTGTGGCGATTGTGCACCTCTACAACCCACATGTTCTGGTGTCTTCAGAAGCTGGACCAGCAAAAGCCAAGTCAAGGCAACACTCAAGATCGATGGTAAGGGAATAACCTTCCACCCTCCCGCCAGTGTTGCTATTGGGGAAAGCCCTGGCTATCTGACCTACATAGTGTCATGATATCCATCAGCATATCATGGTGCAATCACACACACTGACACACTGATGGACATACAGTAGGATCAACCAGCATACACAACATTGCAGCCAATCACCAGTCACTTTATAGTACACACACTATAAAGACAGGGGACACCAGAGTTCCCGCTCATTCTAGCAGCAGCCAGCTCGGAGCACAGAGCTCACAGCCTGCCTCTCAGACATTCACCATGTGCTGAGTGCCTCACCTAGATAGTGATAGGACAGGGTCCACAGATAAGCCGGTAATGCACGTATCCAAGCTTACAGTATGTTATTACAGTTGAGTTGTTAATAAAATAGAGTTACACCATCTCCAGCCATGTTGACCTGTTTCTAGACCAGAACACCCAACGCGACACATAGGGCAGCCCAACGTTTATCGCTCCTGCAGAAAATGGGCCACGTGGGGGCCAACTCAGTGCTCTCATCAGCAGGAATTGCAAACAGGAAGAGCATCAGACAAAGGACTGCAAGCAGACTAAGTTCTGCAACCTGTGTGGCGGAGCAGGCCATCTCTACAAGGCCTGCTCCAAACATGGCCTTACTTATGGACAGGTGGTGAAAGCCAAGGAGGACCAAGCAGACAGAACGGCCAGCCTGACTACAGCCAAGGAGACCAGCAAACTTCCAGCCAGCAGAATGGGACAAAGGAGGACAAAGTGGAAGACATGGCGAAAGGAAAGAGGGAGGCAGCAGATAGACAAACAACATCACTGCTCCCCGCATCCTCACATCTCTCAGAGGACCAGTCTGAGGGGGCTGTCAGCTAGTGAGGAGGAGCAGGAAGAACGTGGAAAAGGACAAAGTCACCCTTCAAATGAGCAACAAGAGATCAATTCCATCCAACACTGACTGCGAGGGCAGCTACACTTCAGACGAGAATGAAAATGGGCATCTACAGAAGAAGTGGGATAACATGAGGGAGTTGGAGGAGGAGACACCCGAGCTCCAGGGCATTGGAAACAATGAGATTGCCAGCACACCCCAACTCCAACTGCAAAGTGAGGAGACCTGCACTTCCCAGCTCTGGGAAGTTGGGAGCAGCAACATCCCTGGAGGGGGACGGATGGGAGAGACTGTTCCAAGAGAGGAAGTGATGCCGCATGGATGGAATCAGGACAGTTTCCTCAGCACATCCAAAGTGAGACAATTTACAGACACTATGGCATAGAGGAGCTGACAAATGGACTGGAACTGTCAAAGACAACAGGTCTGGTAAGCAACAAAACATGTTAATATGGGGATAAACATCGCTTCTATTAATATGCGTAGTGTTATTTCACTATGCGATATGTTGGGCAGCACGGTAGCATTGTGGATAGCACAATTGCTTCCCTGATCGATGGGCGGTCTTGAGGTGTCCGTTAACCTCTTTTGTGTTGGCTCCTGCTGGCGCCGAGGAGTCTGGCTTGGCCTTGTTTATCTCAAATGTTTCGATTGTTCCCGGGGATCGCTCATTAGTATGTAGATGGCTGCTGCATTATTATGCAGATGGCTGCTAGTATCGATGCTGTCTGGGCTTTTGCAGAGTTTAATACACAGTAAACTTGCACCTGCTAGTTTCTGCCTGTGTTGGCTGAATTTCCCATCAGCCTTTGCTGTTCTCCCTTTTACGTCGGGAGTTGGCCAACCCAGGTGGCTACAGTAGAAAACTTAAATACCTTGCCCCCATTTGAAACAACCAATTTGAAATGTCTGTAATGTTTATTTGACTGTATTGAAGCATCTCAAGAGTGCAACAAGATTTATGTCGGGAACCTGAATAGTATTATACTTCGTGTGATGGCCATTTTGTAATGTTTGTAATGTTCTTTCAGAAAGTTTACAAATAAAGTATATTTTTGGAACAAAAACCTTGTTCCATACCTGTGGGAAGGAAACAAGGATTACGATTTGTTATGCAGAATGCAGCACACATATTGTGAGAAACATACTCTCAGGCCTGTTATTATAGAGCGGGGCAAACATATATAGTAACAATTAATTGACAAACAGCAGGGCAATTGGAAGATTTCTGATAGCATCGGCTGCTGGCACAGTAATTCCACATTCTTAAGACCTTGTCTCATCATCCTTTACCTCAAGAAACAGCGACTTGTTGGGAGTGATTGCTCCAGGATTTGGGAAACTGTAAGAGAGTTGTGATGAACGGTTACTGCCTTATCATCATGTAAGGTGATGTCCCCTTTAAGACCGGGCCTGAAACCCTGGGGACTCCACCTCTGGCTCCGCCCATCTGGGAGCCATACATAAAGGGCTGCCTCATGGTCTGTGTAACAGTCAGCTCTCCTCTCTAGCTCTAGCATAGTTATTAGTCTAATAAAGCCTTCTTTACAGTTTAATCTCTAAGCGTCATTATTGAGGGTACCTCAAGAGTGCAACAGCAATAGGCATTCAACATTTATTCAGGGTGCCAAAGACTGTCAGTGTGCATGTACATTTTAGAGGCATTCAACATTCCTAGTAAAATCATTAATTTCTGTCATATCACAAGAGCCAGAGCATGTATCTTTCTTTAAATGGACACACTTTTCCATGCAGATGTACCCATCGTTTTGAACGCAAGACTTTCTAAGATAGTCATGATTTAAAATGTTTCCTTTAATTTACGGTGAGATATAACATGAATAGAGGGATGGTGAAATCATACTAAACACTGCCCCAAGACAGGCCCATGTAATCTGGTTGTCATGGGAAAAGAAGCTCAAGCCAAAACAAAAGGGAATCAAGTACTACTTTTCACACATTGACGCAAAAAAGGGGTAGATCCACAGATTCAGAGATCCATAGAGGGAGGCACAAACAGCTGTTGTTGTGAAAAGCAGAGGAAAGAGCTATTGTGTGTTAGCCACTGAGTAAGATGCCAATGAGGACAGGTTCCTTGTTCGAAGAGGCGAGCCTTATGAAATTTAAGGACTAAGGATTTACTGAAGGGTGCCTTGCTGCTAGAAGCCAGTTTGGTGCTACATAGAAGACTGAGTATGGAAGGGATCAAGGCAAAGTGGGAGGAAGAGTTGGGAGAGGGTATAGAGGAGGGGTTCTGGTGTGAGGTGCTACGGAGAGTGGACGCCTCCATCTTGTGCACGAGGTTGGGGGCTGATACAGCTGAAGGTGGTTTATAGAGCACACCTCACAAGGACAAGGATGAGCCGGTTCTTTGAGGGGACAGAAGATGTATGTGAACGTTGCGGGGGGGGGGGGGGGGGGGACGGCCGCAAACCACGTTGATATGTTTTGGTCCTGTCCAAAGCTGGAGGAATACTGGAAGGAGGTTTTTAGGGTAATCTCTAAAGTGATGCACGTGAAACTGGACCCGGGCCCTCGGGAGGCCATATTCGGGTTGTCGGACCAGCCGGGGTTGGAAACGGGTGCGGAGGCAGATGTTGTAGCCTTCGCCTCGTTGATCGCCCGAAGGCGATTGCTGTTGGGAGATCAATCTCTCCACCCTATGCCCTGGCGTGGGGGGAGGGACCTGCTGGAATTCTTGACTCATGAGAAGGTCAAATTTGAACTGAAGGGAAGAATGGACGGATTCTGCAATTCATGGGATTATTCATTATGCACTTTCGAGAATTGGATTACATTGAATATTAGGGGGGTGGTTGGGAGAGTTGGGGGAAGGGGGACTGTATATGTTTTTTTGTTTTTGTTTATAAATTTAGAGTACACAATTCATTTTTTCCATATAAGGGGCAATTTAGCGTGGCCAATCCACCTAGCCTGCACATCTTTGGGTTGTGGGGATGAAACCCACGCAAACACGGGGAAAATGTGCAAACTCCACACGGACAGTGACCCAGAGCCGGGATCGAACCTGGGACCTCGGTGCCATGAGGCAACAGGGCTTACCCACTGCGCCACCGTGCTGCCCGGGATTGTATATGTTATGATGACTGTGGGTGATCCCTGTTTCCTCTTTGTTATTTGTTTATGTTAATATGCAGCCCAAGGGGCAGCACGGTGGCGCAGTGGGAGCACTGCAGTTTCACGGTGCCGAGGCCCCAGGTTCGATCCCGGCTCTGGGTCACTCTCCATGTGGAGTTTGCACAGTCTCCCCGTGTTTGCATGGATTTCGTCCTCACAACCCAAAGATGTGCAGGGTAGGTGGATTGAACATGCTAAATTGCCCCTTAGTTGGAAAAAAATTAATTGGGTACTCTGAAAACAATTTTTTTAAATATGCGGCCTGCTGTTTGGGGTTTGGTGGGAGGATGGGATTGTTGTTGTTGATATGGGGATTGACATTGCATTCGTTACTGATTATTGTTTATTGTTGGTGGGTGTTGTAGCCACGTAAAATGGCTGTTTCCTGATTAAATTGGTCAAATCCTGATCCAAAATGGCGAATGGCAGAGGCTGATGGGAAAATCAGCCAACAGGACTCAAACGGAAGGCTGCAGGTAAAACAGTGTATTCGCCTCTGGGGGAAGCCAGACTGATCAAATCATGCAGCCATTAACATCACAACAATCCAGCCATCTGCATAGTGAACAGCCATACCCGGGAACAATTGCCATACATTAGCATTTGTAAAGCTACTCCAGACCTCTCGGCACCAAGAGAGGCTAACACAAAGAAAGGTGGGCAACCACCCCCCCGATCAAGGAATGCCCCATTATTGGAGCATATCGAACCGAGTGATTGGGACCAAGTCCAATCACTTGGAACCAGGGTCAAGGTCCGCCTTGAGAGGCGGGAAGCCCCTAGGAACTATAAAAATAGGGGCCAAGTTCAGATCGACCCTTCTCTTCCTGCTCGCAACCTTCGCAAGAACCTTCGATTAGGATCAAGTAAGTTTGACTCCAGCGATCGCTACCCGATAGACGCTCCTAACCATCGACCTGTATCAGCCTTTGAATCCCGCGGGCTCAGGACCAAAACAAAAGACCATTCGTTTCCCTGACCTGGTGGGCCATTCCTAAAGTTAAGTATTGGCCTGTTAGTTATAGGTATTAGTCTAGAAGTAGCATTATTGTATAAGTATTAATTACTGTATATAATAAATGACCGTTGATTTCATTCTTACTAAGCGGTGTGTTGCATTATTAATCATAACTTGAGCTTGAACCACGTGGTGGTATCAGAAAGATACCTGGCGACTCGTGAGCAAAGGTGAGAGAATTAGAGGTAATAAACTAAGGCTAATAAGAGCAACAGTGTAAATTTCAGAGATAATGTGAAGAAGGAGGAGAATAAAAATATTTATGAAAAAATAGAAGACTGAGTAGAATTGCTTTCAAAGACACTGGAAGACCTGCCTTGGTGTGGCAGGAAAAAGGGGGTCTGCTGAAAAATCTAGGAGGAAAGTGGAGTTAATCTTTAAGGCTTTATATCGCCTGGGAGTGTGGCGTTACAGATACATAGGTCCTAACGTTTTTCAGATGTGTTGAATAGTTAATGAGGAACTGCATTTTCTTTAGTTTGTATTGGTTGCCTGTTAAGTGATGCTTCGTCGCTGACTATTTTATCTTGTTTCTTACAATAAAAGTCTTAAAACTTGAAATTGTGTCCTGCAATATTTTTCTGCGGCCAAGGGAACATGCACAGTACGTACATAGTAGACAAAAGAATAATCAACAGAGTACATTGACAATTGTACAATCAATAAATTGCTTTGAGAAAAGTTACTACACAAAATTACTTCACTTTTTTTTACAAAATAAATGTTTGATTTAATGAACGGCAGAGGGCATACTTTCGGATTGTAATGAGCAACAGGCCCCATCCACCATTTTAGATTCTTAGGAGCCAGTTTTACATCTAAAAAACAAGCACAGTGCCATTGAATTTCTAAGCCCCCTAGCTCTGAGAAATGAATGGATGCTTTTATTATAGTTATTATTTTCGTATTTGCTTCTATGATTTCATAAGACTTATTTCCTGAAAACATATACAAGTCTGAGAATAAAACACAGGTTCATCTTCCTCCCTAAATGGAGTAAATAGGTTTTGAAATTGTTCATCATTGAAGGATCTATAAATAAAACATAAGAATATGAGAGAATGAGAAAAACACACTGAAGCTTGCTCTTACAGTACCTTACTTCATCAAGACCGTTGTCCAACTATATTTTTATTTATTCATTCATGGGATGTGGGTGTCGCTGGCTAGGTCAGCATTTATTGCCCATCCCTAATTGCACTTGAGAAGGTGGTGAGCTGCCTTCTTGAACCACTGCAGTCCATATATTGTAGGAACTCCCACAGGAGGCCAGTTCCAGAATTTTGACCAAGCGACTGTGAAGGAGCGATGATATGGCCAAGTCAGGATGTTACGTGAGCTTGAAGATGGTAGTGTTCTCATGCATCTGCTGTCCTTCTCCTTCGAGGTGGTAGAGGTTGCAGGTTTGGGAGATGCTGTCAAAAGACGTTTGGTGAATTGCTGCAATGCATCTTGTAGATGGGGGACACTGCTGCCACCGTGCGCGGTGTAGAGGGGCTGAATATTTAAGGTGATGTACGGACTGCCAATCAAGAGGGTTGCTTCGTCCTGGATGGTGTCAAGCTTCTTGAGTGTTGTTGGAGCGGCACTCATTGAGGCAAGTGTGGTGTATCCCTTCACACTCCTGATTTCTGCTTTGTAGATGGCGAACAGGCTTTGGGGAGTCAGAAGGGGAGTTATTCACCACAGAATTCCCAGCCTGTGGTGCGAATGTTACTTTGCCAGATATCAACCCCAGCTTGAATATTGTATAGGTCTTGCTGCATATGGGCACAGACTACTTCAATATCTGAGGAATCGTGAATGATGATGAACATTGTGCTAGTTATGGCCCTATGCAGCAGAGAGTTTCCCCCTGATTCTCATTGTCTTCAGTTTTTCTAGGGCTCCTTGATGCCATACTTAGTCAAATGTAGCCTTCATGTCATCTGACCTCACCTCACCTCTTTGTTGTGTTCTGTGTTCTTGTTTGCAATGAATCTACAGAACTGCTGGTGACTTAGCCAGAACTAGGATTTAATAGTGTGCACGTGGTAAGGTAACAATCAGATACAGAGCAAGTTATCATAGTTACATTAGACTCTCCTGGAACTATCCTTATGCACGACTGTCCTCATGTACAGCTTACAACCTTCTGGTGATAGCTGGATATCCCCTGACTTATATCTGACACCACCTGCTGGTGAGAGGTCACACTGCTGAGTACATGGCCACCTGCTGGTGGGAGGTCGCACTGCTGAGTACATGGCCACCTGCTGGTTGGGGGTCACACTGCTGAATACATGTAATATTATCTACAGGCATATCACCAGACTCTTCAGCTCAGCTCTTTTGTCCATATTAGGACCAAGGCTGTAATGAAGTCAGGAGCTGAGTGGCCCTGATGGAACACAAACTGAGCGACAGTGAGCAGATTGGGACTGGTTTAGCACAGGGCTAAATAGCTGGCTTTTAAAGCAGACCAAGGCAGGCCAGCAGCGCGGGTTCAATTCCCGTACCAGCCTCCCCGAACAGGCGCCGGAATTTCACAGTAACTTCATTTGAAGCCTTATTGTGACAATAAGCGATTTTCGTTTCATTTTCATTTTTCAAAGTGCCACTTGCTAGCACTGTGGACGATTATTTTCATCACTTTACTGGATTTGGATTTGGATTTAGATTTGGATTTTGTTTATTGTCATGTGTACCGAGGTACAGCGAAAAGTATTTTTCTGCGAGCAGCTCAACAGATCATTAAGTACATGAAAAGAAAAGGAAATAAAAGAAAATACATAATATGGGCAGCACGGTAGCACAAGTGGATAGCACTGTGGCTTCACAGGGCCAGGGTCCGAGGTTCGATTCCCTGCTGGGTCACTGTCTGTGCGGAGTCTGCATGTTCTCCCCCTGTCTGCGTGGGTTTCCTCCAGGTGCTCCAGTTTCCCCCCACAGTTCAAAGACGTGCAGGTTCGGTGGATTGGCCTTGCTAAATTGCCCTTCGTGACCAAAAAGGGTTAGGTGGGGTTATTGGATTACGGGGATAGGGTGGAAGTGAGGGCTTAATTGGGTTGGTGCTGACTCGATGGGCTGAATGGACTCTTTCTGCACTGTATGTTCTAGGTTCTATGTTCTAAAAGAAAATACATAATAGGGCAACACAAGGTGACTACATAACACCGGCATCGGGTGAAGTGGGGAAGAAGCTGTTTTTGAGCCTGTTCCTGCGTGTTCTCAGTGTGTTCTCTGGAGCTGGAGTTGGAAGAACTTCGGATCATTCGGGAGGCTGAGGGGGTCATAGATAGCAGCAGGGTTATGGGGATAGGGTGGAGGTGTTGACCTTGGGTAGGGTGTTCTTTCCAAGAGCCGATGGGCTGAATGGCCTCCTTCTGCACTGTAAATTCTATGATTCAGGGAATTAGTTACACCAAAGATTGGAGATAGATGGGTAACTGTAAGAGGGACTGGGAAGAAGCAGTCAGTGCAGGGATCCCCTGCGGTCGTTCCCCTGAGAAACAAGCATACCGCTTTGGATACTTGTGGGGGGGATGACTTACCAGGGGTAAGCCATGGGGTACGGGCCTCTGGCACGGAGTCTGTCCCTGTTGCTCAGAAGGGAAGGGGGGAGAGGAGCAGAGCATTAGTAATTGGGGACTCGATAGTCAGGGGCACAGATAGGAGATTTTGTGGGAGCGTGAGAGACTCACGTTTGGTATGTTGCCTCCCAGGTGCAAGGGTACGTGATGTCTCGGATCGTGTTTTCCGGGTCCTTAAGGGGGAAGGGGAGCAGCCCCAAGTCGTGGTCCACATTGGCACTAACGACATAGGTAGGAAAGGGGACAAGGATGTCAGGCAGGCTTTCAGGGAGCTAGGATGGAAGCTCAGAACTAGAAAAAACAGAGTTGTTATCTCTGGGTTGTTGCCCGTGCCACGTGATAATGAGATGAGGAATAGGGAGAGAGAGCAATTAAACACGTGGCTACAGGGATGGTGCAGGCGGGAGGGATTCAGATTTCTGGATAACCGGGGCTCTTTCTGGGGAAGGTGGGACCTCTACAGACAGGATGGTCTACATCTGAACCTGAGGGGCACAAATATCCTGGGGGGGAGATTTGTTAGTGCTCTTTGGGGGGGTTTAAACTAATGCAGCAGGGGCATGGGAACCTGGATTGTAGTTTTAGGGTACGGGAGAATGAGAGTAAAGAGGTCAGGAGCACAGATTTGACGTCGCAGGAGGGGGCCAGTGTTCAGGTAGGTGGTTTGAAGTGTGTCTACTTCAATGCCAGGAGTATACGAAATAAGGTAGGGGAACTGGCAGCATGGGTTGGTACCTGGGACTTCGATGTTGTGGCCATTTTGGAGACATGGATAGAGCAGGGACAGGAATGGATGTTGCAGGTTCCGGGGTTTAGGTGTTTTAGTAAGCTCAGAGAAGGAGGCAAAAGAGGGGGAGGTGTGGCGCTGCTAGTCAAGAGCAGTATTACGGTGGCGGAGAGGATGCTAGATGGGGACTCATCTTCCGAGGTAGTATGGGCTGAGGTTAGAAACAGGAAAGGAGAGGTCACCCTATTGGGAGCTTTCTATAGGCCTCCAAATAGTTCTAGGGATGTAGAGGAAAGGATGGCGAGGATGATCCTGGATAAGAGCGAAAGTAACAGGGTAGTTATTATGGGAGACTTTAACTTTCCAAATATTGACTGGAAAATATATAGTTCGAGTACATTAGATGGGTCGTTTTTTGTACAGTGTGTGCAGGAGAGTTTCCTGACACAATATGTTGACTGGCCAACAAGAGGCGAGGCCACGTTGGATTTGGTTTTGGGTAATGAACCAGGCCAGGTGTTGGATTTGGAGGTAGGAGAGCACTTTGGGGACAGTGACCACAATTCGGTGACGTTTACGTTAGTGATGGAAAGGGATAAGTATACACCGCAGGACAAGAGTTATCGCTGGGGGAAGGGCAATTATGATGCCATTAGAAGTGACTTGGGGGGATAGGTTGGAGAAGTAGGCTGCAAGTATTGGGCACACTGGATAAGTGGAGCTTGTTCAAGGATCAGCTACTGCGTGTTCTTGATAAGTACGTACCGGTCAGGCAGGGAGGAAGGCGTAGAGCGAGGGAACCGTGGTTTACCAAAGAAGTGGAATCTCTTGTTAAGAGGAAGAAGGAGGCCTATGTGAAGATGAGGTGTGAAGTTTCAGTTGGGGCGATGGATAGTTACAAGGTAGCGAGGAAGGATCTAAAGAGAGATGAGCAAGGAGGGGACATGAGAAGTATTTAGCAGGTAGGATCAAGGAAAACCCAAAAGCTTTCTATAGGTATGTCAGGAATAAGCGAATGACTAGGGTAAGAGTAGGACCAGTCAAGGACAGGGATGGGAAGTTGTGTGTGGAGTCTGAAGAGATAGGCGAGATACTAAATGAATATTTTTCGTCAGTATTCACTCAGGAAAAAGATAATGTTGTGGAGGAGAATGCTGAGACCCAGGCTATTAAAATAGATGGCATTGAGGTACGTAGGGAAGAGGTGTTGGCAATTCCGGACAGGCTGAAAATAGATAAGTCCCCGGGGCCTGATGGGATTTATCCTAGGATTCTCTGGGAGGCCAGGGAAGAGATTGCTGGACCTTTGGCTTTGATTTTTATGTCATCATTGGCTGCAGGAATAGTGCCAGAGGACTGGAGGATAGCAAATGTGGTCCCTTTGTTCAAAAAGGGGAGCAGAGACAACCCCGGCAACTATAGATCGGTGAGCCTCACGTCTGTAGTGGGTAAAGTCTTGGAGGGGATTATAAGAGACAAGATTTATAATCATCTAGATAGGAATAATATGATCAGGGATAGTCAGCATGGCTTTGTGAAGGGTAGGTCATGCCTCACAAACCTTATCGAGTTCTTTGAGAAGGTGACTGAACAGGTAGACGAGGGTAGAGCAGTTGATGTGGTGTATATGGATTTCAGTAAAGCGTTTGATAAGGTTCCCCACGGTAGGCTATTGCAGAAAATACGGAGGCTGGGGATTGAGGGTGATTTAGAGATGTGGATCAGAAATTGGCTAGCTGAAAGAAGACAGAGGGTGGTGGTTGATGGGAAATGTTCAGAATGGAGTTCAGTTACAAGTGGCGTACCACAAAGATCTGTTCTGGGGCCGTTGCTGTTTGTCATTTTTATCAATGACCTAGAGGAAGGCGCAGAAGGGTGGGTGAGTAAATTTGCAGACGACACTAAAGTCGGTGGTGTTGTCGACAGTGTGGAAGGATGTAGCAGGTTACTGAGGGACATAGATAAGCTGCAGAGCTGGGCTGAGAGTTGGCAAATGGAGTTTAATGTAGAGAAGTGTGAGGTGATTCACTTTGGAAGGAATAACAGGAATGCGGAATATTTGGCTAATGGTAAAGTTCTTGGAAGTATGGATGAGCAGAGGGATCTAGGTGTCCATGTACATAGATCCCTGAAAGTTGCCACCCAGGTTGATAGGGTTGTGAAGAAGGCCTATGGAGTGTTGGCCTTTATTGGTAGAGGGATTGAGTTCCGGAGTCAGGAGATCATGTTGCAGCTGTACAAAACTCTGGTACGGCCGCATTTGGAGTATTGCGTACAGTTCTGGTCACTGCATTATAGGAAGGACGTGGAGGCTTTGGAGCGGGTGCAGAGGAGATTTACCAGGATGTTGCCTGGTATGGAGGGAAAATCTTATGAGGAAAGGCTGATGGATTTGAGGTTGTTTTCGTTGGAGAGAAGAAGGTTAAGAGGAGACTTAATAGAGGCATACAAAATGATCAGGGGGTTAGATAGGGTGGACAGTGAGAGCCTTCTCCCGCAGACGGAAATGGCTAGCACGAGGGGACATAGCTTTAAACTGAGGGGTAATAGATATAGGACAGAGGTCAGAGGTAGGTTCTTTACGCAAAGAGTGGTGAGGCCGTGGAATGCCCTACCTGCAACAGTAGTGAACTCGCCAACATTGAGGGCATTTAAAAGTTTATTGGATAAGCATATGGATGATAATGGCATAGTGTAGGTTAGATGGCTTTTGTTTCGGTGCAACATCGTGGGCTGAAGGGCCTGTACTGCGCTGTATCGTTCTATGTTCTATGTTCTATGTATCTCCTGCCCGATGGAAGAAGTTGGAAGAGTGAGTAAGCCGGGTGGGAGGGGGTCTTTGATTATGCTGCCCCCTTTCCCCAGGCAGCGGGAGGTGTAGATGGAGTCAATGGATAGGAGGTTTGTGTGATGGACTGGGCTGTGTTCACAACTGTCTGTTGAGCAGTTGCCATACCAGGCTGTGATGCAGCCTGATAGGATGCTTTCTATGGTGCATCTGTAAAAGTTGGTAAGAGTTAATGTGGACATGCCGAATTTCCTTAGTTTCCTGAGGAAGTATAGGCGCTGTTGTGATTTCTTGGTGGTAGCATCGACGTGAGTGGACCAGGAAAGATTTTTGGAGATGTGTACCCCTAGGAATTTGAAACTGTTAATCATCTGTTCAACAGTTGATGCTGACAGGGGTGTGTACAGTATTTTGTTTACTGAAGTCAATGACCAGCTCTTTAATTTTGCTGGCACTGATGAGCGACGCAGACCTATGTGGTGGTAACTGGCCGGATTGGATTTGTCCATTGTTTATGTGGAGAGGGCACACCTCAGCAATTTTCCACATTTCCAGGTAGAGGCCAGTGTTGTAACTGTACTGGATCAATTGGGCTGGGGCATTGCTAGATCTGGAGCACAATTCTTCAGTACTTTTTCCAGAATGTTGTCAGAGCACATGGACAAAGAACAAAAAAGGTATCGCACAGGAACAGGCCCTTCGGCCTTCCAAGCCTGTGCCGATCATGATGTCTTAACTAAAAACAAACCTTCTGCCTTTACTCGGTCCGGATCCCTCTATTTTCTCCCTATTCATGTATCAATCCAGATGCCTCTTAAATGTTGCTAATGTGCCTGCTTCCACCACATCCTCTGGCAGCTTGTTCCAAACACCCACCACTCTCTGCGTGAAAAACTTACCCTGCACATCTCCCTTAAACCTTCCCCCTCTCACCTTGAACCTGTGCCCCCTTGTAATTGACACTTCACCCTTGGCACTACTTGATTGTGCTGCCCAGACACTCATGGCACACTTTTGCATCGATATTCATTTTTCACGAGTCAGAAAATCCTTTAGAAAACTCCGCAGTGGCTGTCCCCTGAGGAATCGCATTAGAAACTCTAGTTCGCAGGCTCCCTTTTCTTGACGCCCGCCATCCCCGACAGCCCTCAGCCGTTCACAGAGCATATTTCATGCTGAATAGCCCTTAATTGACCAGCCAGCATGAAATTACGTACTGCGGCTGGGAACGTGTTTCACGTCTGCTACCCGGCCCGATCCATGAAAAATTCAGGACTGGGTTTATGTTCGCCGGGAGGTGAATGGCTAAAGAGCATAATCTGAGTTTTCCAGACTTTTAAAAAAGAATTGATACAGTAGTTTGCTGATGAGAGGGTCAAGAGGGACATAACATTAAAATCAGAATCCGGCCATTCTGGCAAGAAGTTGAAGCCACCTCTTCATATAACAGGTGGTGAAACTTTGGAACTCATTCCCACAAAAAGCAGTTGGTGCCAGATCAATTAATAATTTAAACCCGTGTTCAATAAATTCTTATTAGTAAAGATATAGATGGATATGGAGCCAAGACGGATGAATCAAGTTTGGATACAGACCCCAGGGTCTGAATGGCTTACTCTTGATTCCTATGTTCCTAAAGCTGTGTTTTGTTTCAAAATATATATTTTTAAACCCTTTGTTGGAGCCAGAAGGTGCATGAATACTTCTTTGTGAATTTCCTGGGACAAAAACTGTTATATATTCATCTAGATACATTTAGAATTGGAACATCTTGAGCTGTTAAACATGGAGCCTTTTATATTTATTAGTAGAATTCCTTTTGAAATTAATTGATGGGATGTGGCGTCGCTGGGTAGGCCGGCACTAATCGCCCTTCCCCGTTGCCCTCCAGAAGGTGGTGGAAGGCAACTCTCAACCACCTTCTGAAGGGCAACCAGGGACGGGCAACAAATGCTAGCCTAACCAGCAATGCCAACATCCTGTAAATGAATTTTTAAAAATCTCAGACTCCCTCTGCTGGTACATGTAACATTGTGGATAGCACATTAGGGCAGCACGATAGCATTGTGGATAGCACAATTGCATCACAGCTCCAGGGTCCCAGGTTCGACTCCGGCTTGGGTCACTGTCTGTGCGGAGTCTGCACATCCTCCCCATGTGTGCGTGGGTTTCCTCCGGGTGCTCCGGTTTCCTCCCACAGTCCAAAGATGTGCAGGTTAGGTGGATTGGCCATGATAAATTGCCCTTAGTATCCAAAATTGCCCTTAGGGTTGGGTGGGGTTACTGGGTTATGGGGAGAGGGTGGAGGTGTTGACCTTGGGTGCTCTTTCCAAGAGCCGGTGCAGACTCGATGGGCCGAATGGCCTCCTTCTGCACTGTAAATTCTATGAAATGTGAGTATGGGAGCTTCAAGTAGACAAAATGCAGACTGCAATTTTAAATATAACAATGAAGTGTACATATGTAGAAAGGCCATTTCTTGATATCTTGTGGAGTGAATTTAATTTATTAAGTCAAGCATCTATGATGCTAGGGACCACAGAGGAGGCCGAGATGGATCATCCATCCGGCACTTCTGGCTGAAGTTGGTGGCAAATACTTCAACCATCTCTTTGCACTGGTGTGCCGAACTCTCCCATTATTGAGGACGGAAATATTTGTGGAGAATCTTTCTCCTGGTAGTTCTTCAATTGTCCACCCCCATTCACATCTGGAAATAGCAGAACTGCACAGCTTAGATTTGATCCGTTGGTTTTAGGATAGCTCATACCAATACTGTCATTGACAGATACATTTGTGACAAATAGATTGATGAGGATGAGGTCAGCTAAATTTTTCACACTTGTTGGTTACCTCACCATCTGCCGCAGACCCATTCTCGCAGCTATGTCCTTATAGACGTGGACAACTCCATGATGATGCTACTGAGCCACTCTTGGTGATGGACATTGAAGTCCCCCACCCAGAGTGCACTTGTACCCTAGCCACCCTCAGTGCTGTTTCTAATTGGTGTTCACATGGAGGAGTTCTGGGTCACTAACTGACGTAGGATGGTAGGTGGTAATCAGTTGGAGATTTCCTTGCCTGATTTTAACCTGGTGTCCTGAGATTCATGTGGTGCAGAATAAATGTTGAAGACTCCAAGGGCAACCCCATCTCAACACTATACAACTCTGCTGCCAAGTCTGGTGAGTCTGTCTTGCTGGTAGAACCAGACATGTGGGGCAGGATTCTCTGGTCGCCGAAATCGCGATCGGCCGGAGAATCCCCCTCTGTGTCAAAATCGGGCGCGGTGCCGCTTTTTCAATGCTCCGCCCCCTCGAAAGAGTACACCGCAAGCCGTCGGGCCATGAAAGAGTACACCGAGGCCCTCCCCAGATGCTCCGCCCCGATGAGCCGAGTTCCCAACGGCGTGGAACACTTATTCTATTTTTTTTCTGTGAACCCGGCGTGGTGGCTGCTAACTGAGTCCAGCGCCGCCACAGTCAGGGGAGCCGTTCCGTGGGCAGGGGTGCGGGGGGAGGCACTTTGGCAGGGGCTGGGGGCACTGGTGGGGGGGGTGGTCGAGGGTGGCGAGCCTGGTCAAAGAGGGACAGTTTTTAGTAGGCCGCGTGCAGCCGATGGCATGTTGCTAGGCGCGGCCGCTGCAGGCCGCCACCGTGCACATGCGTGGCCACGGACCCGGCAATTCTCCGGCCGTATCCGTAGGTAAAGCTGTAGGCTTTATGCTGTGTGCCTGCTATCCCTCCACCAGACGCAGGATTGATGCAGCTTTTGCACCTTTTTTCAGGGGTAAAGCAGCACTGTTCCCACGCCGGGGTCAGCACTTCGTCTTCAAATCGGAGAATCCAGACCGGATGGCAGTGTCTAGGACAGTGTAAGATATAATTTGATGAGTGATGACTATGTCAGCCTATTGATTTGGGACAACTCTCCCAATGTTGGGACAAGTCCCCAAACGTTAGGAAGGAGGATTTTAGGGCAGCACGGTGGCACAGTGGTTAGCACTCCTGCCTCACGGCGCCAAGGTCCCAGGTTCGACCCCGGCTCAGGGTCACTGTCCGTGTAAAGTTTACACATTCTCCCCGTGTTTGCGTGGGTTTCGCCCCCACAACCCAAAGATGTGCAGGGTAGGTGGATTGGCCACGCTAAATTGCCCCTTAATTGGAAAAAATGAATTGGGTACTCTAAACTTATTTTAAAAAAGGAAGGAGGATTTTGCATGGTCGACAGGGCAGGGTTTACCATTCTCTTTTCCAGTGCCTAGGTCAATGGCGAGTGCTCCATTCTGTTTCATTCCTTTTCTGCTTTGTAGCAGCTTGCTGGATGGCGGTTAAGAGCCAGCCACATTGCTGTGGATCTGGAGTCACATATAGGCCAGATCAGGTAAGGATCGCGGATTTCCTTCCCTGAAGAACATTAATGAACCAGATGGGTTTTGATTGGAGACCAGCTTTTAATTCCGGTGTATTAATTGAATTTAAATTCCACCAGCTGCAATGGTGGGATTCAAACCTGTGACCCCAGATTATTAGCCCCGGCCTCTCAATTAC
This sequence comes from Scyliorhinus torazame, assembly GCF_047496885.1. Lineage (NCBI taxonomy): Eukaryota > Metazoa > Chordata > Chondrichthyes > Carcharhiniformes > Scyliorhinidae > Scyliorhinus > Scyliorhinus torazame. The sequence goes on from NC_092728.1 coordinate 68,993,777, forward strand.
TAGTGACATTACCATTATGCCATCGCCTCCCCTGAGCATTTTATATTCCTCTCAGCAGTTTGACATCATGGTGTTGGTTATATCATTAACCTGGCTCGTCTTGCTAACAACACCCCAAACTGAGGAATTAATTCATCTCTGCTCTATGTACGAGCCACTCACCAAATCTTCCTGCATATCATACTTGCCAAAAAAATGTGATAAATGTTAATTGAATCTTAATGATCAAAAATAATGGAATGGATTCTCCACCGGCGAGATTCTCCGGTGCGCCGGCCGCACACCAATGCCATGGGTTTTTCTGCGGCGTGGGGTGCCCACAATGGGAAATCCCATTGGCAGGTGGTGGGAATGGAGAATCCCGCTGCCGGCAAGGGGTGATGAAAACGCAGTTGGCGGATAGGAGAATCCCACCCAATATATTTAATGGGTTGAGCCCTTGTAAAATATTTCCCCAACTCTGGCGCTTTTACAATAATAATCAAATTTAACTAACAATGAAACTTAAGGGCAGCACGGCAACACAGTCGTTAGCACTGCTGCATCACAGCTCCAGGGACCCAGGTTCAATTCTCGTCTCGAGTGACTGTCTATATGGAGTTTGCACTTTCTCCGCATGTCTGCTTGGGTTTCCTCCGGGTGCTCCAGTTTCCTCCCACACTCCAAAGATGTGCACGTTATGTGGATTGGTCATACTCAATTGCCCCTTAGTGTCCAAAAGGTTAGGTAGGGTGGTGCACTAAGCGTCAAGAACCACAAAGACGTGTGAGACTTTAACCAAGGCTTTAATACACTACATAGGAAGCTTACCTGACACAGACGACCCCAGACAAAATAGGTCAGGTCTCAGAAGCTGGGTCTTATACCTAACTCCCGGGGGAGTGGCCAAGGCGGAGCTCTCCGTGGCCAGGTCAGGTTACATACAGGTGACCGAACCTCTACAGAGCTACAGTACAATACACAGTACAATACACAGGATTACAGGGCCACGTTACACACAACTATTATATAACTATGTACAATGCTAGGGAAGTACAGTGGTGTATCACCACATAGGGTTACTGGGATAGGGTGGAGGCGTCGGCTTAAAGAGGGTGCTCTTTCCAAAGGGCCAGTGCAAACCTGATGGGCCTCCTTCTGCATTGTAGGGATTCTAAATGCCAATGAACTTTGTTAAACCAGGGTCGTCATACCATCTGTCACCACAGTGTCAGATTGGCACTCTTGGTGCGGATAAGCCAATGGGAGTGTGGGTGCGGGTCGTAGGTGGTGGGGTTGGAGATTGTTACCTTGGTACTTCTTATGTTGTGAAATCACACTGTTTAAATATAGCGTTGTGCTGGATTATTTTCCTTTTGTTCTACAATGAAGTAGTTTGAATGATGTTAATATGAAGAAAATAATTAAGCAATTCAGGAAGTGCAAATGCTGCAAATTACACAGTGGGTCCATTAGCATTTCAAAAGAGAAGATTTATGGTCTACCAGCATGATGAAGTGAAAGGCCTTAGTGGCATAGAAAATATAGTTAGATGTTAGTCTTGATGAGGTACGGTACGATAATAACAGCAGCCCAAACTGCTTTATAGGAGCATTAGAAAACAAAAGTAAACACTGAGCCACATAAGGCAAAATTAAGTCAGTCGGTGTAAAACAAAGGGTAAGTTTTAAGGAGTGTCTTAAAGGGAGACAGTGAGGTAGAGAATCGGAAAGGTTAACGGAGGGAATTCCAGAGTTTAGGGCCCAGGCAGTTGAAGGCTTTCCCACCAATGGTAGGGCAATCAAGGACTCTCAAGCCGGAAGAATTAGATGAGTGCATGCATCACAAAGAGTTACAGGACTAGAGAAGATTACAGAAAAAGGGAAGAGGCCATGGAGAGATTTGAAAACAAGAATGAGAATTTTAACATTGAAGCGTACTTGACCAGGAGCCAATTTAGGCCAACGAGCATCGGGGGCCTTGAAATGAACAAGGACATGGGTGACGGAGTTTTGGATGATCACAAGTTTATAGAGGATAAAATGTGGGAGACCAGCTGGGAATTAAAGGCTTGAAGGCAGGTTTGTAACTTTGATAAGGACCTTTTTTTAAACTAGATGAGGCACAAGCCTGTTGAAGTAATGCAAACACTGAATTGCAGAAATGGTGAGCATGTATTTGGGAGCCAACACTTTTCAAGAATGTCAGAGAGGAAAGGGAGGTTAGACACGAGGCAGTACTGTGCAAGAATGGGGGGATCCAGGACTGGTTTCTTGGGGAAAGGGGGATGACAACAACTTTGAAAGGGTGGGGATCATACCAAAGGAGAGAGAACTGCTTACACCAGTTAATGTGGGTATCAGGAAGGGAAGCTGCATGTTCAGCAATTTAGTGGGGCTTGAGTCAAGAGGGAATCAGGTGAATCTCATGGGCTTGGAGAGGAAAGTCGGGAGATGAGAGAGAAACTAGAGAAAGATGACCCATTGTCAAAGCTTTGACAAAGGGTCACCTGGACTCGAAACGTTAGCTCTTTTCTGTCCCTACAGATGCTGCCAGACCTGCTGAGATTTTCCAGCATTTTCTCTTTGGTTTCAGATTCCAGCATCTGCTTTTAACTAGAGAAAGATCCAGGTTCAGGATTATGGCAGGGAGGTTCCTCGGAGGAACTTTGGACTGGTGGACGAGGGAGAGTGTGGGAAATGGCATGGGCAGCTGACTGGATAGACTGACTTAGTGACAACGGAATTCAGGATTTCCTCACACTTGCTGTTGGAGGTAAGGGCCGAGGAAATAGGAGAGAGGGGTTCAAAAAAATTGGTAAAGATTACGTTTTGATTTGTTTTTCTCATGTTCTTAAGAACAATTAACAAAGAAAAGTACAGCACAGATACCTATAGTTTCTGCTAAGAACGGACAAAACGTTCTGAGAAAGGAGCCCCACCTGAAATAGTAACTTTTCTGTCCCATTTAAGAAGTGAAGGAAGGATAATGAACCTGGTAAATATTCCCTGAATGTTACTGTTCTTCCAGGAAATTAATCAAAATACAGATGAAATAGTAAAAGCAAATATGAAAAGAATAATTCTGAAAGCAACAATGTCAGTCTCTATGAATCAATGGCAGGGAGATTCAATGTGTCACCGTCATTGGTCAGATGAAAGACAGCCTCCTAAATATCTAATATTATGTGTGGGCACACTGCTCATTAAAGGCTGGAAATGTACTACCGGCCTTGTTGGTAAAGACAGAAAAAGAGGCATTCAGGCCTGTGCCTGTAACTGATCTTAGACCCTTTGAATGTGTCAGTGTGCATCAACATTTAGCCAGTGCATCTCACATGTATTCGTCACTCAAACATGTTAGTGTGCAGTTTATTAATTTACTTTGATTGCAGGTGTGGAAGTTTTCTACTTTTTTGATCTTGGTCATCTTATCTAGCACGATGAAGTATGAGATGGTCAGCGACAGTTTCAGCTGTAGAATAGCCCCGATCAAACCCTTTTTGCCCTTCGAGTGAGATAATCACTGATGCGACCATCAATTCACTCAAAGATACGAGTAGAAGTAAACCGTGGTTTTAATCAGCTTAGAACAGTGCCTGTCTGCGACTGGTACAATACTGTGAACCGCCTACAGGTCAACTGCTCTTTATACTTCCTTTCAAGGGGAGGAGCCATGGGCAGAGCCCATACATGCCCCAACATATCCCCCTGTGGGTGAAGCCACACAATGGCCCATAGGTGGAGCCCACAAGGTCAACAACATAACATAGCTGTAACACAATGGCAGAACATGATAGTAATACACTGGTGAATGACTAGTACGATACATCCACCACATTCACCCCCTGTTACAAAAAAATGAAGTCCGGCGGGGGTGACGAGCTCATAAGTTCAGCCGGACCGGCGCACGGATTGTGCGCTGCGATCGCCGAAGCACTGGTTTTGCTGCTGGTCCGGGTGTCGCGCTCATCCGGCAGCAGAAGTGGGGCCGGTGCAAGCACAGGCGTGGACTCCGGGAGCGTCTCTTCTGGAGCTTCATTCCTGTGGACCGGTGTGGCGGGCGGGAGGGAGCGCGGGAGCCATATAGGGGCGGGAGCGCTGGACTTGGTAGTTTGGGCGGGATATAGTGGGGGGGCTGCGGTGGTGGTGGTGGTAGTGGTGGTGGTGGTGGAGCCTGCGGGCGCCAGGTCCCGGAGGGAGACGGTATCTTGTCGGCCATCGAGGTGTTCGACATAAGCATACTGGGGGTTGGAGTGTAGGAGCTGGACCCTCTCTACCAGAGGGTTGGTCTAATGGCTCCTGACGTGTTTTCTGAAGAGGACTGGTCCCGGTGTCTTCAGCCAGGACGGAAGCGAGGCCCTTGAGGTAGCTCCCCTAATAGGGTTGCTGCTGCATTGGCCAAAGGGGAGCTGGAAGTAGGAGAGGTGGTCGGGGCGGGGGTCCGCCATCCTGGGGACTGGAGGGTGCGGGAGGCGCGGGCACGTGGCTGACCTAGAAAAGGAGATGGCTAGTCGGCAGGGGGGGTCGGTGAGCAGCCCCCCAATCCGGCTGATAACTTCAAGAGGGCCCGGGTGTTCGCGCACTTAAAGGGACTGAAGGCAGACGCGGTTATGCTCCAGGAGACACATTTGAAGGTGGCAGATCAGGCTAGGCTGAGAAAGGGATGGGTAGGGCAGGTCTTTCATTCAGAGCTGGATGCGAAGAACAGAGGGGTTGCAATACAGGTGGGGAAGCGGGTGTCGTTTGAGGCAATGAATATTGTATTGGATCATGGAGGTCGATATGTGATGGGGAGCGGTAGGTTGCAGGGGGTGCGGGTGGTTCTGGTAAACGTATATGCCCCGAACTGGGATGATGCTGGATTTATGAAACGCATGCTGGGTCGGATTCCGGACCTGGAGGTAGGAAGCTTGATAATGGTGGGGATTTCAACACGGTGCTGGACCCAGCACTGGATCGATCTAGGTCCAAGACGGGTAAGAGGCCGGCTGCAGCCAAGGTGCTTAGGGGGTTTATGGACCAGATGGGAGGAGTGGATCCATGGAGGTTTGTCAGGCCCCTGGCCAGGGAATTTTCATTCTTTTCCCACGTCCATAGAGCCTACTCCCGGATAGATTTTTTAATTTTGAGTAGGGCGCTAATCCCGAAAGTGGAGGGAATGGAGTATTCGGCCATAGCCATCTCGGACCACACCCCGCATTGGGTGGAGCTGGAGTTAGGAGAGGAGAGGGACCAGCGCTCGTTGTGGCGTCTGGATGTGGGATTATTGGCGGATGAGGAGATGTGCAGGAGGGTGCGAGGGTGCATTGAAAGATATTTGGAGGCCAATGACAACGGGGAGGTGCAGGTGGGGGTAGTCTGGTGGCGTTGAAGGCGGTGGTCAGGGGAGAGTTAATCTCCATCAGGGCCCACAGGGAGAAGAGAGAGGGCAGGGAGAGGGAGAGGTTGGTGGGGGAGATCTTAAGGATGGACAGGAGATATGCAGAGGCCCCTGAAGAGGGACTACTTAGGGAGAGGCGGAACCTCCAGAGGGAGTTCGACCTGTTGACCACAGGGAAAGCAGAGGCACAGTGGAGGAAAGCGCAGGGGGCGACGTATGAGTATGGGGAGAAGGCGAGTCGGATGCTGGCACACCAGTTTCGTAAGAGGGAGGCAGCGAGGGAGATAGGTGGAGTTACGGACAGCGGGGGGAATACGGTGCGGAGTGCGGTGAGAATAAACAAGGTATTTAGGGACTTCAATGGGGATCTGTACAGATCTGAGCCCCCAGTGGTGGAAGAGGGGATGCGACGATTTCTGGATCAGCTGAGGTTTCCGAGGGTGGAGGAGGAGGATGAGGTGGCTGGTTTGGGGGTGCCAATTGGGCTGGAGGAGCTGGTTAAAGGATTGGGGAGCATGCAGGCGGGGAAGGCCCCGGGGCCAGATGGGTTCCCGGTCGAGTTTTACTAGAAATACGTGGACCTGCTAGGCCTGTTGCTAGTGAGGACTTTCAATAAGGCAAGGGAGGGGGGGGGACCTCACCCCCGACAATGTCCGGGGCGCTGATCTCTCTGATCCTGAAGCGGGACAAGGACCCACTGCAATGTGGGTCGTACAGACCGATCTCGCTCCTCAATGTGGATGCTAAGTTGCTGGCAAAAGTGCTGGCAACGAGAATTGAGGACTGTGTCCCGGGGGTGATTCACGAGGACCAGATGGGATTTGTGAAGGGTAGGCAGCTAAACACCAATGTGCGGAGGCTCCTCAATGTGATTATGATGCCCTCGGTGGAGGGAGAAGCGGAGGTAGTGGCAGCTATGGACGCGGAGAAGGCCTTCGACCGGGTGGAGTGGGAGTATCTTTGGGAAGTGCTGCGGAGGCTTAGGTTCGGGGAGGATTTCATCAGCTGGGTCAGGTTGCTATATAGAGCCCCGGTGGCGAGTGTGGCTACGAATCGGCGGAGGTCGGAGTACTTTCGGCTGTACCGAGGGACGAGGCAGGGGTGCCCCCTGTCCCCCTTGTTGTTTGTATTGGCAATTGAGCCTCTGGCCATGGCACTAAGGGAGTCCATGAAATGGAGGGGACTGGTCCGAGGTGGAGAGGAAAATCGGGTGTCGCTATTTGCGGATGACCTGTTGCTGTATGTGGCAGATCCAGTGGAGGGGATGGCGGAGGTCATGTGGATCCTAACGGAGTTTGGGGGCTTCTCGGGGTATAAGCTCAATGTAGGGAAAAGTGAGCTTTTTGTGATGCATCCAGGGGACCAGGGAAGGGGGATAGACGACCTACCGTTGAAGAGGGCGGAAAGGAGCTTTCGGTACTTTCAGATCCAAGTAGCTAGGAGCTGGGGGGTCCTGCACAAGCTCAATTTGACGTGGTTGGTGGAACAGATGGAGGAGGATTTCAAAAGATGTGATGTGCTGCCACTCTCGCTAGCGGGCAGGGTGCAGTCGGTTAAAATGATGGTCCTCCCGAGGTTTCTCTTTGTGTTCCAGTGCCTTCCCATTGTGATTACCAAGGCCTTTTTTAAACGGGTAGGTAGGAGCATCATGGGTTTCGTGTGGGCAAATAAGACCCCGAGGGTAAAGAGGGTGTTTCTGGAGTGTAGTAGGGACAGGGGAGGGCTGGCTCTGCCGAATTTGTGCGGCAATTATTGGGCTGCCAATGTGGCGATGATCCGTAAGTGGGTAATGGATGGAGAAGGGGCGGCGTAGAAGAGGTTGGAGATGGCGTCTTGTGTGGGCACGAGCCTGAGGGCGCTGGCGACGGCACCGCTGCTGCTTTCGCCGACAAGGTACACCACGAGTCCGGTGGTGGCGGCGACGTTGAAGATCTGGGGGCAGTGGAGACGACACAGGGGCGAGGTGGGAGCCTCGGTTTGGTCCCCGATTCGGGAGAACCATCGGTTCGTCCCGGGAAGGGTGGATGGGGGGTTCGGAGCTGGCATCGGGCAGGGATTAGAAGAATGGGGGACCTGTTTATAGATGGGACGTTGCGAGCCTAGGGGCGCTGGAGAAGTTTGGGTTACCCTCGGGGAATGCTTTCAGGTATATGCAAGTGAGGGCGTTTGTGAGGCGGCAGGTGAGGGAATTCCCGCTGCTCCCGGCACAGGGGACTCAAGACAGGGTGATTTCGGATGTATGGGTTGGAGAAGGCAGGGTTTCGGCGATATACCAGGAGATGAAAGAAGAGGAGGAGGCCTCGGTAGAGGAGTTAAAGGGCAAGTGGGAGGAGGAGCTTGGGGAGGAGATAGATGAGGGTCTGTGGGCTGATGCCCTGAGTAGAGTTAACTCTTCCTCCTCTTGCGCCAGGCTCAGCCTAATACAATTTAAGGTTACTCACAGAGCGTATATGACAGGGGCGAGGTTGAGTAGGTTCTTTGGGGAGGAGGACAGATGTGGGAGGTGCTCGGGAAGCCCGGCGAATCACATCCACATGTTCTGGTCATGCCCGGCACTGGATGGGTTTTGGAGGGGTTTCGCGAGGACTATGTCCAAGGTGGTGAAAGTCCAGGTCAAGCCGAGTTGGGGGTTGGCATTATTTGGGGTAACGGGCGAGCCGGGAGTGCAGTGCAGGAGGCGAAAGAGGCCGGTATCCTGGCTTTCGCGTCCCTGGTAGCCCGGCGGTGGATCTTGCTATTATGGAAGGACGCGAAGCCTCCCAGTGTGGAAGCCTAGATAAATGACATGGCAGCGTTCATTAAGCTGGAGAGAATAAAGTTTGCCTTACAAGGATCTGTGCAGGGGTTCTTCAGGCAGTGGCAACCGTTCCTAGACTACCTCGTGGAGCGTTAGGAGGAGGTCAGCAGCAGCAGCAACCTAAGGGTGGGGGGGGGGTCTCTTTCGGGGGGAGAATTCGGGTGGGTGGGGGGGGCTTCCCTATGGGTACCTTTGAATGTCATTTGGGGGGGTTACTGTATATGGGGGAAACCCAATGTATAAGTTTTGTATAATTTTTGACTGTTCTGTTTGTGTTTCTTTCTTTATGTTATTGGAGTTTGTTAAAAATTTTGTTGGAAATTTTGAATAAACATATTTTTGAAAAAAGAGGTAGCTCCCCTAGGGAAAACAAACAAGCGGTCATGAGGAGTCTCGTTTGTGGCCGTGCAAAGGAGGGACCTGATAGAGTGGAGCGCATCGGGGAGGACCTCCTGCCAGTGAGAAACCGGGAGATTCCTGGACCGCAGGGTCAGTAGGACGGTATTCCAGACCGTCGCGTTCTCCCTCTCCACCTGCCCGTTTCCCCTGGAGTTATAACTGGTAGTCCTGCTCGGGGCAATGCCCTTACTGAGCAGGTACTGACGCAGTTCGTCGCTCATGAACAACGAGCCCCGGTCGCTGTGGACATAACTGGGGAAACCAAACAGGGTGAAGACACTATGCAGGGCTCTAATGACAGTGGACGTGGTCATAAGCAGGGGATTGCAAATGGGAAGCGGGAGAACTCATCTATGATGTTGAGGAAATATGTATTGCGGTTATTGGAGGGGAGGGGCCCTTTGAAATCGATACTGAGGCGTTCAAAGGGCCGGGATGCCTTTACCAGGTGGCCCTTATCCGGTCGATAGAAGTGCGGTTTACACTCCGCACAGATTTGGCAGTCCCTGGTAGCTCAGACCTCCTCGGTGGAATAGGGCAGGTTGCGGGCCTTGATATAATGGACGAGCCGGGTGACCCCCGGGTGGCAGAGGTCATCGTGGATAATGCGCACCTAAGTGTCCTGGAAGTTTTATTGCTATTTCGTCTAGGGCGCGTCCCTGCGCGTCCTCGGCGTAAATGCTGCATCCTGTTCTGCGCTTCCCTTCTAATATCGTGGAAGATCAATCCACATATATCCTAATGGGTTTGCACGTGTCTGTGTGCTTGGGGCTCTGGGGTGAACTACCTATCTTTCTGGGGGGTGTTTTTGCAATAAAGGGGCCTGTGTTGTGGTGTGGAGAGATAATTTCACATTCATGGGGGGTTCCGGGGTACTGTAGGTTATCGGCTAAAAAAGTGTGGGTCTTTGTCCTTTTAACAGTGATGTCCCGTCCCTGCAAAAGAAGGGTCCATCTGGCTGCTCTTATTTGACTGACTGTACCATCCTTAAGTCGTCCGTCCAGTAAAGGTTGGGTGGGGGTGTGTTCTGTGAGGATTGTGATGGGGTTCAGACCGGTTACGTAAGAAAAATACTGTGAGCAGGTGCTTTTCACAGGCTGAAAATCCCTGCTCCACAGCATCTAAAACTCTGGAGGCGTAAGCTACGGGCCTTAACTGTTCGCGCCGTTCCTGGAGGAGCACGACCGAAAGGGTGCGGTCTGTGCTTGCTACCTCTATCGCATCAGGGGAGAGCGGATCTGGAACGAGTAGTGCTGCTATGAGTGCTCTTTTCAAAGAGTCCACAGCATCCGTATGCTGTGGACGCCATCCCCAGACTTCCGGTTGCGGCGATGACTAGCTAAGCCGCACGTTTCGGCGGCTCCAGCTCCAACGGACCTTCGGGCTCTTTTAAGAGCCCCAACGGGAAATTTTCGCGCGACGAAACCCGGTGTGGGGTGAGTGAGTAGGGAGTCCCTGTAGCGCACAAAGACTCCATGAGACGAATAGAGTGAAGTCGATGAGGCTTTATTAAGCGTGTCTGTTCCCCAGCAGCCCGATAGTAAACTGGCCTGCGGGGGAAGACTCCGGCTTCTTATACTCTGCCTTCAGGAGCTTGAGGTCAACGGCCAACCAGGACCCGGGATCTGTCAGCCAATGACATTAGGGCTTCCAGTCCCACATGACCCCCAATACATACTACCACATTCACCCCTTGTCAAAAATGAACCCGGCGGGGTGATGCTTCGTATGGTGGTAAGGGTTTACAGGGCTGGTCCTGGGAGGACAAAACATTCACATGGCAATACAGTATTGGACAATTTTGTCCTGTTGCAACTATTTACAGAGGGTATAGGAAGAAAAGCAAAATGTTCTTGTGAACAGTCCATATTTGTTTTACATTGACGCCACGAGTCGGTCGGGCGGTCTGGTCGTCCGTGTCGATCGCCTCGGCCCCGGCGGTGGTGGTAGTGCTTGTACCAGTGTTGTCGCCTCCAGGAGCCGTACGGTTTCAGCTTGGGCTTGATTCTTGGTCGGAGCTGAGGGGAGGGGAACCGATCCTCCTGGGAAGGGGGCGGTCGCGGGGTGCGGCGGTGGCAGGAAGGGGGGGGGTTGGGTTGATGGTGTCGGGGGGGTGTGCGTGTTGCCGGCGGGCGCCAGATCCCGCAGGGAGACCGTGTCCTGTCGGCCGTCGGGGTACTCCACGTAGGCGTACTGGGGGTTCGCGTGGAGGAGGTGAACCCTTTCGACCAACGGGTCCGCCTTATGTGCCCGCACATGCTTTCGGAGCAGGATGGGTCCTGGGGCCGCCAGCCAGGTCGGCAGCGACGTTCCAGAGGAGGACCTCCTAGGGAAGACAAGGAGACGCTCATGTGGCGTTTGATTAGTGCTCGTACATAATAACGACCAGATGGAATGGAGAGCGTCCGGGAGGACCTCCTGCCACCGTGAAACTGGGAGGTCCCTGGACCGTAGGGCCAGTAGGACGGCCTTCCAGACCGTGCCGTTCTCCCTTTCTACTTGCCCGTTCCCCCGGGGGTTGTAGCTGGTCGTCCTGCTTGAGGCTATGCCCTTGCTGAGCAGGAACTGGCGCAGCTCGTCACTCATGAAAGAGGACCCCTGTTGCTGTGGACGTATGCGGGGTAACCGAACAGTGTGAAGATGCTGTTCAGGGCTTTAATGACTGTGGCCGCGGTCATGTCAGAACAGGGAATGGCAAAAGGGAAGCGGGAGTATTCGTCCACTACATTAAGAAAATATGCGTTGCGGTCGGTGGAGGGGAGGGGCCCTTTGAAATCGAGACTGAGGCGTTCAAAGGGGTGGGAAGCCTTAATCAGGTGCGCTCCATCTGGCCTGAAAAAATGCGGCTTGCATTCCGCGCAGATGTGGCAGTCCCTTGTGACTGTACGGACCTCCTCTAAGGAGTATGGGAGATTGCAGGACTTGATGAAGTGGTAAAACCGAGTGACCCCCGGGTGGCAGAGGTCCTCGTGGAGGGTTTGGAGGCGGTTAATTTGTGCGTTGGCACATGTGCCGCGGGATAGGGCATCGGACGGCTCGTTCAGCTTTCCGGGACGATTCAAAATCTCATAGTTGAAGGTGGAGAGCTCGATCCTCCACCTTAAGATTTTGTCGTTTTTGATTTTGCCCCGCTGTGCATTATCGAACATGAAGGCTACCGACCATTGGTCCGTGAGGAGAGTGAATCTCCTGCCGGCCAGGTAATGCCTCCAATGTCGCACAGCTTCCACTATGGCTTGGGCTTCCTTTTCTACTGAAGAGTGGCGGATTTCTGAGGCGTGGAGGGTCCGGGAGAAAAAGGCCACGGGTCTGCCCGCTTGGTTAAGGGTGGCCGCTAGAGCTATGTCGGAGGCGTCGCTCTCGACCTGGAAGGGGAGGGACTCGTCGATGGCGCGCATCGTGGCCTTTGCAATATCCGCTTTGATGCGGCTGAAGGCCTGGCAAGCCTCTGTCGACAGAGGGAAGGTCGTGGTCTGTATTAGGGGGTGGGCCTTGTCTGCGTACTGGGGGACCCACTGGGTGTAGTACGAAAAGAACCCCAAGCAGCGTTTCAGGGCTTTTGGGCAGTGCGGGAGGGGAAATTCCATGAGTGCGCGCATACGTTCGGGGTCGGGGCCTATTATCCCATTGCGCACTATGTAGCCCAGAATGGCTAGCCGGTCGGTGCTAAAAACGCACTTGTCCTCGTTGTACGTGAGGTTCAAGGCTTTGGCGGTCTGTAGGAATTTTTGGAGGTTGGCGTCGTGGTCCTGCTGATCGTGGCCGCAGATGGTTACATTGTCGAGATACGGGAACGTGGCCCGCAACCCATGTTGCTCAACCATTCGGTCCATCTCCCATTGGAAGACCGAGCCCCCGTTTGTGACGCCAAAAGGGACCCGTAGGAAATGGTATAATCGCCCGTCTGCCTCGAAGACTGTGTACTTGCGGTCACTTGGGCGGATGGGGAGCTGATGGTAGGCGGACTTGAGGTCCACGGTGGAGAAGACTTTATATTGGGCAATCCGATTGACCATGTCGGATATGCGAGGGAGAGGGTACGCGTCTAGTTGTGTGTACCTGTTGATGGTCTGGCTATAGTCAATGACCATCCTTTGTTTCTCCCCTGTCTTCACTACTACCACCTGCGCTCTCCAGGGACTATTGCTGGCCTGGATTATGCCCTCCTTTAGTAGCCGCTGGACTTCGGACCGAATGAAGGTCCGGTCCTGGGCGCTGTACCGTCTGCTCCTAGTGGCGACGGGTTTGCAATCCGGGGTGAGGTTCGCAAACAAGGACGGGGGTTGCACCTTGAGGGTAGCGAGGCCGCAGATAGTGAGTGGGGGTATGGGGCCGCCGAATTTGAACGTAAGGCTCTGTAGATTGCATTGGAAATCTAATCCCAGCAAGGTGGGGGCACAGAGTTGGGGAAGGACGTTTAGTTTGTAGTTTTTGAACTCCCTCCCCTGCACCGTTAGGGTAACTATGCAGAATCCCTGGATCTGTACGGAGTGGGATCCTGCAGCTAGGCAAATCTTTTGTGCGCTGGGATAGGTGGTTAAGGAACAGCGTCTTACCGTGTCGGGGTGTATAAAGCTTTCCGTGCTCCCGGAGTCGACTAGGCATGGCGTCTTGTGGCCGTTTATTAGTACCGTTGTCGTCGTCGTCTGGAGTGTCCGGGGCCGAGCTTGATCGAGCGTAATCGAAGCGAGCCGTGGTTGTAGTAGAGGAGTGGGGTCCGTTGTTGCCGTCCAAGATGGCGTCGGGGATGAACAAAATGGCCGCCCCATACATCGCACGTGGCTGGGGGGTCACAAGATGGCGGCGGGGGTGGACAAAATGGCCGCCCCCACGCGTCGTACAGGTCTGGGGCGGTCCAAGATGGCGGCGCCCCTCCTCCCCTCGTGGTGGCCGGGACCCAAAATGGCGGCGTCTGCGGGTCGCACATGGTGTGCTGGGGGGGCTGGGGAGCGCTAGGACCGCGCGGAGCTCCCTCACCGCGAGCGCTAGGACCGCGAGCGCTAGGACCGCGCGGAGCTCCCTCACCGGGGGCAGCGGTGGTCGTGGCCCAAGTCGGCGGCGGCGGCGGGTCAGGTGTGGGGCCGCGAGCGCTAGGACTGCGCGGAGCTCCCTCACCGGGGACAGCGGTGGTCGGGGCCCAAGTCGGCGGCGCCGGCGGGTCAGGCGTGGGGCCGCGAGCGATAGGACCGCGCGGAGCTCCCTCACCGGGGACAGCGGTGGTCGGGGCCCAAGTAGCCGGCGGGTCAGGCGTGGGGACCGGGGTGGGGGTTAGGGTGGCGTTAGGGATGCGGAAAACTCCCTCCTCTCCGTGGAGAGTGTTGGCCGGGACCCAAAGCGGTAGCGCCGGCGGCGGGTCATACATGGGCTGCGGGGAGGGGGGTTGGGGAGCGTAGGTGGCGTGCAGAGCTCCCAGTTCTCCCGGTACCGCGGTGGTCGGGACCCAGAGCGGCTGCGCCTGCGGGTCGCACATGGCGTGCTGGGGGGGTTGGGGCGCGTAAACGGCTTGCAGGGCTCCCTGTGCTCCCGGGACAGTGGCGACCTCGCGGGACCGGCACACAACCGCATAATGGCCCTTTTTCCCGCTGCTTTTGCAGATAGCTGCGCGGGCCGGGCAGCGCTGCCGGGGGTGTTTCGCCTGGCCGCAGAAATAACAGCGGGCGCCCCTGGTGCGACTCGGCGTTTGGACCGCGCAAGCCTGTGGGGTGTCCGGGGGGTGGGTAGGGGGTTTGCCGCGACGGGTACGTACGGGGCCCAATGGGTTGCCGTGCGGTCGGGGCCGTAGGCGCGGGTATTACGCGCGGCCACGTCTAGGGAGGCTGCTAAGGCCCGTGCCTCTGAGAGTCCTAGCGACTCTTTTTCTAGAAGTCTTTGGCGGATTTGGGAGGATTGCATACCTGCCACAAAAGCATCGCGCATTAACATGTCCGTGTGTTCGTTTGCGTTCACCGACGGGCAGCTGCAGGCTCGTCCCAAAATCAGCAGCGCGGCGTAGAACTCGTCCATCGATTCTCCGGGAGCTTGCCATCTCGTCGCGAGCTGGTAGCGAGCGTAGATTTGGTTAACTGGGCGAACGTAGAGACTTTTCAGTGCTGCGAACGCCGTCTGGAAATCGTCCGAGTCTTCGATGAGGGAGAAAATCTCCGTGCTCACCCTCGAGTGCAGGACCTGCAGTTTTTGGTCTTCTGAGACTCGGCCGGTGGTCGTTCTGAGGTAGGCCTCGAAGCAAGTCTGCCAGTGCTTGAAGGCTGCTGCCGCGTTCGCTGCGTGGGGACTGATCCTCAGGCATTCCGGAATGATCCTGAGCTCCATAGTCCTTTTTTTTTTAGGCACGCTTAATAAATTGTAGCGCACAAAGACTCCATGAGACGAATAGAGTGAAGTCGATGAGGCTTTATTCAGCGTGTCTGTTCCCCCGCAGCTCGATAGTAAACTGGCCTGCGGGGGAAGACTCCGGCTTCTTATACTCCGCCTTCAGGGCGGAGCTTGAGGTCAACGGCCAACCAGGACCCGGGATCTGTCAGCCAATGACATTAGGGCTTCCAGTCCCACATGACCCCCAATACATACTACCACAGTCCCCCCCCAACGAAAGAGGAAAATATCGGCGGCGGCGGCTGCAGCGCGAGGAATCCTCGACGATAGGGACTGAAAGGGAGAAGACACAAGATGGCGGCGGAGAAAGCCCAGGCGACATGGGGGCCCGAGCAAGACGAATTCTTGAGACGGTGTGTGGAGCTACTAAAGAGGGAGGTGCTGAGCCCGATGCTACAGGCAATTGAGGGGCTCAAGGAGGCACAAAGGACCCAGGAGACAGAGCTCCGCGTGGTGGAGCAGAAGGTGACGGATAATGAGGACGAGATCCTGGGCCTGGCGGTCAAAACACAGACGCACGAGGCGCTCCACAAAAAGTGCATTGAAAGGATTGAGGCCCTAGAAAACAGAGCGCGAAGGAAGAACCTTCGGATACTGGGTCTCCCTGAGGGAGTGGAAGGAGCGGATTGCGGGGCTTATGTAAGCACAATGCTAAGCTCGTTGATGGGAGCTGAGGCCCCTGCGGGCCCCTTAGAGGTGGAGGGGGCCCATCGGATCCCGGCGAGAAGACCAAAAGCGGGAGAACCACCTTGGGCGACAATCGTGCGATTTCACCGTCTTAAAGATAGAGAAGAGGTCCTGAGATGGGCTAAAAAAGTACGGAGTAGCTGATGGGAGAATGCAGTGGTACGGGTGTACCAGGATTGGAGTGCGGAGGTGGCGAGAAGGAGGGCGAGTTTTAACCGAGCCAAGGAGGTGTTACACAAAAAGGTGAGGTTCGGGATGCTGCAGCCGGCACGACTATGGGTCACGTACCAGGAGAGACATCACTATTTCGAAACGGCAGAAGAAGCATGGACCTTTATTAAAGAGGAGAAATTGGATCGGAACTGAGGGACTGATACTGTAGGGAATGTTATTGTCGATGTTAGGGTCAGATATAGGGATGTTCCCGCGCCAGAAAGATAATGGCGGGAAGACAGGCGCAAGGCAGATGGGAGTTCCCCACACGGGGGGGTCAAGGAGGGAGCAGGAGTAGCCGGGGTCAGTTGAAGTCAGCTGACTTGCGGAAGTAATATGGGGGAGCAATCACGCTAGAAGGGGATCTAGCAGGGTGGGGGGGGATAACTGGGTTGCTGCTGCGGAAATCAAAGAGGAAATGGCTAAAGAGTGGGTGAACGGGGATGGAATGCGACGCCTGGGGAGCGAGTGGGAGCACGGAGGCGGGACAGGGACTGGCCTAGAGAAGGTGATGGCTAGTCGACACGGGAAGGGGGCAGGTAGCCCCCTAGTGAGGCTGATCACGTGGAACGTGAGGGGCCTGAATGGACCGATTAAAAGGGCCCGAGTGCTCGCGCACTTGAAAGGACTAAGGGCAGACGTGGCTATGCTCCAGGAGACGCACCTAAAGGTGGCGGACCAAGTTAGGTTAAGGAAAGAATGGGTGGGACAGGTGTTCCACTCAGGGCTAGATGCAAAGAATAGAGGGGTGGCCATATTGGTGGGGAAATGGGTAGCATTTGAAGCAAGGAGCATTGTAGCAGATAGCGGAGGAAGATATGTAATGGTGAGTGGCAGGCTGGAGGGAATGGAGGTCGTGCTGGCTAACGTATATGCCCCGAATTGGGACGATGCGGGATTTATGAGACGGATGTTGGGTCGTATACCGGACCTGGAGGTAGGAAACTTGATATTGGGAGTGGACTTCAACACCGTGCTGGACCCAGGGCTAGATAGATCCAGATCTAAAACCGGAAGAAGGCCGGCAGCGGCCAAGGTGCTCAAGGGGTTTATGGACCAAATGGGGGGAGTGGATCCATGGCGATTTCTTAGACCGAGGGCCAGGGAGTTCTCCTTCTTCTCCCATGTCCATAAAGTGTATTCCCGGATCGAATTGTTTGTTCTGGGAAGGTCGTTGATCTCAAGGGTGGAAGAAGCTGAGTATTCCGCCATAGCGGTTTCCGACCATGCCCCACACTGGGTGGACCTGGAACTAGGAGAGGAAAGGGAGCAGCGAGCACTCTGGCGATTAGATGCGGGATTGATGGCGGATGAGGGAGTGTGTGGAAGAGTGCGGGGATGTATTGAGAGGTACCTGGAGGCCAATGACGACGGGGAGGTCCGAGTGGGAGTGGTATGGGAAGCACTAAAAGCGGTGGTCAGAGGAGAGCTGATCTCCATTAGGGCCCACAAAGGGAAAACAGAGGCCAAGGAAAGGGAAAGATTACTGGGGGAGATTTTAAGGGTGGACAGGGAATTTGTGGAGATCCCGGAGGAGGGACTGTACAGGGAGAGAAGACGACTCCAGACGGAGTTCGACATTTTGACCACCAGAAGGGCGGAGGTGCTGTGGAGAAAGGCACAGGGGAGGAGGTATGAATATGGGGAAAAGGCTAGTCGCCTGCTGGCCCATCAGCTGCAAAAGAGGACAGCGGCGAGGGAGATGGGGGGAATTAGAGACGAAAAGGGAGCTACGGTGCGGAGAGCAGGGAAGATAAACGAGGTGTTTAAGACCTTTTATGAAGGACTGTATCGGTCCCAACCCCCGGAGGGAGAGGAGGGGATGCTGCAGTTCCTGGATCAATTGAGGTTCCCGAGGGTGGAGGAGCAGGAGGTGGAAGGCCTGGGGGCACCGATTGGGCTGGACGAGGTTATTAAGGGGCTGGGGAATATGCAAGCAGGGAAGGCACCGGGACCAGACGGGTTCCCAGTGGAATTTTATAGAAAATACGTGGACTTGTTGGCCCCGCTGTTGGTGAGGACGTTTAATGAGGCCAGGGAAGAAGGGACTTTACCCCCGACAATGTCGGAGGCGACGATATCGCTAATTCTGAAGCGGGATAAAGATCCGTTGCAGTGCGGGTCCTATAGACCTATTTCATTATTGAATGTGGACGCCAAATTGCTGGCAAAGGTACTGGCATCGAGGATAGAGGACTGTGTCCCGGGGGTGGTGCACGGAGACCAGACAGGGTTCGTAAAGGGGAGACAACTGAATGTCAACGTGCGACGACTATTAGGGGTGATAATGATGCCCCCAGTGGAGGGGGAGGCAGAGATAGTGGCGGCAATGGATGCAGAGAAGGCATTTGATAGGGTGGAGTGGGAGTACTTATGGGAGGTGCTAAGGAGGTTTGGGTTCGGGAACGGGTTTATTAGCTGGGTCAAACTCCTTTATGGGGCCCCAACGGCAAGTGTGGTCACGGGTCGGCAAAGATCGGAGTATTTCCGACTATATAGGGGAACAAGACAGGGATGCCCGCTATCTCCATTGTTGTTCGCGTTGGCAATTGAACCTCTGGCCATGGCGTTGAGAGACTCCAGGAAATGGAGAGGGGTGATTAGAGGGGGAAAAGAACACCGAGTGTCGCTATACGCAGATGACCTACTGTTGTATGTGACGGATCCAGTGGGGGGGATGACAGAGGTCATGCAGATATTGAGGGAGTTCGGAGATTTCTCGGGATATAGGCTTAACATGGGGAAGAGTGAACTATTCGTGATACACCCTGGGGACCAGAGTAGAGAGATAGAAGGCCTGCCTCTAAGGAAAGTGGAAAGAAACTTCCGATACCTGGGGATTCAGATCGCTAGAAGCTGGGGAACCCTACACAGACTTAATCTGACTCGATTGGTAGAACAAATGGAGGAGGACTTCAAGAGGTGGGACATGCAGCCTCTGTCGTTGGCGGGCAGAGTGCAGGCAATTAAGATGATGGTCCTCCCGAGGTTCTTATTTGTATTTCAAATAAATCATGTTGTAATGATTACCATGTTGTATTTTTTTAAAAATAGACAGGAGCATCACGAGCTTCGTGTGGGCAGGGAAAGTCCCGAGGGTAGGAGGGGGTTCCTACAACGTAGCAGAGACAGAGGAGGATTGGCGCTACCGAATTTGGGCGACTACTATTGGGCCGCCAATGTGGCGATGATTCGTAAATGGATGATGGAGGGAGAGGGAGCGGCGTGGAAAAGACTGGAGAGAAGGTCCTGTAAAGGGACGAGCCTAGAGGCGCTGGTGACGGCGCCGCTACCGCTCTCACCAAAAAAGTTTACCACGAACCCAGTGGTGGCGGCAACATTGAATATTTGGGGACAATGGAGGCGACAGAGAGGTGCGCGGGGAGCCCTGGTGGGGTCCCCAATCAGGAACAACCACAGGTTCGCCCCAGGAAGAATGGATGGAGGATTTCAGAGCTGGCACCAGTTGGGAATTAGGAGGGTGGGAGATTTATTTACAGATGGGACGTGTGCGAGCTTGGGAGCATTGGAGGAAAAGTATAAGTTGCCCCGGGGAAACTTCCTTAGATATATGCAGGTGAGGGCGTTCACAAAACAACAGATGAGGGAATTTCCGCTGCTCCCGGCGCAGGGGATCCAGGACAGAGTGCTTTCGGGGTTGTGGGTCGGGGAGGGCAAGGTGTCAGAGATATACCGAGAGATGAGGAAAGAGGGGGAGGAGCTGGTGGGCGAATTAAAAGGAAAGTGGGAAGAAGAGCTAGGGGAGGAGATAGAGGAGGGTATGTGGGCTGATGCCCTCAGCAGGGTAAATTCCTCTTCCTCATGCGCCAGGCTTAGCCTGATTCAATTCAAGGTGCTACATAGAGCACACATAACGGGAGCAAGGTTGAGCAGGTTCTTCGGAGTGGAGGACAAGTGTGGGAGGTGCGGCGGAAGCCCGGCAAACCACGAACATATGTTTTGGTCGTGCCCGGCACTGGAGGGGTATTGGAAGGGAGTGACGGGAGTGATTTCGAAGGTGGTGAAGGTCCGGGTCAAACCAGCCTGGGGGCTAGCTTTATTTGGAGTTGCGGATGAGCCGGGAGTGCAGGAGGCGAAAGAGGCCGACGTTGTGGCCTTTGCGTCCCTAGTAGCCTGGCGTAGGATTTTACTCATGTGGAAGGAAGCGAAACCCCCCGGGCTGGAGGCCTGGGTAAATGATATGGCGGGGTTCATAAAACCGGAGCAGATGAAGTTTGCGCTGAGAGGATCGGCTCAAGGGTTCACCAGGCGGTGGCAACCATTCCTCGACTACCTAGGGGAACGTTAGAGGGAAGACAGATGACCAGCAGCAGCAACCCAGGGGGGAGGGGGGGAGGGGGGGGTGGAAAGTTTTAGTTTATGTTAAATGATTAGTTTACCATGTTGATTAGCCATTTGTTCACTGTTACATTTTCTTTTTTGTTATGTTTGATGTGTAAGGGGAAAAGATTGTGATCGAAAAATTTTCAATAAAATATATATATTTTTAAAAAGTGGATGCCATTCCCAGGGGGCTCCTTTCTTTAGGAGGTCTGAGAGGGGCGCTGCCTTGCAGGCGAAACCGTCAATGTGGTTTCGGCAGTAGCCAACCAGTCCTAAAAATGACCAGAGGGCTGAAACGTTCTGGGGAAGGGGCAATTTAACAATCGAGTCAATCCTTTAGTGCTTGATCTCGCGTTAACCATGCGTGATAATTGTTCCCAAATATATCACCTTATCTTCCAAAATCTGGGTCTTTTTGGGGTTAACTTTACATCCAATTGTTTGTAGGAGTTCGGATAGAAGCTCGATGTGCTCTTCCTTGGTGTCTGTCTGCACTAGTAGGTCGTCTACGTACTGGACCAGACATTCGGGGCGAGAAGATTTGGCTAAACCATTTGCCAGCTGTCGGTGGAAAATGGAGGGGGAGTTGTGGAATCCTTGTGGAAGGCTTGTCCACGTGTACTATTTTTAAAGGTGAAGGCAAATTTGTACTGGCACGCCTTTGCCAATGGAATGGACCAGAATCCATTACTGATGTCCAAAACCGTAAAGAATCGGGAATTGAGTCCCTGCTTGAGCATGGTCTCGGGACTTATGGCTACTGTGGCGGCTGCTGCGGGGGTGATTTTGTTGAGTTCCCGGTAATCGATGGTCAGTTGCCATGATCCATCGGGCTTTCTCACTGGTCAAATCGGGGCATTATTAGTGGAGGCTACTGATCTAAGTACGCCCTGCTCTAATAAGCTGTCGATTACTTTTGCGATCTCTCCCTCTGCCTCTTGGGGAAATCCATATTGCTTTTGGGGTCTAGGGTCAGGTCCTGTGATTTGTACTGAACCAGTCAGTGTTTATGGGTCGCGAATGCTGTCCTGTTCTTTTGTAACACTGCCCTAACCTGCTTGTCCGTGCTAAGCGTAGTCGGGTTACACCGGAAATTCGCCGACTGCGCTAATTTTGTTTGCATATTCTCCTATGGTGAGCGTTGCGGGGGCTCTTGCAGATTTTGCCATTTTCCAGACACATTGGTTGACTGGATCAAAGGATAGGTTGTGGGAATTCATAAAGTCTATGCCTAAAATGTGTTCTGCTGTGTGGGGTAGATCGACTAAAACTATGGGGTGCTTGGTGGTGATGTTGCCGATTTGAATGGGTACAGGGGCTGTGATGTGTCCCTGCTGTGAGTGGCCTGTAAAGCCGCTGAGGGTGATGGTGGCTGTAGTGGGCTACGTGTCCTTTTGAAACATGGTGGAGGAATTTATTGTGGTGCGGGACCCTCCTGTGTCCCAGAGAAACTCGATGGGCTGTCCCCGTATTTTTGCTGCAACTGCCGGTCGGCCGGACCTATCCCAAAGGGTGTCGCAGACCCAACTGGGGGAGCCCAAACACCGTCAGTCCATTCCGTTCAGGTCCGTCTGATCTGAACGGGTGCTCACACTATGTATGGGCTCTGTCTTATTCTTATTCAGGGTGCCTGCCTGATGTGCTCTCTGTGGCTTTCGTGGGGTATTGCATTCTCTTCCAAAGTGTCCCAACTGTCCACAGTTGTAACACCCCTGTGACTTTTGTGGGGGGGCTGTTCTTTCCTTCATTTACCCAGGCGGGGTTCTGGTGTGTTTTAACTGCTTGTATGTCTGCTTCTGCCTGCTGTTCTTCGGGATTTTTAACTGCGGGTTTGTTTTGTACAGACTGCTCCCAGGCACGGGACAATCTTTTTACGACCCATTTCTCATTATGAGCCTCCTCTGAGGGATCATAATTCGCACAAGCTTTTTGTCCTGTTTCTGTGGCATGGGAGATAAGGGTGCGGGTCCATTTGGCCATGTTGTCTGGGGACAAATGGGCGCGGTCTAAGTCTCCAAAAACTGCTGCAAAATGGATCCACAGGCGTCCGTGTGGGGTGCTCGGTTTTCTTTTGC
The DNA here is from genome assembly GCF_047496885.1 of Scyliorhinus torazame. Taxonomy (NCBI): domain Eukaryota; kingdom Metazoa; phylum Chordata; class Chondrichthyes; order Carcharhiniformes; family Scyliorhinidae; genus Scyliorhinus; species Scyliorhinus torazame. The sequence continues at coordinate 69,016,025 of NC_092728.1, forward strand.
CTGCACTTATTGATGCCATCTACAGGGTCACCTCGGTTATACCCGATCGCGTCGAGCATCGCGGTATGCATTTCTGCAAGGGTGCCTCCTCCTACATTCTGTGGGTCGGGAAGGGCTGCTACGACCGAAGGGTCTAAACTCAAAACTGCGAGCTTTACGTGCTCACGCTCGTCCAGGCCGTACATGGTCGCCTGCTGCTTTACTCTGGCAAAGAAGTGGTGGGGGTCTGAGGTGGGGAGGAACGGTGTGATTTTCTCGCACGCGTCCCGTAATTGGGTCACTGTTAAGGGGGTGGTGTACAGAAATTCCGTGTCGTCCGATGTGGCTGTGCGGTGGGTGGTTACTGGGTTCATTGGAGCCTGAACTATCTGCTCTGTGGGGGGGTTAGGGCACTTTTCTCTTCTGGGGCTTTCCCTGCGCACATGTTCCCTGAACATATCTCTGCGCTGTCTCATTTAATTCTTCCCAATCAGCACCATCTTCCTCGTCTAACTGGGACCCAAAGGTTTCCTGGAATCCTTTGTGAACTGAAAGCAGAGATTGCAGTTCTGCAATCTGCTTCCGGCACTTTGCGTGGTCTAGTGAGCTTTGTCTTTGCTCCATGGGGCAGCATGGAGTGCTCTTAACGCTGCCTTCAGGTCACTACACTGCCTCTGCAATGCCTCTAACTGCTTCTCAGTTTCCTCTCGTACCAGGACTGCACGTTGCATGTCCTGATAGGCCTTTACGTACTGGGATTGGAAGCTGCTTCAGTGCGCCACTCAAGACTGGTGTGCCCACTTGGCATCATCCACCTCTCCGTCCTTTGCTGCCAACTTCCTCCTTAACTCTATGTTCTCCTTCTCTACCTCCCTGGCATCGACCTTGCTTATTCAATGTATGCCTTCTATCTCTTTCCAGAGCGTCCTAACGACCTCCTCTGTGCCTCACAACTGTGCCAAACAGGACACGGTTGCCATCGGCTTGCGAGCTTTTCCTAAGCTCTTCTTGTGAATCTCGCTCAGTTTCTCCCACCAAGTATGTCCTATACTCCCGGGACCTGTTTTCTCATTGTTACAGAATTTGCTCCAAAGGGGCCATCCTTTCCCTTTGAGGTACTTCCTGATTTCCTCTTCCTAAACAGGACATTGTCCTACTCTACTGCTGCTGGTCGCTGCGACCATGGATTCTTCTGGGTTCATGAGGCGTTGCATTGCCTGCATTGTCATCTTTCCTCTCTAAATACTCTTTCAAAATTTGGAACAAGGGGTATTAAGGCGGTGCTGTAATTACGGGTACGGCTTTCGCTATTTTCCGGAATACAAACTCCCGACAGTTTTGTTGTAACAAAAAATCTATCAGTTTACCTTATAGCCCTGTTAGTTATGCATGCATTTAACACACTTCCGAATTATGAGGATGGATCAGAACTGCTTGAACACTTATGGTTTTCTGTTCCCAATTGGATCTCTAATTCAAATTTTTGGGTTCTCCCGGAGTGGTTAAGCTACTTCTAGATCGGGTCCCGTCAGATGTCGCCAGTAATATGTTGCTAACTTTTGGTTGGTTCAATTGGCTCTGTTTTATAACCTTTGCTCTCGAGTCGCCAGGTATCTTTATGATACCGCCACGAGTTTCAAGTTCAAGTAATGGTCAATAACTCAATACACCAATTAGTAACATTCAAATCAACGCACAATTATTTACACACAGTCAAACCTACTCATGTATAAACTCTACTTTCTAAGCTACTTCTACGACTAACAGGCCTATACTTAGCTTCGGACTGGCCCACCAGGTCAGGGGAACAAATGGCCTTTCGTTCGGGTTCTGAGTCTGGGGGATTCAAAAGCTGGTATGGACTGGTAGCTAGAAGCGCCTGTCTCGTAGCGAGCGTTGACTTGAGACTTATGGTCTTTTGGCGGCAGCTGAACTGGTCACTGTCAAGGGTTGGTTCGCGTTGCTGAGTGACCCGGTCAAGAAGGATGATTTGAACTTGGGGGCTTTGCTTTATAGTCCCCAGGGGCTTCCCGCCTTTCGGGGTGGACCCTGTACCCGGTTTCAAGTGATTGGACTTTGATCCAATCGCTTGGTTCGATTTCTCCAATACAGGAGCGGTTCCCTGATCGATGGGCGGTCTTTAGGTGTCTGTTAACCTCTTTTGTGTTGGCTCCTGCTGGCGCCGAGGAGTCTGGCTTGGCCTTGTTTATCTCAAATGTTTCGATTGTTCCCGGGGATCGCTCATTAGTATGTAGATGGCCGCTACATTATTATGCAGATGGCTGCTTGTATCGATGCTGTCTGGGCTTTTGCAGAGTTTAATACACAGTAAACTTGCACTTGCTAGTTTCTGCCTGTGTTGGCTGAATTTCCCTTCAGCCTTTGCTGCTCTCCATTTCACATCGGGAATTGGCCAACCCAGGTGGCTACACTGTGCAACTTCTTTCTGTCTGCCAATTCCTCATTGGTGGGGGCCCGCATATATTTCCTGTCCACCTCGACGATTTCATCCAATCACCATCCATACTCCTCCCTTCTTCTCCTATCTCTGTGCGCCTTGAACGAGATAATCTTCCCCGAACCACTGCCTTCAATGCCTCCCAAAATGTGGTCACTGATACCTCCCCATTCTGATTCAACTCCAGTCTTTGATCACTAACCACACCTCATCACCGAACCCCTTGCCCGCTAAAGGCCCCGAGTCTAATCTCCATACCGACCTCTGCTCCTGCTTCGAGCTAGGTCTAACCTCCAGCCAATGCAGTGCATGGTCAGAAACCATGATTCCCGCGTACTCCATCCCTACCACCCCCACTAACATCTCTCGACTCACCATAAAAAAATCCTGGTACACCTTGTACACGTGCGAGAAGGAGGAGTACTTCCTCTCCCAGGGGTTCCTAAACCTCCACGGATCATAAGACCATAAGACATGGGAGCAGAATTAGGCCACTAGGCCTATCGAGTCTGCTCCACCATTCAATCATGGCTGGTATTTTCTCATCCCCATTCTCCTGCCTTTTCCCCATAACCCCTGATCCTTTTATTAATCAAGAACCTATCTATCTGTCTTAAAGATACTCAGTGATTTGGCCTCCACAGCCTTCTGCGTCAAAGAGTTCCACAGATCCACCACCCGCTGGCTGAAGAAATTCCTCCTCATCTCCATTTTAAAGGATCGTCCCTTTAGTCTGAGATGATGTCCTCTGGTTCTAGTTTTTCCTACAAGTTGAAACATCCTCTCCACGTCCACCCTATCCAGGCCTCGCAGTATCCTGTAAGTTTCAATAAGATTCCCCCTCATCCTTCTAAACTCCAATGGGTACAGACCCAGAATCCTCAACCGTTCCTCATACGACAAGTTCTTCATTCCAGGGATCATTCCTGTGAACCTCCTTTGGACCCTTTCCAAGGCCAGCACATTCTTCCTTAGATATGGAGCCCAAAACTGCTCACAATACTGTCTGACCAGAGCCTTATACAGCCTCAGAAGTATATCCCTGGTCTTGTATTCTACCCCTTTTGACATGAATGCTAACATTGCATTTGCCTTCTTCACTGCCGACTGAACCTGCACATTAACCTTAAGAGAATCGTGAACAAGGACTCCCAATTCCCTCTGTGCTTCTGACTTCCTGAGCATTTCGCCATTTAGGAAATAATCTATGCCTAAATTCCTCTTTCCAAAGTGCATATCCTCACACTTTTCCACATTGTATTTCATTTGCCACTTCATTGCCCACTCTCCTAGCTTGTCCAAATCCTTCTGCAGCCCCCTTGCTTCCTCAATACTATCTGTCCCTCTAAAGATCTTTGTATCACCTGCAAACTTAGCAATAGTGCCTTCAGTTCCTTCTTCCAGATCATTAATGTATATTGTGAAAAGTTGTGGTCCCAGCATAGACCCTTGAGGCACAGCACTAGTCACCGGCTGCCATCCTGAAAAAGACCCCTTCATCCCCACTCTCTGCCTTCTGCCAGTCAGCCAATCCTCTACCCAGGCCAGGATCTTATCCTTAACACCATGGGCTTTTAACTTATTCAACAGTCTCCTATGCGGCACCTTGTCAAAGGCCTTCTGAAAATCTAAATAAATCACGTCCACTGGTTTTCCTTTTTCTAACTTCCTTGTTACCTCCTAAAAGAACTCTAACAGATTTGTCAGACACGACCTCTCTTTGACAAAGCTGTGCTGACTCAGTCCTATTTTACCATGCATTTCCAAGTACTTTGCGATCTCATTTTTAATAACAGACTCTAAAATCTTACCAATGACCGAAGTCCGGCTAACCGGCCTATAATTTCCTGTCTTCTGCCTCCCTCCCTTCTTAAACAGTGGTGTTACATTAGCCACTTTCCAGTCCTCTGGGACCCTTCCTGCCTCCAGTGATTCCTGAAAGATCATCACCAATGCCTCCACAATTTCCTCAGCTATCTCTTTTCGGACCCTGGGGTGTAGTCCATCCGGTCCAGGTGACTTATCCACCTTCAGACCTTTCAGTTTTCCCAGAACCTTCTCCTTAGTAATGGTCACTGCACTCATCTCTGCCCCCTGGTTCTCGTGGAGCTCTGGCATTCCACTGGTGTCTTCCACCGTGAAGACTGATGCAAAGTACCTATTCAGTTCGTCTGCCATTTCTTTGTTTCCTATTATTACTTCACCAGCCACATTTTCCAGTGGTCCAATGTCTATTTTTTACCTCTCTCTTACCTTTTATATATTGAAAAAAACTCTTCCTATCTTCCTTTATATTACTAGCTAGCTTGCACTCATATTTCATCTTCTCCCCCCCTTATTGCTTTTTTAGTTGTCCTCTGCTCGCTTTTAAAGGCTTCCCAATCCTCTGCTTCCCATTAATCCTCGCCACTTTGTATGCTTTTTCTTTCGCTTTTATGCTGTCCTTGACATCTCTCGTCAGCCACGGATGCCTTGTCCTCCCCTTAGCATGTTTCCTCCTCATTGGGATGAATTTCTGTTGTGCCTCCCTAATAACACTCAAAAACGTCTGTCATTGCCATTCCACTGTCTTCCCCTGCTAGGCCTCTTTTCCAATCAACTCTGGCCAGCTCCTCCCTCATGTCTTTGTAGTTACCCTTATTTAATTGTAATACCATTACATCTGATTGCAGCTTCTCCCTCTCAAACTGCAGGGTAAATTCTATCATATTGTGGTCACTGCTCCCTAAGAGTTCCTTCACCTTAAGTTCCCTAATCAAGTCTGCCTCATTACACATCACCAAATCCAGAATGGCCTGTTCCTTAGTCGGCTCTGTCACAAGCTGCTACAAAAAAACATCACTTAGACATTCCACAAATTCCTATTCTGGAGATCCACTACCAACCTGATTTTCCCAGTACACCTGCATATTGAAGGCCCCCATGATTATTGTAATATTGCCTTTTTTACATGCCTTTTCTCTCTCCTGATTTATTTTCTCCCCCATATCCTGACTACTGCTTGGGGGCCTGTACATAACTCCCATCAGGGTCATTTTACCTTTACGATTCCTCAACTCTGCCTATAGAGATTCTAAGCCTTTTGATTCTATATTGCTCCTTGCTATCGATTTAACTTCATTCCTCACTAACAATGCAACCCCGCCCCCTTTGCCCATCTGCCTGTCCTTTCGATAGGAAACATAATCTTGGATATTTAGATCCCAGCCCTGGTCCACTTGCAGCCACGTCTCTGTGATGCCAACAACATCGTTCCGGCCAACTTCAATGTGCGCAACAAGCTCATTTACCTTGTTCCGTATACTGCGCGCATTTAGGTACAACACCCTCAATCCTACATTGACCATCTCCCTTTTCACAGTCTCCTCAGTTACTGGACCCTGGACTGTGGCCCTTTTTGATTTTTGACTATGGCTTCTCTGCCTTACACTTTCCCCCTTACGGCTTTCTGTTTCTGGCCCCATTTTACTTCCCTCATCCCCATTCCCATCCTTTCCATAAATCTTCCCAGCTCCATCGCCATCCTCAATCTTCCCATTGACTTGGGGCTCGACCTACCCATGCTCAGCTCCAGTACGCAATTAAAATCACCACCCCATGATCATCCAATGCATGTCCAGGTCTGGAATTGCTTTCAGCAACCCCTTCACAAACCCCATGTCGATCCAATTCGATGCATAAACATTCACTAGCACCACTAAAATTCTCTCCAACACCCTGCTCACTATCACATACCTCCCACCCGGGTCCCGCACTTCCTTGGCCCTTACAAACCCCCTCCTTTTGCTCAGCAGGATGGCCATCCTCTGCGATTTTGAATCGAACCTCGACTGAAATCCCTGACCCACCCATTCCTTTCTCAACCTTGCCTGATCCTTCACCCGGAGGTACGTCGCCTGCAGAAACACCACCCCCGCCTTCAAGCTCCTCAAGTTTGCAAACCCAGGACCTCTTCACTGGTCCATTCAGCCCCCGTACGTTTCATGTTACGAACCTTACCGGAAGCTTGTGCCTCCACTTCCCTCTACTGTCCGCCATCTATCCATCCGGTTCTGTCCCTTTTAATTTCATCCTAAACTGGGCCAATCCTAGATGGCCCCCTTCACCATCCATGACCCCACTCCTACTCCAACACTGCCACGTTGCATTCCCCTCCCTCCCCCCCAATCCCATCTCCATCCTCACTTGGCCAACCCCCGCAGCCACCTCCCCCACCTCACTTCCATTCACCAGCACAGCTAAGATTTCAATGGTTAATGAGGTGCCCCTGACACTGCATTTACCTCTGCCGGTGATAAGAGCTTAAACAATGATCTCTTGCAGGTGCCATCTCATGCAGGCCCATTCTACATGCCGCACCAGAAGACCGATTTTCAAGGATTTTAATCTGATATAGAATTTGAAGTATTATTAAATAAAGTAGTTTCACAAGCTTTTTTGGAAACATACTTTTAAAAATAAATTTAGAGTACACAATTTATTTTTTCCAATTAAGGGGCAATTTTAGCGTGGCCCATCCACCTGCCCTGCACATCTTTGGGTTGTGGGGGCGAAACCCACTCAAACAAGGGGAGAATGTGCAAACTCCACACGGACAGTGACCCAGAGCCGGGATCAAACCTGGGCCCACGGGGCCGTGAGGCAGCAGTGCTAACCACTGCGCCACCGTGATGCCCATTTGGAAACATATTTTAAAGGAATCACGATGGAATAAAAACAGTAAAAGCTAGGAAAAGGCATTCTGTAAGTCAAAGGCAAAAATCTTTAAAGGAAATAGTAAGAGTAAGAATAAATCAACCAATGTAATTCTACCACGTGATGGCAAAAGGCTGTGAATAATGCCCTTCTCCTGTGCTGTCTCATTAAAATGGTCTCATTTTAATTACCTGATTTTTCAACTTTAAAACACATATTAGGAAGAAATTGTGTACAAGAGGGTGACTCATATTTAGAATGATCTTAAAGTTGAGGCAGGGAGATCAAAACCTTGTGGGCATTTAAAATGTATCAACTGCCAAAATGCTGTGTTTGAAAGGACTACTTCAGCTTTCAGCAAAGTAAAACCTTCCATCACTTGGAAAGCTAAAGCTCTCAATTATGTGGTGAAGTTAAGTGTTCTGTTGAACCACAGATACCGTGATATTATTGCTGGTTGCAGGCTTTCCATAAACTCCAGAGTCTGCCTTCCCGTTTCTGTTGCCAAAGTGGATAACCTCACATTTCTCCAAATTATACTGCATCTGCCATTCATTTGCCCACTCATTAAACTTGTCTGAATCATTCAACTTGTCTAAATCACACTGAAACACATATCTTGATTCATTCATTTAAAAGAGACTTTCTTGAACCACCGCTGCTTCTGCAATGGTGTGGCGCAGCAGATTCCAGAAGGATTAAGACTAATCTACACCAGGGGCGGCATGGTGGCGTAGTGATTAGCGCTGAGGACCCAGGGCTCGATCCCGGTCCCGTGTCACTGTCCGTGTGGAGTTTGCACATTCTCCCCGTGTCTGCTTGATTGTCATACCCACAACCCAAAGATGTGCAGGGCAGATGGATTGGTGAGGCTAAATTGCCCCTCAATTGGAAAAAAAATTAACTGGGTGCTTTAAATTGAAAAAAAAAAGACTGATCTACACCAAGAGAATGAAAAGTGAGATATATTCAAATCAGGAGGTTGCGTGACTTGAAGGAGAATTTGGAGCTGTTGATGTGCATTTTCTCTTCTCAGTGAAACATAGAATGGTTACAGCATGGAAGAGGGAGGGGGGTCATTCGGTCACTGAGCCCATACCAGAATTTTGCAAGTGCAGCTTAGTCAATCACATTCCTGGCCCTCTCCCGGAAGCCCTCTCCCAGTAACCCTGCAATTGTTTTTCCTTCAGGTGCTCCTCCAATTCCCTTTTGAAATCAAAGCAAATTACTGCGGATGCTGGAATCTGAAGCAAAGACAGACAATGCTGGACAATCTCAGCAGGTCTGACAGCATCTGTGGAGAGAGAGAGAAGGGAGCTAACGTTTCAGGTCTGGATGTCTCAATGTCAAAGCTTTTATAGCCGGGGACAGAGAAAGTTTAGCAACTAAATACATACTTTGGTTCTGTCGTCATTAATAAGATATCCGAAATATTGGGGAATGCAGGGTTAATTGAGAGGGAGGAACTGAAGGAGATCAATATTAGTAGAGAAATGGTGTTGGGGAAAATTGATGGGATTGAAGCCTGATAAATCCCCAGGGCCTGATAATCTAAATCCTAGAGTACTTAAGGAAGTGGCTCTAGAAATAGTGGATGTTCCAAGATTCTATGGACTCTGGAACAGGTCCTACAGATTGGAGGTAGCTAATGTAACCCCCACTATTTGATAAAGGCAGAAATAACTTGAGTAATACAATCCAATTTCTTGGATTTCCCTGTATTTTCATTTCACCAATATTTTCCTGACACTGACAATCATTCACAAACATTAAAATAATCCTTCTAATGCAAGTAGTATATATTTTTAGATATTCAGTTGTAAAAAGCTTTTATTGCTATTTAATTCACTGTTTTTTTCCTCAAGTAAGAGTAACAATGGGCCCTTTTCAGTTCAAAGTTTTAGCTATTTAATTAACTTTGTCAAAAGTATAATTTGGATCACTTTTGGAACCTTTTGAAAGGTAACATTCCCATTAAAGGATATTCATTATTCTTTGGATTGTTGCTCCCTCTGAAATAAAAAGTCAGGATTTTGATTCTGAGCATATGTTAGCATCTGTGCTATTGTTAGAGGAGGAGTGGCACCTACCTTCTGTTAATTGAAATTTAGCTTTTGGAGTTGTTCGGTTGTTAACACGGTTTGATGGTGATCTAACCCCCTCTTCAGATGGCCATTTAAGTCAGAAATGGGGAGGAATTTCTTCTCTCAGGAGTTGGTGAATCTTTGGAATTTCCTGCCCCACGGCCACTGAATACATTCAAAGCTGAGATGGACAGATTTTTGAGCTATGGGGAGAGACAGGGGTTATGGAAAACAGGTGGAAGAGCAGAGTTGAAGTCAAGATCAGATCTATAAATTAATTGAATGGTGAAGCAGGCTCAAGATTGGATTGGATTTGTTTATTGTCTCGTGTACCGAGGTCCAGTGAAAAATATTGTTCTGCATGCAGCTCAGACAGATCATTCCGTACATGAAAAGAAAATACATAATTGGGCAAACATAAAATACACAATGTAAATACATGGACGCAGGCATCGGGTGTAGTACTACTCAGCAGAGAAGATGTGTGAAGAGATCAGTTCAGTCCATAAGAGGGTCCGTTTAGGAGTCCGGTAACAGTGGGGAAGAAGCTGTTTTTGAATCTGTTAGTGCGTGTTCTCAGACTTTTGTATCTCCTGCCGAATGGAAGAGATTGGAAGAGTGAGTAAGCCAGCTGGGAGGCATCTTTCATTATGATTTCCCAAGGCAGTGGGAGGTGTAGACACAGTCAATGGATGGGAGGCGGGTGTGAGTGATGGACTGGGTGGTATTCACGACACTCTGTAGGCTCTTGTGGTCTTGGTCCGAGCAGTTGCCATACCAGGCTGTGATGCAGCCAGATAGGATGCTTTCTATGGTGCACCTCTAAAAGTTGGTAAAAGTCAATGTGGACATATTGAATTTCCTTAGTTTCCTGAGGAAGTATTGGCACTGTTGTGCTTTCTTGGTTGCAGCTTCGATGTGGGTGAACCAGGATAGACTGTTGGTGGAATCACAGTGTAGAAGCTTTTTAATCTGAAACATGAGTTAAATGGATAAGTTGACAAGAATAACAAAATGAGACAATTACAATTCGAGGATAAAAGAGGGATCTAAATGGGTAATTAGGAATGACACTGTTTAACATGGTTTATCTTAATAGTAGTGAATCAATTTGTTCACCCGCTACCTGTGTGGTATACTTTTTATTTATAAATTTAGAGTACCCAAATCAATTTTTCCAATTAAGGGGCAATTCAGCGTGGCCAATTGACCTACCCATCACATCTTTGGGTTGTGGGGGCAAAACACACGGTTTTGCCCCCACAGTGGTTAGCATTGCTGCTTACGGCGCTGAGGACCCGGGTTCGAATCCCGGCCCTGGGTCACTGTCCGTGCGGAGCTTGCACATTCGCCCCGTGTCTGTGTGGGTTTCGTCCCCACAACCCAAAAAAGATGTGCAGGATAGGTGGATTGGCCACGTTAAATTGCCCCTTAATTGGGAAAAAATAATAATTGGGTACTCTAAATTTATTTAAAAAAAAGAAAAACATACCTCATGAATCAGACTTTACAGTCACATGAGAGTGCACAATGCTTATTAAATTGGAGACGAATCATAAGCTTTATCGGCAATGATAGACAAACTATTATTCTCAACTCTGCTTCAATGTCATTTAAACGTATAGTACTACTCAGCACAAAAACAGCAAGAGACTTTTGTTTGGCAGAATTAAGAGAAGCTTCTTTTATTAAACTGAAAGCTTAATTAATATCATGCATGCTGAAGAGTGTTATTATTCAGGAAACTCTGACCCACACATTTTACTTTCTACTGATTAAAAGTCACATGACAAATCTCAATGGACTCAATGAGGGATGAAATACAAGGTACCAACTTAAGGCAAAAAACAAACTGCAGACGCTATTGACTCTAATGATGAATGCAGAAGATAGGATCCGAATATCTGCAGGATTTTATTCTATGTTTAGAATCACATGCAAAAAGAATTTCAAATTATACTCATTTGAATATTTCAATGAACTTAAAATCCAAACCCAGAAAATCATTCTAAATGTTAATTTAACTTTAATAGCTAAATTTTGGATAACTTTTTCTTGAGATGTATGCCACTCCTGCAACACTGAGCCTCTGCTGTGATTTATTGTCCGCATTGCCCAAAATTGAATCATGCTAACTTGGGTCAGGCTGCTTCTCAGAGACAGGGCCTGACATGTTTAAGTTCACCCTTTCTTGCTGCAGTAACTGGTGGGAATGATTCTCAATTGTAAGAATTACTTTGAAATCTGCTGCGCTGTAATTCAAATTGAAAGTCCAGGAAATGCTCAGCAGATCTGACAGCACCTGTGGAGAGAGAAACAGAGTTGAAGGTTCGGGTCAATGAACCTTTGTCAGAACCCGGAGAGAGAGAGAGAGAGAGAGAGTTAACATTTCAGGCCAATGACCCTCCTTCAGAACTGCCAGATCTGCTGAATATTTTTTATTGTTTTCGGTTTTAATTTCACCTTTCCAAAGGCCACAGTATTTTGCTTTGAAAATCAAAACTTGGTGCCATTAGGTTAAACGGATCTACTTAGTCCTTCGGATTATAAATATCATTCCTAACATTTCCCCGATTTTAGCTGGCCTCCACATTGCTGGAGGAGATGCTGACGACAGGGGGACTGAAGAAGGGGGTAGCGTCGGTGGTTTATGGAGCTATTTTGGAAGAGGAGATGGCACCGCTGGAAGGGACCAAGGCAAAGTGGAAGGAATAGTTGGAAGAGGGTATGGAGGCGGGGTTCTGGTGTGCAGTGCTCCGGAGACTAAATGCCCCCACTTTGTGTACGAGGTTGGGGCTAATACAGCCGAATGTGGTATCTCGAGCACACCTCACAAGGACGAGGATGAGCCAGCTCTTTGAGGGGGTAGAAGATGTGTGTGAACGTTGCGGGGGGGTCCCGCGAATCACGCTCATATGTTTTGGTCCTGTCCAAAGCTGGAGGCTTACTGGAAGGAGGTTTTTAGGGTAATTTCTACAGTGATGCCCGTGAAAGTAGACTCGGGCCCTCGGGAGGCCATATTCTGGGTGTTGGACCAGCCGGGATTGGAAACGGGTGCAAAGGCAGATGTTGTAGCCTTTGCCTCGTTGATTGCCCGAAGGCGGATCCTGTTGGGATGGAGAGCAACCTCTCCACCCTGTGCCCTGGCGTGGGGACCTGTTGAAATTCGTAACTCTTGAGAAGGTTAAGTTTGAACTGAGGGGAAGGATGGAGGGGTTCTACAATTCATGGGCGTTATTCATTATGCACTTTCAAGAAGGGCAGCACGGTAGCATTGTGGATAGCACAATTGCTTCACAGCTCCAGGGTCCCTGGTTCAATTCCAGCTTGGGTCACTGTCTGTGCGGAGTCTGCACATCCTCCCCGTGTGTGCGTGGGTTTCCTCCGGGTGCTCCGGTTTCCTCCCACAGTCCAAAGATGTGCGGGTTAGGTGGATTGGCCATGATAAATTGCCCTTAGTGTCCAAAATTGCCCTTAGTTTTGGGTGGGGTTACTGGGTTATGGGGACAGGGTGCTCTTTCCAAGAGCCGTGTGCAGACTCGATGGGCCGAATAGCCTCCTTCTGCACTGTAAATTCTATGAATTGGATAACACCAAACATTGGGGGGGGGGCGGTTGGGAGGGTTGGGGGACTGTATGTGTTAATGGTGACTATGGGTGATTCCTGATTCCTTTTTGTTATTTGTCTATGTTAACATGCAGGCTGCTGTTTGGAAGTTTGGTGGGAGGATAGGATTGTTGTTGTTGATATAGGAATTGACATTGTATTTGGTACTGATTATTGGTTATTGTTGGTGCGTGTAAATTTGGGAGAAAATGTGAAAGGAGAAAAAAATATTTATTAAAAAACATTCCCCTGATTAACAGTCTTGCTACAATCCAGGTTTAAGAGCCAAAAAACTGATTTTCTACTAATGGATTGGATCATCTGACATTACAAAATACCCCAGGGATTGGGATAACTGATAACTAGGATTGCAATTACATATTTAAAAAACAATTAGCACGACCATAGCTAGTGAATGGGAGCTTTAGTCTTATCAAAAACATAAATACAGAGTACGAGCATGCCACGCACATTCATGAAGAAACATGACATAAAAAAGATTAGATACATTAAATGTTGTAAGATCTTTTCAAAGATGACTTTAAGGTAGGCTGCTGAGTTTACAATTTTATCAGAACTTGCAATATAGTGTTTTATTCATTAGGCTAGTCAGTAAAACTATTTTAATTCTGCAGATATTTACAATGAGCTTTCACAAATTAAAGGACACAAAATAAAATTGTTGGCTTCCTTCGCTGGCAATCTTTAACAGACTAACAAATGCTCACTGGATTATGCAGCTGTTGCCTGTGCATGTCTACAATGTAGTGTACCTGATTCAGGAATAGAATCACATTCAGCTGCCATGGAGATGTGGAAGCTCAAAGTGTAACATACTCCTGCTGAACCCATAACTTCCTGAAGAATATGCTCACTCTGACACTTCCTTGTGCCATATCCCTCTATACCCATCCTATCCATGTATTTGTCAAGATACCTTTTGAACGCCATTAATTTATTTGCTTCCACAACCTCCACTGGTAACGCGTTCTGCGTTAACACATTCCAGACACTCACCACCCTCTGCATAAAAACCTGCCTCACACATCTCCTCTAAACTTTGCCCCATGGACCTTAAACCTATGCCCCCTGGTGACTGACCCCTCCACCCTGGGAAAGATTGCCTGCCCATCCACTCTATCCATGTTCCTCATAATCTTGTAGACCTCTATCAGGTCACCCCTCAACCTCCGTCTTTCTAATAAAAACAGCCCGAGTTTATTCAGCCTCTCTGCATGTCTAACACTCTCCTGACCAAGCAACATACTGGTAAACCCCTCTCCAAAGCTTCCACATCCTTCTGGTAGTGTGGCAAGCAGAAGTGTGTGCACTATTCCAAGTGCAGCCTAAATGACTAGCTGATTACAGTAAATTGCCGCAAATCTGCCTTTGAGGTAGAGCTCCTTCCCATCAAAATTGATGTCTGATCTTACCTAGAAAAGAATTAACTAGAGTCAAATGTGTAGGTTAGCAATAAATTCCTTGGAGTCTACCATTACCAATCTTAACTAACTACATATACTCAGGTATACATCCCCTCTCCCTCCTGCGACATATACATATGCTGAGATTGGAAACTCAGAGAATTGGCGCACCACACCTTTGTCCTTTAGCCACACTGTGTTAATCCCTCCATGATCTTGCCCCGCCCGATCTCTTACCCTCCTGCAGCCCAACAATCCTGAAGCACTCAGTATTCATATTTTATGATTCAAGACGTTATAAAAAGATTTAGAGTAACAATGTACTGGATGTGCTCAACACTGTGCAAATGATAGTATTCCTTAGCTGCTTCCAACTTTAGGATCTACCACAAGCTTCCAATTATCACAAAATTATAACAGTCTAACTGCCCATTTAAACATCTCTTGTTACTCCACTTGAAATTCCAAACCCTAAAATCTTTCCTTTATGAAGAACATGCCGTTTTTGATAGCCATTCACCATTTATGTGTTCCACTGCCTAAATACCAGCTTGGACTGTCACACAGCTGGATGAAGTAAAGACAGATTTACTGCCACCTCATGGGCTAATCATGTACACAGATACTGACTGTGCAATCGTGAAGCTATGTCAACTTAAAAGTCTTCCTTTACAAGCTAGGCTTCGTACTTATATTTTTAAAAGCCTGAATGCTTACTATTTTGCCTATATTTCCAGGAAGAAATGCTTTGATGATCTCTGAACACAAAGGCATCGTTATTCTGAGAAAGAAGTCATTATAATTAAGTGGTTTCCTGTCGAGTGCTGGGGCTGCAAGGCCCAGTTAACAGGGTGTTGTTCAATCACAGGCCAATAAAAATGGATGACATATTTTCTTGTGCAATTTCAATGCCTCTTTTGTTTCTCTCAATCACATTTGTTTTATGGCGGAGAGGATGAGGAGCTGGAGAGAGGGTTCAGATTCAACTGTGAAAATTAATTTAGAGCTGCTTTATATATATCTAAACATTTAATCCCATATATTCTATCAGCTGCAATGTTTTGCTCTGAAATTCATTCCTCCATGTAATTAGTGTTCTAGAAATATTGTGCAATATTTGTCATGGCCAGACCTGCAGGAAAGCATTAAAAACTCACATTTGTGTGAAAAGGCTTGGCTGAACAATGTAGGGATGTTGCTTTCCAGTTCTCCTCCAAATGTCTGCAAATTATCCTGATAGGATTTGCACTATTTCAGTGACATAGATGAAATTTGGTGAAAACAAATCCTGATTTTGTACCGACTTGCTATATTTTGTTTCTCAATTGTTACATTTTGAGTCAAACTACTTTACAAAGAGCTGCTCTCTCATTCATGCCCTGCTCACACTGAAGGATGCGTGCACGACGAATGGACTCACATCATCTGTCTGATGGATTTAGTTACTGGCAAAATTGAAATAACTAAGACAAGAAAGAAAGAAGAACTGCCATTTTCTTATTGTAGTCTTTTCCAGATAGTGTAATAATAAAATCACAAATGCAGGAAGCATACACATTTAAAAGTAGCATCATGACGCTGTTAGATTAGATGTACTGTCCTATTATCATTCTCAAAATGTCAGCTCAACAGTGCAGAATTCACCGATTAACTGTCATTGTCTGAATGAAAATTAAACTGATTAACATGTTTAGTATGTATCTTTCAAAAGTTTGAACTGATATGATAAGCTAATCACGTTATCAAAGATGCTGAATTTCAAAAGATGGGAAGTCACATCCATTCAGTCATATTTATAACGTGTAGTAAATGTTCGAATCATTTGCTTTGCTGCTTCAGAGAATATAAATGAGCGCAAGAATCGCATTAAAACTGTTCACCCTGTCACATGATGCACAGCCACATTGCAGACCTTTATCATAATGGCAACAGGGACAAAAGAATTGATAATGGATACACCAAGTGTAAAGTCATGTGAAAACTTCCAAGAGTAAATTTGAAAAACAAAATCCTCTTATCACACTAAATGATAGAGAAATTGGAGTGTGTTATGGGCTGCAACATCGCCTCAAAATGTTAACTATTCATCAATGCTATGGCTTCTGATGTCTGAGCCCTTCAATTGAGTTTTAAATTTGTAATGACATTTTCTCCGTACTCAGAGGTAGCACACTCTCACCTCTTAAGACTGTCCAAAACATTGAACTCCTAATTGAAAAGGGTATTGCATTGTTAGTTGCTGAATTTTAGTTGTGCGCAAATTACTTGTAATTTTCAGCAAGTGACTCTGCTTTCATTAGCTGTGAAGCATTTTCTTCCCCGCTATTACCAGACTCCTAAACGGCCCTCTTATGGACTGACCTGATTAATACTCCACTCCTGTATGCTTCACCTGATGCCAGTGTCTATGGATTTACATTGTGTATCTTGTGTGCCCTATTATGTATTTTCTTTTCTTTTCATGTACTAAATGATCTGTTTGAGCTGCTCGCAGAAAAATACTTTTCACTGTACCTCGGTACACATGACAATAAACAAATCCAATCCAATCTTGGGATGTCCTGTGTTAATGAAAGGTGCCAAATAAAGGCAAGTCTTTTTCTTTACGAAGAAGAAATCATTAAGCCAATTTTAGCTCATTAATCCAAAAACAACTCTTCGTGTTCCCCCCCACTCCCATCATGTTATCCAGCTAAATCCTAGACGGTTTCCTCCACAACTCTCCCAGGAAGGCAATTCTCAATGTTTATTGTTCTTTCCCTTTAAATGTTGTGTGTGAGTTCTGAATAAAATTGTCCTTTTGCCAGTTTTAGTTCCTGCCTAATTGTTATATAGAAACATAGAAAATAGGAGCAGGAGGAGGCCATTTGACCCTTTAAGCCTGGTCCACCATTTCTTATTATCATGGCTGATCATCCAACTAAATAGCCTAATTCTGCCTTCCCCCCGTATCCTTTGGGCCCTAAGTGCTATATCGAACTGCTTCTTGAAAACATGTTTCGGCCTCAACTACTTCCTGTGGTAATGAATTCCACAGGCCACCCACTCTCTGAGTGAAGACATTTCTCCTTGTCTCTGTCCTGAATGGTCTACCCCGTATCCTCAGACTGTGACCTCTGGTTCTGGATACACCCACCATCGGGGACATCCTTCCTGCATCTACCCTATCTAGTTAGAATTTTACAGGTTCCTAAGAGCTTCCTCCCTCATTCTTCTGAACTCCACGAATACAAATGTAACCGATTCAATCTCCCCATATACGTCACTTCTGCCATCCCAGGAATCAGTCTGGTAAACCATCGCTGCACTCCCTCTGGAGCAAGAAGATCATTCCTCAGATAAGGAAACCAAAACTGCACACAATATTTCAGATATGGCCTTACCAAAGCCCTGTATAATTGCAGCAAGTCATCTCTGCCCCTGTACTTGAATCCTCTCATTATGAAGGCCAACATGCCATTTGCCTCTTTACCGCCTGCTGCTCTTGTATGCTTACCTTCAGTGACTGGTGCATGAGGACACCCAGGTCTCGTTGCACATTCCCCTCTCCTAATTTATAGCCATTCAGATAATAGTCTGCCGTCTCGCTTTTTGCTACCAAAGTGGATAACCTCGTATTTATCCAAATTATATGGTTCTAGAGTCTTGACCGACCTGAAAGCTATGCTGTGGGTTCACCTCGTTTAGGCCATTTAAAACCTTGTAATGAGATTAAATGAGTCAGTTCCTGAAACTAACTTTGAATTCCTTTCCAAATAATCCAAATACTTCAATGCAGTTTTTTTTTTACGGGGACCAGTTGTCTCCTTGCCAAGGTTGTCTATAAATAATCACACCTTTCAAGCTGTTAAAATCAAAAATGGAACAAATTTGACTCAGGTATTATAAGTACACCCCACCATGATGAAAGCTTCCCTATACCAGTTCCTTTCTGTTTTCCCTAATTTGATTATGCAAATACCCAACTGTTTCATAAAGTAAATAAAGCCTTATACTTTGTTGTGTTATAATTTGTCTGAAAGGACAAAAATAATATCAAATTAATTTACATCCAAGGAACTGTTTTCAAGTTAACAAGTCATGTGATTGTTTGAAGCCTTTCCACAATTTAAAACAACAGAATCCTTTCATAAATGTTTTATAATTTGTAAGTGGTCATAAAGGGCAATAATTACATCTGCTTTCTTACTTTTGACTGATATGACACAATGTGGACATTCACCAGCTGGAGTTTTTCACAATGAAGTTATAAAGGCCTTGTGTCATTGGATAGGTACATAATGCATGGAAGAGGCCTAGTTGCTGCCAGTAGCAACAACATGCAAATTATGTCAGCTGCACAGTGAGCAGGTTGTTCAGTTTGTCTGGAAGTCAACATGATGCCTTCAAAAACTCAGCAATTGTTCCATCCCAAAGGGCTAGGTCTGTCAATTTGCTCACTAGTCAGGTAGAGGATGAATGACATTGCAATGTCAATTATACAAACGCTGGGAGGAGTGAACCCCCCTGCACCCCCCTACCCTGGTCTCCTCACAGCCATTCATTTTCTGTGAACTACTGACGTAATTGAAGTGCAAGTTGCACCAAATTTCCAACAACCTACCACCGGTGGCCAAAGCTGACATTGGTGTCATCTTATTTCAAGCATTCGACCATCCTAATTTGTGCCTTTCTGGGTTTCTCAATAGTCATTGGAAGACTTCTGCAAAAATGTCCGGTCACTTAGGGACCGGACATTTTCACATCGAGCCCACAATGCAACTCCTTTGCTGTAATTAAAAACTTTTTTCAGGAAAAAGAAGTTGTCACACTAATATAGATACAGCTTGAAAGATGCATGACTATGTTTTCCCAGCTCTTTTCTTAAAATTCCAATTAAGGGGCAAATTACTTTGGCCAATCTGCCTACTCTGCACATCTTTGGTTGGGGGGTGGGGGGGTGAGACCCACGCAGATGTGGGGAGAATGTGCAAACTCCACATGGACAGTGACCCAGGGCGGGAATTAAACCCGGGTCCTCAGCACCGTGAGGCAGCAGTGCAAACCACTGTGCCACCATGCTGCCCTATGTTTTCCCAGTTCTGATGAAAAGTCATTGATCCGAAACACTGGCTGGGATTTTCCAGACCTGTCGCAGAGAGGTTGCATTCAGGAAGTCCATTCACATTCGGCAGGACCGGAGCATCCTGGAGGTAGTTGAAGCTAGCAAATCCCACCCATTAACTCTGTTTCTCTCTCCACAGATACTGGGTAGTATATTTCGTCAGAGTATTTCCGGCATTTTCTGTTTTTATTTCAGATTTCTAGCATCTGCTATATTTTGATTTCGTTTGACATTTCACACCAGATAACCTCTTCTATATTCAGTTATTTTTTTATTCATGTTATTTCATCCATTATACAGTGACCAATTATTTTTTTAAACAGTGATGCATTTGAGTATTCTATCCCCAGGGTAATGCAGAGAGACTTATGGTATATGTACATTTGGCAGCTTTATGTGAAATGGAATGACTTGGAAGTGTAATGATATGTATATATGTAGACAAGTAAAGGGTTAATTATTACATCTCAGTATAACACAACCACTAGAGGGCACCATTAGTTCCCACTATAAATTCAGGGGATCTTGGGTATTCTTCTAGACAGTAGAGTGTAAGAGAGATAGATCACAGCATAGTTAAGAATAGATAGAAGCAGCATGTGTAGTTTAAAGTAGTTATTACTTAAATATAGATTACTTGATTACTAGTTATAGTTTTGTGGAGTGTGCAAACTCAATATTCGTTATTCAATAAATCAGTTTTGCTTTAAGTTAGAGATTGGTAGTTTATTTATAATCACACCATCAGACCATTCTGTATTGTGAAGCAAAGAGTAACAATATATTACCAAAGAGTAATATAACAGAAAGTAAGAGGACAATTTGCTCCATGCCAGCACAGTTGGGAAGTTCTGATGTTGAGACCAACTGAAAGAGAACAGCAGAGAATAAGAAAAGTTCTAATCTCTACTATATGCAAGTCTTCCAACAGGCTAGCTATGGAGACATGCTGCAGAGGTCCTTCATGGTAAAGTCACAACCATTAAGAATCATCATCCAGCATGTTAAGCAATTATTACACTGAGAATATATGGAGATGTACAACATTTTGCCAGAAGAAAACTCCTTTGTTCAAAGCTTGAGGGATCTAGTATTGAAATATCTTGCTATGACCTCTGTTAACTCTGAAGAAACCTGACACTATCTATAAAGAAATGTGTGTGCCGCATGAGACTGTGGCTATCAGCTACCTCAGCTGCCAATCAAACGTTTTTGCCCAAAGTTTCCTGTCTCAGCTAGAATTGGCAAGAGTGAAATAGGGGCTGCCGGCCTGATCTTCTTGGAACCACACGCATCCACATACTAACAAAAGAAAAGTATTTTGTATTACATAGAGCATGGACACCATCAAACAT
The DNA here is from genome assembly GCF_047496885.1 of Scyliorhinus torazame. Lineage (NCBI taxonomy): Eukaryota > Metazoa > Chordata > Chondrichthyes > Carcharhiniformes > Scyliorhinidae > Scyliorhinus > Scyliorhinus torazame. Next base: position 69,036,731 of record NC_092728.1, read on the forward strand.
TCAGAAGGATTTATGGATACCTTCAGTGGAAGTCAAGATGTTTTAACAGTTACAGGCATCAGGCGCTGTGTTGGTGCAGTAGGAGTATTAACATTTAATAGAGCTGAGGCATCTTCAGCAGCCATATGTCTTTACAAAGAATATTGCCAACTGGATTATGCATCAGCTGCCCTTTGAAGGGTTTCAGTGACACAGAAGACAAGTACGGTAATTGTCTTCCGAGTCATTGACAAGGCATGACTGGTGTGCTTCTGCAAGCTCTTCTGACTCAACACACCGATAATGGCATGGTAGCACAGTGGTTAGCACTTTTGCTTCACAGTGCCAGGGACCTGGGTTCGATTTCCGGCTTGGGTCACTGTCTGTGCGGAGTCTGTACGTTCGCCCCGTGTCTGCACGGTCCTCCCACAAGTCCCGAAAGACGTGCTGTTAGATGAATTGGACATTCTGAATTCTCGCTCAGTGTACCTGAACAGGCGCCATAGTGTGGCGACATGATGATTTTCACAGTAATTTCATTGCAGTGTTTTAATTAATTAATTAAATAAATAAATTTAGAATACCCAATTCATTTTTCCCAATTAAGGGGCAATTTAGCGTGGCCAATCCACCTACCCTGCACATCTTTGTGTTATGGGGGCGAAACCTACGCAAACACGGGGAGAATGTGCAAACTCCACACCGACAGTGCCCCAGAGCCGGGATCGAACAAGGGACCTCGGCACCGTGACACAACAGTGCTAGCCACTGCACCACCGTGCCGCCCTCTTCATTCCGATGTTAATGTAAGCCGACTTGTGACACTAATAAAGATTATTATTATTATAGATGCAATTCACTTATGAAGTTCAAGTTTATCCGCAGGTTGGAGGGGCCTGTGTGAAATGTGTTCTTAGTTAAAGATGGCCCACAGCACAAAACTGTCCCTAATGCATTACAAATTGGCAGGGCCATAGAATTACTGTATGAAAGATTAGAGAATTTTATATCCAAGTTTGCAGGTGAATCAATGTTATGGGAGGTATAGCAGGTTCGATGGATGGGGGAGCGGGACACATTACAAAGGGAAGAAGACAGATTGAGTGAGTGGGCCATGTTATAGCAGCTGAAATGTGTGAATGTGTGCAGACATTTAATTTGGCTCCAAGAAAGGCAAATCAGAATATTTTCTTAATGGTGAGAGACTAGGAGCCGTGGATGAGCAAAGGGACTTCATTATCCTCGTGCAGAGATCAGTGAAAGCTAGTGCGCAGGGTACAAAAAGCACTGAAAAATTAATGCAATGTTGGCCTTTATTTCAAGGATTCTGGTATCCAACATTGGAACTTTGGCTTCAGTTGTACAGAGCCTTGGTCAACTCCCATCTGGAGCACCATATCCAGTTTTGAGTCTTACTTGGATGGAGGGACTCGGAGCCACCAAAAGCGGGGGTGAGGGTGAGTGACCTGCAGTATTCCTGAGGCTGGAGATGGCCAAGTTCGTCCTGAAGGGGTCGGTTGATGGGTTCGCTCGGAGGTGGGAGCCATTCATTGACTTCTGTAAGGAAGATTGAGGAGTCAGCAATAGGGGAGGGGGGTAAAAATGGGGGAATAAGGGTGGGTGAGACTAGGGAGCAGGGGGGAGAGTGGGTGTTAGTTATTTATAATGTTGTACAATTTTGCTTCTGCTTCAGTTTGTTTTTTTACGAATATGCCTGAATAAAATTTTTTTAAAAATATAATATCCAGTTTTGGGCACCAGACCTGAAGGGATATATTGCCCTTGGTGGTGGTACAGTGCACATTTACCGAATGATACCAGTACTTAAAAGGGTTAAATCGAGAATTGGTTGAATTAACTTGGTTCGTATTCCCTTGACCATATTAGAGCATGGTGCTCCAATTGAGGTGCTCAACACGACTAAACATTTCGACAGGGCAGTTAGAGAGAATTCAGAATAAGGAGACATAATCTTAAAATTTGTGATGGGCCATTTAGGAATAAAATCAGGAATCACTTTCCCATACAAAGCGGATTGGAAATCTGGAATTCTCTCCTGAAAATAACAATGGACCCTGGATCTGATGAGATCAATAGATTTTTGTCAAGAGTACCAAGGAAAATCAGGAACAAAAACAAATAAGTGGATTTAAAGTAGAGATCAGTCATGAATTCACTGAATAGTAGAACATTCTTGAGCAGCTTACATGAGGAAGGGAAGAATGTCACATGTAATAAAATTGTTCTTCCCACATTGGTGCCGGGACATATTTTCAGCCTATGTTATTATTGGCATCATTTCACATTTAACCAGTGAAAGTAATCAATTTGAATTGAATCACAGTGCAAAGAAATATAGGTAATACTCATTCCCCGTAGTTTATCTCGCCATCGAACAAATACGTTGTGTAATATTGTGATGAACGGTTACTGTATTACTGTACCCTTATCATCATGTAAGGTGATGTCCTCTTTAAGACCGGGCTTGGAACCCTGGGGGACTCCGCCCACCTGGGAGTCGTTATTGAGGGTACAACAATTTAATAAACTAAACAACATCAAGATGGGCACAGGCCTAAAACCAGAGGAGCTCAATCTGGAAGCACGGACACCGGAGGCAAAATACATTTTTAAATACTGGCTCCGATGTTTCGAGGCCTACCTGGACTCCTCAGAGATTCCCATCCTGGGACCACGCAAGATGCGCCTACTCCACGCCCGGGTGAGTCACAGAATCTCCGCCACGCTCGAAAAGACGACTACCTACGAAGAGGCAGTCGAGTTACTACGAAAGCGGTTTGTCAAACCCATCAACGAGGTACATGCCCGGCATCTGCTCTCTACCTGCCGGCAGCGCTCGGGGGAATCGCTAGACAAATTTCTAGAAAAGCTCACCGCGCTCGTCAGGGACTGTGACCATCAGGATGTGACAGGGGAAACCCATATGAACCTACACATCAGAGATGCATTCGTGTCCGGCATCCGCTCGACCTACATCGGCAGCGGCTACTCGAAAACGGGGCAAGAGACCTCCAGGACATGCTAACGCTTGCCTCCTCGCTGGAAGAGGCCCGACATAATTTGGGCACGTACCCCACGGACCCTGCGAGCCCCCCTCGGACTTCCTCAGACTCGGCGACCCGCCCAGAATGGGGGCACACCGTGCTACTTCTGTGGGCAGGGCCATCATCCACGTCCACGCTGCCCAGCCCGTTCCGCCATCTGCAGCGACTGGGGGAAAAAGGGACATTTTGCGAGAGTCTGCCTGGCCAAGCCCAAGGGCCAGAAACACAAAGAACAGCAGGCCTGAAAATCAGGCTCACAGGCCCGCAGGCCTCGCAATGCGGCTGTGCATCGACCCGACATGCCCCCTTCTGACGCGTCATCCGCCTCGTGCAAATCATGGGGGTGGCCATTTTGTCGGTGGCCATCTTCTCGACCCGACACATGCGACCGATGGCGGCGGCCATTTTACGAACCCGACTCGGCTGAGGACTCGGACTATCCGCAACTGGGAGCGATCACCCTGGACCAAACGCGGCCAAAACATCTGTAGAACTCGATGATGAAGGTTCAGGTCAACGGGCGCGACACTCCATGCCTTTTCACCTCTGGGAGCACAGAGAGCTTTATTCATCCTGAGACAGTAAGGCGCTGCTCCTTGCGCACCCATCCTGCATCCCAAACCATAGCCCTCACAACCGGGTCCTACTCGGTACAAATCAAGGGGTACTGTATCTCTCGATCCAGGGCGTCGAATACACCCGTTTCAAACTGTATATCCTCCCTCACCTCTGTGCCCCCCTGCTGCTCGGACTGGATTTCCAGTGCGGCCACCGAAGCCTGACACTGAAGTTCGGCGGACCCTTACCCCCCCTCACGGTATGCAGTCTGCGACACTGAAAGTCGCACCCCCCTCTCTATTCGCGAACCTCACTCCCGACTGTAAGCCCGTCGCCACCAGGAGCCGGCGGTACAGTGCTCAAGACATGACTTTTATCAAGTTAGAGGTCCAGCGTTTACTGGGAGAGGGGGTCATCGAGGCTAGCAACAGCGCCTGTAGAGGACAAGTGGTGGTAGTCCGGTCCGGGGAAAAGAAATGGATGGTCGTGGATTATAGCCAGACCATAAACTGCTTCCCGCAGCTCGATGCGTACCCCCTTCCTCGCATAGCAGAAATGGTAAATCGGATCGCCCAATACCGAGTATTTTCCACGGTTGATCTCAAATCCGCCTACCACCAGCTCCCCATCCGACCGAAAGACTGCCCCTATACTGCCTTCGAAGCCGCCGGCCGGCTCTTCCACTTCCTCAGGGTCCCCTTCACAAATGGGGTCTCCATCTTCCAGAGGGCGATGGACCAAATGGTGGACCAGTACAGCTGCGGGCTACATACCCATACTTGGACAATGTCACCATCTGCGGCCATGACCAACAGGATGATGACGGAACATCGAAAAGTTCCTCCAGACCACCCGAGCCCTCAACCTGACCTATAACGAGGAAAAATGGGTTTTCCACACAATCCACATAGCCATCCTCGGCTATGTCGTGGAAAATGGGGTCCTAGGTCCCGACCGCATGCGCCCCCTAAAGGAACGCCCCCTCCCCCGCAGCCTCAAGGCTCTCAAACGGTGCTTGGGGCTCTTCTCCTATTACGCCCAGTGGGTCCCCAAATATGTGGACAAAGCCCGCCCACTCATAAAGACCACGATATTTCCCCCATCGGCTGAGGCCTGAACCGCCTTCAGCCGCATCAAGGCCGATAACATCAAGGCCGATAACATCAAGGCCGCTATGCACGCGGTGGACGAAACTATCCCCTTCCAGGCAGAGAGCGATGCGTCAGACAACGCCCTGGCTGCTACCCTCAACCAGGCAGGCAGACCAGTAGCGTTCTTCTCCCGGATCCTCACCGCCTCTGAGATTCGACACTCTGCAGTCGAGAAGGAGGCACAAGGCATTGTGGAGGATGTACGGCACTGGAGGCACTACCTAGCCGGTAGGAGGTTCACCCTAGTCACCGACCAACGGTCGGTAGCATTTATGTTCAGCAACGCACAACGGGGCAAAATAAAAAACGATAAAATTTTGAGGTGGAGGATCGAACTCTCCACCTACACGTATATCAAGTATCGTCCAGGGGAGCTCAACAACCCCCATATGCCTTGTCCCGCGGCACGTGCGCCAACGCGCAGGAGGACCGCCTGCAAGCCATCCACAATGACCTCTGTCACCCGGGGGTTACCCGGCTCGTCCACTTTATCAAGTCCCGCAACCTACCTTACTCAACCAAGGAGGTCAAGGCCATGACCAGGGCTTACCAGATCTGCGCGGAGTGCAAACCGCACTTCTACCGGCCAGACAAGGCTCGGCTCATGAAGGCCTCGGGACCCTTTGAGCGACTAAGCACGGACTTCAAGGGCCTATTTCCTCACCGTTATCGACGAGTTCTCCCGTTTCCCATTCGCCATCCCCTGCCGTGACATGACCTCCGCCACCGTGATAAAGGCACTGCACAGCATCTTCACCCTGTTTGGTTTCCCCACTAATATCCACAGCAACCGGGGTACATCGTTCATGAGCGGTGAACTGCGTCAATATCTGTTCAGCAAAGGCATCGCCTCAAGCAGAACGACCAGATATAACCCGCGGGGAAACGGGCAGGTGGAGAGAGAGAACGCGACAGTTTGGAAGGCTGTCCTTCTGGCCCTACAGTCGAGAAGTCTCCCAACCACCCGCTGGCAGGAGGTCCTACCTGACTCCCTACACTCCATTAGCTCGCTCCTCTACACGGCCACGAATGAGACCCCTCACAACCGATTGTTTGTCTTCCCCAGGAAATCCACCTCGGGGGTTTCGCTTCCACCATGGCTGACGGCTCCAGGACCTGTTCTTCTCCGGAGGCACGCGAGGAGCCATAAAACGGACCCCCTGGTCGAGAAGGTCCGATTACTACACGCGATCCCCAGTTACGCCTACGTCGAGTATCCCGACGGCAGGCAAGATACGGTTTCCCTCCGGGATTTGGCACCCGCTGGTTCCCCCACTACAGACTCCCTCACAGCTCCCCTGCAGGATCCGACACCCACTACAACACTTCCCCCCCCCCCCCCCCCAGGTCCCATTCCCCGTCAGTGGGTACCTACCGCGCACGCCCCCTAGCACACCCTCTCTCTACACACCCCGCCGGCGCCAGCACCGCTACCCCCAGCCCCAACTATTTCCCGTGCCCCTACACCGACCCGGACCAAGGCTCCGACCACCGTGCCCCCGGAATTACCCTCAACTAAGACGTCCGTGTCCGCCGCACCACTGCCCGAGCTGAGGAGGTCGATGAGGACGATTAGGCCGCTGAGACGAATGGACTTATGATGGCACTTCACCCCCGCTGGACTTTTTTTAAACAGTGGGTGAATGTGATGAACGGTTACTGTATTACTGTACCCTTATCAACATGTAAGGTGATGTCCCCTTTAAGACATTGCTTGGAACCCTAGGGGGCTCCGCCTCTGGCTCCGCCCGCCTGGGAGTCGTATATAAGGGGCTGCCTTGTGGGCGACACCCAGTAAGCACCCGTCTCGGCACCAGGCTAGTTCTTAGCTTATTAAAGCCTTCTTTTACTGTTTACTCTCTAAGCGTCGTTATTGAGGGTACAACAAATATAAAATATGCTGTTGCAGACATTTTTGCTAAGAATGTTGGGCAAACAAGGATAAGCATTTTTCTCTTCAGCTTCAGAAAGGAGCCAAAACCAATTCCTAATATTCATACCCAGGGACAGAAGCTACAGTATTGCACACTTAATCTCAGAAACAGCAAAACCCATATATTCTTCTTTAATAAAGTTATAACTTTAGTTTGAATTCGTTTACAGAAGAAATCTTTAAAAAATAACTTAAGCAGTCACCTGCTAACAGCTCCCATGTAAACATCTTAACAACAGTGCTGGCATTGATCTTCACAGCTGTAAATTCAAGAAATGTTTTGAAAAATAGGTTTTCTGAGCTACTAAACAAAATGAACCGCAATCTTAAACTGCAGTTGCGCCAGATATCCTGGTTTCTCCTCCTATTTCATGAGGTTTGTGGACTACCTCTCGTCTAGTGCCTTAATGTGCATTAATAATAGCCGAGTTTAAAATGTTCTTTGTCAGTAACCTGAGTGTTAAGGGATTATGTGGTACTCTTAAGGCATTATTATAGGAGAGCATAACAATTAAGGCTCTGCTTGAGGCAGAGCAGAAGACGGCTGGTCTCTAGCGAGCGATATGAAATGAGTTTTGATCAATTTTGATTTTTGGAAAAGGTACAAAGTGTTCACATTAAGCCAGCCAGTGTAAAAGTTCAATTTGGGATCTTTGTACGGTCAGTGTGTTAAATGTCCTAGTTTGGCGTTCCTTCAAATCAATACCTTACAAAGGACAAAGGTTCTCATCTCTAAATGATTCAGAAAGCCCTCCCCCTTGTGCTTTAAGATGGATTAGCAGTGGGCAGCCGGGTCAATAAAAAGTAGCAAGATAATCATCTTAACTGCTTCCATTAAATTTGCTCAACCTATGTAGAAAACAGCAATTTAGCAAAATATCGTTCCTATTTGTAAAGCATTGGAAGTAATTCTTTCAGTTTAATGTTTTAAAATGAAATCAGCAAAACAATTCCCTGCACACAACTCAAAAGGAATTCACAGAACTCTCTGACAGAGTGATGTATTCATCGCACCATAATGTTCTCCTCTCCCTTCAAGCTGCTCTGTGCATTGTGAGCAATGCTACGCACTCTGCACTCCCACTTAACTGGCCAACCACATGCTATTGCAGAATTTGCTTCGAGTGTAGGGAGCTCGGGATTGGCCAATAATTGTTTGCTCAAGGTTTGCATGTAAATATCTATGAAAAGAATGTTTTTAAAGTCATCAATGCCAACTTGTAATAACATACCTGCGAAACCTCGTTCATTTACAAGCCACTGATTTGTCTTAAAACGTTACCCACTGAATACTCACTTGCAATTCAAAAAGTGGGAGGTGATCTGCAACATAGCATTAAGGTGATAAAATGACAAGTGCTCGCATTCACATTTACATCATGCCTAAAAATAAAGATTGTGCCAAATGATTAAATTGAGTCTATGATCAGGCTCACTCTTTGATTAAAAACCACAATCAAAACTGTCATCAAAATTGGCCATGGTTATGGAACCAGTGCCAACAAATTCTTACAAGCCATACTGCACTCAGTTTAACATCAGAACAATGGAAATCTGACTCTTCAGGACTTCATTTCATTTGTTTCTCATTTGAGTTACCTTAGGTGACCTAAAATTGATGAGGTTCATTGGAAACCTTTTTTGGAGAAACGTTTCGTTTAACATGAGTCAGCTCGAGAGAAAAAACCCAACATAAGACACAGAAAGAACAAAGTACAATTTGAAATTTTCCTCATTATTGAGACTAGCTAATAGTAATTGGGGACAACCAGGTTGCAATGACGGATTTATATGTCACGTCACCTGCTCAAGAGATCCCAAAATGCTTCACAAAAAACCATTAGCCTTTGATGTGTGATCACTTTTTTTGGCCAACACAACCGTCAGTTTGTGCATCACACATTGAATGAAGAATTGGATCTCCTATTTTGATTGTGTCATTCAAAATCTAATTGTTAGTCAGGGTAATGGGGGAATGATCTACTCCTCAGAAAAAAATTCCGTGGGATCCATGTGTCTGCATGAACAGGCATTTGGGAGGACCTTGTCTTACTGTCAAATCAGAGAGATATCAACTCTGACAATGTGACACTCATTCAGCACTGCACTGAACTATCGGCAAAATTAGTACAGAGCCTGGACTGGAATTCTCACATGTTTGCTAGAGATCCTGGATGAAACTCTCCGCCTCGTGACGCCGCAACCGTGAACTACGATTGGGCGGAGAATCGGGCAACCGGCCAAAATAGAGGCCTGCGCCCGGCGCCGATTCGGGCGCTATGCTCCGGTCCCTTGCTGGTGACAATGAGGTTTACGTCCCACGTGGGCGGCATGCTTCCAGGGTACTGTGTGGTGATATGCCTGTGAATAATATTGTACATAGTTAACAGTGCAACGTCCCAACCAGCTGGTGGTGGCAGACATCGGTCATGTGACATCCGACTATCGCCAGTTGGTACTAAGGCATACAACAGGACAGTCGCACATCGGGTAGTTCCAGGCGAGTTCATGAAACTGAAATAGTAACTTACTCTGTATAGCATTCTGTATGTTATCTTAGTACGTGTTGATCAATAAATCATCATTGCACTTAAGTCATCAGCAATTCTGTAATAATCATTGCAAAGACAAAGTGGCACAACACTCTGCTCCTCTCATGCGGAGGTCTCGCTGGCTTGAATTACTATAAGTATTGACAAATGTGGACTGGGCCATATGGCTATAGAAATGGAGCAGGAGTCTAAGTAACACTGAAAAACCATTGATAATTGTTAGGCTTGCTGGCGGATGGCTGCCGGGGCCAGGGGACTCGGAGTGGCCTGGCTCAGACTGCCATTGCTGCAGCCTGTCTTGTAAACACACCCGTCTTGTAAACACAGAATCCTGGCTGCTCACACTGCTCTGGTATATAACCAAGGGCCCAGCTCAATCAGAAGCCCAACAGATGTTGGTACTCTGTTATATTACTGGTTTAGTAATATATTTTGTTACTAGTTGCCGTTTATCCAGAAGGGTCTGATGGTGTAATCCTGAAGAAACTCCGAGTCTTCAACTTAAAGCAAACTAAATTATTAAGTAACGATTAATTATAATTGAGTTTGACACTCTCACTAGTAATCAAGTAATTAAATATTAATGTATTAACTGATTCAAAACTACACGTGCTAACTATGCTGTGATCTATCTCTCATACACTACTGCTGTCTAGTCACTCCTGGGTGGAAAGAGACCAAGATCCTCTGGGAGCTGATACTGAAAGTAGGATCAAGTGGTGCCCTCTAGTGGTAGCGTTACAGTTAGATGTTATAATTAACCCTTTAGTTATCTACATATATAGATATCATTACAGTACTCCTCAGAGGCGCTGCCCCTTTTCAGAGAAAGCAGGGAATCAGCAGAGCTTGCCCCAATCAAAGGATACCTGCACCGCAGCCTTTCCCTCACTGGTTCTCTGCCCCTCTCAGGCCAGATGGCTCACAGTGACCTCCCACCCCTTTGGATCACCAGCTATCCCCTCCTGGTGAGACCCGTAGTGCTAACTGCCTCTGCCACCATCTCCCAGGTAGTGTTCAGGAGGGCAGGCCTGAGTCTGCGGTCCACCCTGGGGAAGAGTTTGACCCTGCGTTCCTCACTGGCATGGAGCTATGGGTCCACCATGTTGGTGACTGCAGTGTGTGTGTGGTGCATGGAGCACTTAAAAACAGCTTCAGCTACCAGGCTTTTTAGCGCTAACTCCGGCCCCATCAGTTAGAAAGCCTGCTGGGCCAGGAATTGATCAGAATTTGCACCCCAAAGTAGAATTCTGGGCCATTAGCATGTCCTGAATTGCTCCCCAAATAGTGCCCCCAGCAGGAATGTGAACTACATGTAATGCAGTCAACGGCGTCAATACTTAGTCCCCCAGATGGAGAATTTTGCTCCCTATTATGTAATTGACCCAAAATTCCAATAAACCTCCTCAAAATATAAAATATTGTCCTTAAATGACTCCAAACACCATTGTTAAAGCTTATGGAAAACAAGAGGTTTAAGATTTCTCCCGAACACTAACATAATTGCAATTAGAATACATCATGTATTTCAAACCCATAATTATACAGTAACTGGAGATGCATTGCCTGAAGGTGAACTGAAATAATGCCCATTTTAAAATAACATTTCAACATGACATAGAATTAGAACATTTATTCCTAGAGTGTAGAAGGAGGCCATTTGGCCCATCGAGTCTACACCAACTCTCTGAAAGAGCACTTTTGTAGACTGGAAGGAGTAGACACCGAGTTGTTGAAGGAAACAAAAGTTTTATTCCGATAAACTATTACATACACTACACGAAGGTTCCTTGTCTGGTCTCATCCTGTCGGTACCAAAAACGGCTGACTTTATACAAGAGCTAATGGCACATGGTTTAGAGGTCGTCACCCCCTTAACGGGTGGGCTCGCATTCTGTGTGGTTAATGGGGGTGTAATTGTTGCAACCCCATAAGTCGAGTGCTGGTTATGACAGCCCTCCCCCCAAACACTTCAATGGCTGTGGAGGAGGGTGTCAGAGTCGCTTTGTCACAGGCTGCACGTAGGCCACCTGTGGTGCTGGATCGGGCAGCGTGTATCAGGAAGGCAGAAGCCACTTCCAACTGAACGTCGCGGCAGATGCTGCTGTTCCGTTGATTCCCCATCGGAGACCACCATCAGCAGGTACGAAGAGCCTGGGCGGACGACATCGAATGGGGCAATGCCCTCGCGGGTCCTGGTTGCGGTGAATTTTCCCGCTGATATCGGGGAAAATCATACTGATGTGGATCTCAAACCTCCGGCCCATCAGCAGTTCAGCCAGGGCCACCTCTGTTACTGCGTGTGGGGGGTTCCATTAGCAAAACAAGAACCGGGCCAGCCCATGTATCCATCAACCCCAAAGACTTTCCGCAAACCGTGTTTGAAAGTCTGGACGACCCGCTCCGCCAGCACATTCAAAGCCAGACGGTTTGGGACAGTATGGATGTGCTGTATCCCGTTAGCCTTAAGAAAACCAGAGGTCTTCTCAATCGCAAAGGCCATGCTGTTGTCCATAGGAAACACTTCGGGAATGCCATGAGTACCGTAGGACAAACGCAGCTTGTCGATTGTTGATTTCGAGGTTGTTGCCGTCATTTTGTGGACCTCCAGCCATTTGGAATGGGTAGCAATCAACAGGAGGAACACGGCGGTGGCCAGACAAATGGCCTGCACCTTTTCTTCGTGTAAGCCCTCGCAGTCCTGTAGCCATCTGGGATGGCCACTTCCCGATTACAAAATGGACACTTTGCAAAGATTGCAGGGAAAATCAATGCTGAGAAAACAAGCAGGTTCAGAGCTTGTCTGTATATTGGAGCCGCAGCTCCCAGACAAGACCAAAACTGTAGGCCCATTAGCATCCGGGAACAAAAGAGTAACATTTGAGTAACCGATACTAAGGTAGACATCCCGGCGCCAGAGGAGACTGAAACAAAGCAGGCCAATGGCCACCTAGGACACGCCCAGCCATCAGGGCACCCACCCCTTTATTAAATGAAATCAATAGGAATGATCAAGAAATGGCCCAATTGATTGGGGCCAAGTTCAAGCCCCGCCCAAAAGAGCGCGAAGCCCCTTTGGGTATAAGAAGGCCCCAAGAGAGAATCGCTCTCTTGGACTTGGCTCTCACAGCGGAGAGGCCTGTCCACCAGCTGCACCAGAAGCAAGTAAGTCCAAGGTCAACACTCGCTACCAGATGGACGACCTTAGCTGTTCCCCTTCACCACTTCGACCCCAGCAGCCTCAGATCCAAACAACGGCCATTGTCCCTCTGACTGAGTGGGCGCCCGAAGCTAAGTATAGGCTTTAGCAGTAGTGATAGTTTAATCTGTAGTATTTGTGCATGAGTAGATTTAACTGTGTGTGTAAATAAATAAGCATTGACTTTGAACTAACTAACTGGTGCATCGAGTCTTTGATCAGTATTTGGTTTTGAACCTTGTGGCGGTATCGAAAGATACCTGGCGACTCTAGAGCAAACAAAATTAGGATTAAGGAAGGCGCCCATCTTGACCGCCATATTCAGAGCCAACCAAAGAGAGCAACAGAGCAACAGAACACACGACAACTCATCTCCTTTGCGTGAAAAACACACTAAGCTCTCCCCAGGCGGAAGCCTGATTTGGCGAATCGCCAAAGCACTTCCGCCAGGTTGTCTAGGTGTCCCTGCTCTGTAGCTCTGGTGATTAACACGATTAACACGTCATCTAAATATACCACGCAGAGTGTTCTCCATCACCCTTTAGAATATGGTACAGACCGACAATACGCCAAAGTGTATTCATCCAGGCCTTGATGCGTGTTTATCCTTGCATGTTTCCGAGAGGCCTAGTTCATGCTGTGAATACACATGACTCATATCAAGTTTAGTGAATGAGAGTCCGCCTGCCAATTTATGCAGGGCCTCGGGTACCGTCCAATCACAAAGCTTTATTCAGACAAAGCTTATAATCCCACATAACCGGACCGTCTTGCCCAGCTTCAGCGCCGGAAGCACCGCCACCAGCCCAATCCGCGAAATGCACGGACTGGATGATCCTTAATCCTTCAAGGCAGCTGAACTCAACCTCTACCTTCACCGGCAACACATAAGGGATCGGATGCGCTCTGAAATATTGCAGCTGCACATTCGAGTCAACATCGATTTTGGCACTGGCTCCCTTTATTTTTCCCAGTTTGGGCTGAAAAACCACAAGGTACTTCGCCAGTACCTCGCACAGGCCCCTGGATTCCTTCTGGAAGGCGTGCTGCCAAATAAGATGTAGGCAGCTCAACCAGTCACAGCCTAACAAGCTGGGGCCATGTCCCTTAATCACAATTAGCAGGAGATGTACCACCTGGGTCCATAAACCACCATGTGGTGATATGCCTGTGCACAGTTCTGCATATAGTTAGTAATGCAATCTCCAACCAGCTGGTGGCGATAGAGGTCTATCACGTGACTCTAGAAACCCACCAGTAGGTAGTAAAACGTACATGAAGTTAGTCACACTTGGAGTAGCTCCAGGAGAATTCAATGAATTTATTTACTAGTCATCATCTGTACTGTAATTTCTTAGTTTTCTTTACCACGTGTTTATTAATAAATCTTTATAGTTAATCAACAACATGTTCTGAACACATCATTACAACAGCTACATCACAGAATACAACACACTGGGGTCGTGCTATTTCCAACAGCTCGCCGGTATATGTGGCCAACCGAACCTTAGTGTCGCTTCAGATCCAATTTCCGCACCCTCTTTTTTTATGTGGGTGAAAATTTGCTGTCTCACAATAGAAACTGCAGCTCCAGGATCGAGTGGCATGTCCAACAGCCCTTTCGCCAGCACCTGCGGCTTATATGAGGGCAACTTGAGGTGCTGTCACACAATCTAGCTGCATGCAGTTGTCTCTGTCTCTGGTTCACCTGCCCGGAAGGTGCGGGCCCGAAGTGAACACCTTCCTCTACCGGAGCGCTTGGATCTCTGGCTCACCTACGGTTTCCACTCCAGTCAGGGTCCACGACCATATGCCCTACAATGGCCTGGTTCTCCTGCAGAGTGTGGGGAAGTCTCCCGCCAGGATGACTCGCATTTGACCCTTGGGTCAGGCGTGTACAGTGCTCAGTCCAGGGCGGGCTACCGATCCTTGGAGGGTTTGTCCGCCGGGAGGGGGGTTCCCTAAGGCGTTAACTTCCATCCTTTGGATTTCCTGCAAGCCGCAATCAGCACTTTCGTGGGACAGCGAAATCTGCACTACTTGCTGCATGGTTGAGGATGGTTCGGCCAGCAATTTTTTCTGGGCAGCCACTTTATTGATGCCGCAGATCAAACATATTCAAGAACTTGGCTATCTTCCGTAATCTTGACAAAAATACCTGATTGACTCACCCAGGGTTCGTTCTGCAGTATTAAGGTGATACATCTGCATAATTGCAGATGACGTTGGATCATGTTGCCCCACCAGTTTTCCTAGCTGTTCCAAAGTATGAGTGTCAAGAGCTGCCGGATATGTGAGGCTGCATATCACACCGTAGATATGGGCACCACAGGCAGTAGGCAGAATGACTGTCTGCCCTTCATTTTATGTGATACTATGTGTCCAGAAAAAGTAATGCGTTCTTTGGTTGGGGTCAGGGCAGTGCAGTGCCATGACATTGCCCCATGGCACTCTGGTACCCTGGTATTCAAATAGTGCCAACCTGGAAGTACCAGTGTGCCAGGGGGCCAGGGTGCGAGGGGGCAGTGCATTGGTGCTAAGGGGCACTTTCAAGGGGCAGAGCCAGAGAGGGTCAGGGTGGATGGGAGGGGTGCGGGGAGGGAGGGGGGGGGGCAGAAGTGAAGGCAGGCCATTGGGGGGGGGGGAGGGTCATGAAGGGCCTGAAAAGGCGAGGGCCTTAATGGGGGGGGTCCTTCGGCAATCCTAAACTGGGGTGGCAGCCACTTGGGTGGGGGGTGGGGGGGGGGGCGGGAAGGGTGTGCCTAATGCCTGCGAGTGGGGGGGGGGGGTGGTCTCTTCCGGTGAGTTGAAATGAAATGAAAATCGTTTATTGTCACAAGTAGGCTTCAATGAAGTTACTGTGAAAAGCCCCTAGTCGCCACATTCCGGCACCTGTCCCGGGGGGGCTGTTAAGAGTTGGGAGAGGGGCAGCAGTAGGGTTGCCTGGAGACTGGGACCCTCTTTACAAATGGCGCCCCGATCACCAAGGAATGGTTGGCATTTTTAGGTTCTGCACTTCTCTTTCCCGGCAGGAATCACCCCCAGCTCCAAACAATGACTAAGTGTGGGTGAATTGTGATGGGAATCACGCTGGAACAGCTGCCGAGACTCTCATTGGTTTTCTCACCTGAAATAACACTCAGGTCGGGATTCTCCGATCCGAGTTCGTCCCACCACTCTGCCAGTGAGAACGGAAAATTTGGTGCTCAGCCAAAACTCCATTCACTGCAGCGGGACCGGAGAATCCCTCGGCCTGATTGGATAGAGAATTCCGGCCTCAGTCAGCGGGACCGGAGAATCCCTCAGCCTGATCAGATAGAGAATTCCGGCCTCACGCGGGATAGGGGAATCCCGGCCTCAGTTATTTTTCAGGACAATTCTGCCCAGCATTTTCATATTAAAAAAATGTTTTTATTAGAGTTTTTCATTTTATAAATTAAAATGAAAAAACAAACGAATCGATACTATTATGGGCCAGAGTTTAGAAAACTCCAAAGTATATCATGGAGTTCACCTGACCCACAACTTTTAATAGATTTTGGTTATGGTGTAGCCACCTGGGTTGGCCACTTCCCGACTTAAAATGGAGATCCGCAAAGACTACAGGAAAATTCAGCCAACACAGGCAAAAACTAGCAAGTGCAGAAATCCTGTGTATTAGAACTTGCAAAAGCCCAGACAGCACTGAAACTCACAGCCATCTGCATACTAATGAGCAATCCCTGGGTACAATGAAAACATCTAAGGTGAATAAGGTCAAGCCAGACTCCTCGGCGCCAGCAGGAGCCAAGACAAAGGAAGGCCAATGGACACTCAGGGACCGCCCAGCGATCAGGGAACAGCTCCAGTATTGGAGAAATCGATCCTAGTGATCAGAACGTAGTCCAATCACTTGGAACCAGGTACGGGGTCCGCCCAAAGGGGCGGGAATCCCCTGGGGACTATAAAATAGAGTCCCCATGTTCAAATCGTCCTTCTTGGCAGGGTAACTCAGCAACTCGAATCAACCCTTGAGAGTGAATTGTCTAAGCTGCCGCATCAACCAAGTAAGTCTCTAGTCAACGCACGCTACGAGATAGGCACTCCTAGCTACCAGTCCATACCAGCTTTTGAATCCTGCAGCCTCAGATCGAACGAAAGGCCATTTGTTCCCCTGACCTGGTGGGCCAATTCCGAAGCTAAGTATAGGCCTTTTAGTGATAGAGAATAGTCTAGAAAGTAGAGTTTATGCATGAGTAGTGATTTACTGTGTATAATAAATGTCTTTTGATTTGAATCTTACTAATTGGTGTGTTGAGTTATTGATCAGTACTTGAACTTGAACCTCGTGGCGGTATCATAAAGATACCTGGCGACTCTAGAGCAAAGGTTATAGAAACAGAGCAAATTCAGTAAAGACCCAACGGGCAACGAATTAAGAGCCAACCAAAGTTAGCAACAATGGGGACCCACTTTACAGGTATGATGCAACAGAGATCTAAAGTATTTTTAAAACAAAACAATGTTTATTCCATGAATTCAGTTAACACTTTTTAAACACACAGTAAACACCTTATCAACTACAAACACTGATAATTTACCAAATACAATATTCTATAGGTAACCCTTAATAACTTTCCTAACAACATCCATAAGCCCCAAACACTTTTTAACAAAGACAGCAGGTTTAAATTCTCTAGAGAAACAGGTATAACTTTGAAATCATCAATGAGCTGAAGACGTTCTTTAGCTTGTAGAGAGAAAGATGAATACACACATCTGCTTGGTTCACATGTAGCTCTCCAACTGAAAGCGAAACTAAACACAGAGCCAAAACCAGCTTTCAGCACAAAATGAAAGTAAAAAGCAGAGCAGAGCGCAGCTCCACCCACACACAGACATCACTGCAGCTGTTTGATAAACACGCATTTCTTAAAGAAACTCTCACATGCCAATACAAACCAATCAATACAATTTACAAGAGAAAAGACATTAAAAGTAACATGAACATAATCCCCCCCTTAACAACTGCCGATAATCAGTTTCTTAAAATTATGAAAGATCACAACCTCCAGTAGTATTGTAGCCACCTAAAATGGCTGATTCCCGAGTATTTGGTCAAACCTCGATCTAAAATGACGAACTAAAAAGGCTGATGGGAAAATCAGCCAACAGGACTCAAAACGGCCAGCTGCAGGCAGAACAGTGTATTCGGCTCTGGGGAAGTCGGCCCAGACCGATACCTGCAACCATTAACAGCACATCAACCCAGCCATCTGCATTTTAATCGGCCATCCCCGGGAACAATTGCTACAAATTAGCAATTGAAAGCCGATCCAGACCTCTCGGCGCCAGCAGTGGCTGAGACAAAGAAAGGTGGACGATCAAGGAATCGCCCCATTAATGGAGCATATCGAACCCAGTGATTGGGACCAAGTCCAATCACTTGGGACCAGGGTCAAGGTCCGCCCCGAGAGGCGGGAAGCCCCTAGGGACTATAAAAATAGGGGCCAAGTTCAGATCGACCCTTCTTCTCCTACTCGCAACCTTTGAGACCCTTCGACGAAAGAACAAGTAAGTCTTACTCCAGCGATCGCTACTAGATAGGTGTTCCAGACTATTGACCCGTACCAGCCTTTTTGAATCCCGCAGGCCAGACCCAATTCGATAGACCATTCGTTTCCCTGACTTGGTGGGCCATCACCATAGTTAAGTATTGGCCTTTAGTGGTAGGTAATAGTCTAGAAGTAGGATTATTGTATAAGTATTTATTGCTGTATACAATAAATGATTGTTGATTTAACATTTACTAAGCGGTGTGTTGCATTATTAATCATTACTTGAGCTTGAACATGGCGGTATCAGAAAGATACCTGGCGACTCGTGAGCAAAGCTGACAGAATTAGAGCTAATAAAACTAAGGCTAATAAGAGCAACAGTATCCCTCGATTGAACCCTCATGGTGTACTTGACCTTCTCTAGGTGCAAAAACTCCGGGCGGGATTCTCCAGTCTGCCAGCCGCGTGTTCCTCGGCGGCGCGCCCTCGCCGGCAGCAGTATTCTCCGTTCCCTCCACCTGCCAATGGGGTTTCCAATTGTGGCCAGCCCACGCCACTGGGAACCCTGCAGACGTGGGTGCACTACCGGCTGAACAGAGAATCCCGCAGGCGGAGAATCCCGCTGTCGGAAGTGCTGGGTGGCGGTGCAGACCTCCACCCTAGCAGAACCTGCCTCTGGGTAATCAACAAGCCGAAGGTAATAATATCTGCCCCTGGACCCGTCTGCACACCCAGCGAGTCCGACACCCCATATATGGCAACCAGTGGACAGGGTTCCAGTTCCATATTCAAAATCGCTGACATGATACTAAAGAAGGAGACCCAAAATCTCACAAGCTTGTAGACAAGGCCAGAACATGTGCGTGTGGTTGGCAGGACCCGCGGTGCGGCGCTCACACCCAAACCTAAACCCAAACTGTAAACAATTCAACCCGAACAAGAACAGGAAAATGCAAACATGGAATTGGAACCCCAACAACTCTGAAATTCAACAAGCCCATCCCCAATACCCACAAAACTCAATCATACCACACCCAACCCATGTTTCTTTACAAAGGAGCCTGCCTGTCCCAGTGCATCAAAATAATAGTCCTTTCCCTCGAAAGTCACTTTTAGCCTCACTGGGTACACCACCCCGAACTGGACTTCACTTTTGACGACATTGGCTTTGTTGAACACAGCCCTCTTCTTCACCAGCTCTGCTCCTAAGTCCTGGTTGGAACCTGGTTGGAACCTGATGGCATGGCCTTCCCATGTGTAGTCGCGATGCTCCCTCACCCATCTCAGGACATGCTCCTTTGCTTTGAAGCTATGAAACTTCACGATTACCACAGGCGATGGTTCCTCAGGTTGAGGCTTCTGCCGGAGTGTATGGTGAGCTCGGTCCAACTCAGGAGGGTCATGAATTTGTCCTCCCCCCCACCATCCTTCTGTACATCTCCGGAAAATACTCTGTGGGAGTTGGGCCTTCCATCCCTTTCGGCAGCCCCACAATTTGGTCACTAGAAATATCCCTCGTTTCTGACACAAGTTTCTCACTCTCAAATTGAATATAAAATTCCATCATGTTATGATCACTACTTCCCAGGGGATCTTTAACTTGGGTCATTTATTAAACCTGCCTTATTACCCATTACCAGATCTAAGATAGCCTGTTCCCTGGTTGGCTCCATGACATACTGCTCTAGGAATATGAGTGGGATCATCTCCTAACCTATTCACAGATCTTGGCTTATAGCCAAGTTCTGCACACATGAGTGTGGCCTCAACCGGGACCTGGGATTCATGTTGCATTACATTCATCCCCCACCATCTGGCCTGGGTTTGCAAAATCCTACCAACTGTCCTGGCTTGAGGCAATTCACACCTCTTTAACCTGGGGTTACCCCTGTCTCTGAATCTGTAAAGACTTAATTACCTGCAAATGCTCGCATTCTAAGCATTGGCTTGTATCTTTGACTTTGTCTATATATATGTTTCTGGAACATACCTCTTCATTCACCTGAGGAAGGAGCAGTGCTCCGAAAGCTAATATTTGAAACAAACCTGTTGGACTTTAACCTGGTGTTGTAAGACTTCTTACTGTATTCACAGAACATTCAGTAGCTTGGGTGGGACTGGCATTAGATGTCATCACCTTAGATGATGAGCACTGGCATTAGATGTCATCACCTTAGACAATGAACACTGGAATTTGCCCAGCAATAATCTAATTAGGTCAGAATCATCAACGGAATACAAATGCCAGACTTCCGGTTGCGGCTATGCGGAGCTAAGCCGCAAGTTCGGCAGCTCCGGCTTGGAACGCACTTTTGGGCTCTTTTCAGGGCCCCCAACGGCACTTTTTCGACGTTTCCCAGTGTGGGAAGGAGTCTACAACAGCTCCCCATCAGTATATGGCTTCAACTAGGAGCGGGGTGACAAAAAAGGTGGTGGTGGACCCAAAGAAGGTGAGAGGGAAGAAGGACAAAATGGCGGATGGCAGAGACCAGGCAGCATGGATACAGTGGGTGGAGGAGCAGCAGGAGGGTATCCAGCGCTGCTTCAGAGAGATTAAAACGGACTTGTTAGAGCCTATTGATAAGCTGCTGGAGACACAGAATGCCCAGGGGGTGGCAATCCGCGAGGCTCGAAAAAAAGATCTCTGACATTGAGGACGAGATCTTAGGCCTGGCGGTAAAGG
This sequence comes from Scyliorhinus torazame, assembly GCF_047496885.1. Classification (NCBI taxonomy): domain Eukaryota; kingdom Metazoa; phylum Chordata; class Chondrichthyes; order Carcharhiniformes; family Scyliorhinidae; genus Scyliorhinus; species Scyliorhinus torazame. The sequence goes on from NC_092728.1 coordinate 69,057,388, forward strand.
TGGAGGCGCACGAGGCACTTCACAAGAAATGGCAGGAGCAGTTCGAGGAGATGGAGAATCGGTCGAGGCGGAAGAATCAGCGGATTCTGGGCCTCCCGGAGGGGTTGGAGGGGCCGGATGTGGAGGCCTATGTGGTCACCATGTTGAACTCGCTGATGGGAGCGGGGTCCTTCCAGGAGCCCCTGGAGCTGGAAGGGGCCCATAGAGTGCTGGCGAGGAGGCCCAAGGCTAACGGGCCTCCGCGGGTGGTGCTGGTGAGGTTCCATCGGTTCGTCGATCGGGAGTGTGTGCTCAGGTGGGCCAAGAAGGAGAGGAGCAGCAGGTGGGAGAACGCGGAAGTTCAAATATACCAGGACTGGAGTGCGGAGGTGGCGAAGAGGAGGGCCGGGTACAATCGAACAAAGGCGACGCTGCACAGGAAGGGGGTGAAGTTTGGCATGTTGAAACCGGCCCGACTGTGGGTTACCTACAAGGACCGGCACCATTATTTTGAGTCTCCGGAGGAGGCGTGGGCCTTTGTTCAGGCCGAGAAGTTGGACACAGATTGAGGGTCGGGATGGGTGATTGGGGACTGCGGCTGATATGTTATGTTTATTTATTTATTTTTTCTCGGGGAGGGGCCTTTGTAATGCTCCGGGCTTCTTTTTCTCTGTGTTTTTCTCTTTCGGGTTGGTGAGGGTGGCTGGGGCAGGTTGGGCACTGTTTTGTTTGGGTTGGTCGGGGGGGCTAGGATGGGTCATAGCCACGGGGGTGGGGGGGGGGGGGCGGGGGGCGGGGGGGGGGGGGCGGGCGGGTAGCCCCCAGATCCGGCTGATAACCTGGAATGTAAGGGGACTGAATGGGCTGGTTAAGCGGGCCCGCGTGTTCGCGCACCTGAAGGGGCTCAAGGCGGATGTGGTTATGCTTCAGAAGACACACCTGAAGGTGGCAGACCAGGTAAGATTGAGGAAAGGGTGGGTAGGTCAGGTGTTTCACTCGGGGCTAGATGTCAAAAATCGAGGGGTGGCGATCTTGGTGGGAAAGAAGGTGTCATTCGAGGCGTCGAGCATTGTGGCAGATAATGGCGGTAGGTACATACATAATGGTAAGTGGTAAGTTGCAGGGAGAGAGGGTGGTACTGGTCAATGTGTATGCCCCGAACTGGAACGATGTGAGTTTTATGCGGCGTATGTTGGGTCGGATCCCTGACTTGGAAGTAGGGGGCCTGATAATGGGGGGAGACTTTAACACGGTGCTGGATTCGGCACTGGATCGCTCCAGGTCTAGGACGGGTAGGAAGCCGGCGGCGGCTAGAGTGCTGAGGGGGTTTATGGACCAGATGGGAGGTGTGGGCCCTTGGAGATTTGCAAGGCCGGGGGCTAGGGAATTTTCATTCTTCTCACATGTCCATAAGGTTATTCCCGAATCGACTTTTTCGTTTTGAGTAGGGCGCTGATAGCGAGAGTAGAGGATACCGAGTATTCGGCAATAGCCATTTCGGACCACGCCCCACATTGGGTGGACTTGGAGATGGGGGAGGAGCGGGACCAGCACCCGCTGTGGCGCTTGGAAGTGGGGCTGTTGGCGGATGAGGTGAACGAGCGGGTCCGAGGAAGTATAGAGAGGTACTTGGAGACCAACGACAACGGGGAGGTCCGAGTGGGAATGGTATGGGAAGCACTGGAATACAAAAGCCATAAACAGATTTGGGTAACTGTGTAGTTGATGAAAGAGAGGATCTTGTGACAAGCCAGGTAACTCTCTTTTGTATTTTAAGAAATTGTTTTCTCCAGGCCAAGGACAGAAGCAAAAAAAGATGTCAAAGACCCATGTGTGGGCCTCCCACTCCCCATCCAGCTTGAATCCTATCTGTTGTTTGACTATCCTCACGTTGCAGACAAAGATTGTGAAAAACATCAACCCAACAGCTATTGGCTCCAGAAAATATTAATTGTGTCTTTAATGGACTTTTTAAATGTACCCTTCCACTCTGTTATCTATTTTTGTATGTGTGAAGATGAGTGTGTGTGCACATGGAGGTTGGAGCATTCTTATTGTTTTATTTTGACTGGCTTTTGAAGGAAAATGAGTTCATGCTTCTCCAGCAAAGCTGTTTCCAATATTCCGCTCAACATGCCTCTGTGCATCCATTTTTTCTGTAGTAACTTTTAGGAATTCGGAATATTATTTGCAAATACCGGATATGAGAATCTCGAGGCAGAGCCAAGATGCTCAGTTTGCAAAAGAAGTCTCTGTCCAATTTCAGCACATTGGTGAAAGAAAAAGATTGCAAAGTATCGCACTGTGTAAATGTGCAATAATAAATGCAGTACCTGACTATTATGTTGTTCTTTTCTTCTAGATAAATAATAGTTACCGCATTTTACTGTGCTTCAGTTTTGATTGTTGACAGTTTAAACGTTCATACTATTTAAAAAGATTGAGTCTTTGTTTTATTAACATTCCGTATATTTTGTGATGTGATGGAAAAGACGCTCCTGCCAAGAGCAGCATTTATTCCCCTCCCCTAATTGCCGTTTGCAAACGCATGCTAGAAAGTAGTTGATCGTCACCTACATAGGTGCAGAATAGGAGTCATAAATAGACCAGGCTAGCTAAGATCTGCAATTTCCTTCCCTTAAGGACATTGGTGAACCAGATGGTTTTTAGAATAATGCATCTACTGTTGAATACAGCCTCAAATTGACTCTAAGCTCCTTGCTAATGCAAATAAAGGGCCTAACTTGTTTGCCGCCCCCAATGCAAGATCGGTTGGTCCTGAGGCAGCTGACCACACCCTAAAAAACCAGGTCAACGTTTAGCTTTAAAGAGACGACTGCAGGCTACAATCAACCCATTCATGGTTTTTAAAATATGGAGCCAAGAGTAGGTGTAGATAGATAGCTTTTTTGTAAGCAAGGATATCAAGGGGTATGGGCTAAAGGCAGGTATATGGAGCTTGGTCACTGGTCAGCCATGATCTCATTGAACCGCGGGACAGGCTCGAGGGGCTGAATGGCCTACTCCTGTTCCTATTCGTCCAGAAACTACATTCCAAGCACATGGACAGTTACCGCTGTCCAGCTCCATCCCTTATAAACTCAATTTTCTACTCTCATTCTCCCAGCCATATCGTTATAAAATTATTTATATTGTAAAATTGTTAGAAAATTGAGCATTGAATTATAGTGTAAAGAAAATCAAGATTACAATCAGTATTTTCAATTTCATTCTTCAGGCAAACGAAACAGGGTTAATTATGGATAATTTACTGCTTCAGAGAAGAAAATCTAACCCAATCGCTGAAAAGAGGGCAACACTTCCACAAGGTGACAGATCAGCATTCCATCCGCTGAACATTTGCGGCCCAATATTTGCTGTCACATTGGCAGTTATTGAAAATGCAAATGCGACAGTAAAATTTAAACCCATTCACCCCAGAGACCAAGCGAGTGAAACTTCGCTGTACTAATGCAGATATATCCTTCTTTAAATATGGAGGCCATAACTGCAGCAGTATTCCAGGTGGGAACAAATAAAGTTCATCTTCATTTACTTCAAGTCCTTTTCAGGCCAGAGTGACACAAACAAAAACGGAAGTGTTCAATCCTCGTTCCTCAAAGGTGGCATTTATGATTCATTATGTACTTGCTTGAATTTGGACCAGCAGCACTGGGAATCTACACATGATACAAGTTTCAAATCTTTGCAAGGTGATATTAATGACCCTCCCTCAGGTCATTTAAATGGCAATGGAAGATAATGAGATGGAAAAATATTTCTGGAAGATCTATGACACACCAGCTTGTCTCGATGTTTTAGTAGCTCACCACTTCGTGACACCCCTCCGGTTAGTCCCCAAGGTAAGGTGCAGCCTCAACCAGATTGACAAGAAACAACAAAGCAGCCATTGGCCTTAAGTGCTACCACATTGCCTCCAACTTTATTTAACAGTGGAATGCCTACTTAACCCTCTCCGCTTCTCATACCCTGCTTAAAATCTGCTTCTTTGACCAAGTTAGTGATATTAGACAGATGACCTATGTGGCTCCATATCAAATTTTGAATGAAAATGCTGCTGAGAAGCCCCACTGATGCTTTACTAAGTTCAAGGTGCTATCTAAATGCAAGTTGTTACTATCGTAGTTAACTGTGCCGCATTACAAAAAAAAATTAGGAATCTTGCATTATTTCCGCCAAGCATGAATTTGAGTGAAACTAATCAATCAAATGGTGTTTGTGTACTTAGTTGGAAGCATTCTTGGACTGTGAATCGGGAAACAGCACATCCTGGCCCCACTTTAGTGTTTGGACACATATCTAGGGTGATAGTCCTCTGCAGATGCAAGGGAGTACTTCATTATCAGAGATACTATCTGTAAATAAAAATTAAAATGGAGAATCTGATATTTTAGAAGGGTGTTAATCAGCCCATGGACTATTTCCCATTCTCTCTTTCACTACTTTTCATGGGGTCTTATAATAAACAATTGTTTACTATTTTGACAGCTACTAACGTGTACAAGATACAGCTAAGAATATGGAAGACCAGAAAGCCTTTCAGACATTCCAATTGCTGGCAATGACCTGAGTAAGGATCTTGAATTTTTCAGTTCTTCAGTTTGCGTTTCCAGTGAAAAGGGTCGAGCAACTAGACAACAAGAGTGGCTCCATTTAGAAAGTAATTGATGGGCTGTGAACTGTTTTGGGACGGCCTGACGATCTCGTCTTTCTTCCTGCAGAGCAGAGAATTTTTATCAAGTGCCAGGTTTTCCAAGAGCGTTAATGAGGCACGGCCGCTCTGCAAATGAATTCAAACATCAGCATGAACAGTAAGGGCAAATGGACAGGCGATTACAGACCATCAATTGGCATGTCAGTGACAATTTCCCTGGGAGTTCTCAAGATGCTTTAATTCCACAGGAGCCCACCAGGCGGCAATTATTTGGGAGGTTCCAGATTACAAATGTCAGCTTTTAGCAGACCGGGTATACAGCCCGGGCTGACACCGCTGCTCACAGACCACGTACACAGCAGCCAAGACAGTGTTACAGTGAGGCGCAGGGGGATCCATAATATTTTCATGAATTGGGTGACAGAGGAAGAGGAGTGAGCTTACAGACAAGCCAGCTACTATTGAGGGAGAACAGGTGTGCAGACATGCAGGGTATAGTGAAATTCAATGAACAGTTCCCAGGAAAAGAAGCCTCCTGACATTGTCCAACTGTGGATAATTCTATAAAAACAAACAATCTGTAGTCTTCATGAACATGACACACATTCGCTTAATCGGCTCTGTCCTCTAATTCTGTCCTGTATCAGCATTGGCAAACTTTCTATGACCCTCTCTCATAAACAGCACCCAGGAACAAATAAAATGTCCCATCTATTTGGTGATGTTTATTAAAGCGCTTCATGCATCCTTCCACGTTAACCTTAAATGGCATTATCTGAAATACTAAACCTGAACTGTTGTCAAGGGTTTTTCTGACTGAGATAAGAGGTTGCGATCAGTGGCTGTGGCCACTATGGGACATTCATAACCTTGAGGTTGTTGATACTAGTGCTCAAAGTTGTTGAGAGATCTGATCCTTTGCCTCGAGATCTCATGTTGGGGGGGGGGGGGGGGGGGGGGATCATACCTCCTTCCGGCTCTCCTCATTTAAGTACATGCTGCTTTTTTATTCTTCCGGCCAAAGTGGAAAAGTTCAAATTTTCCCACATTATACTCCATCTGCCCACTCACTTAGCCGATCTTTACTCTTGTGCAGATCCTTTTCCAGCTTCACCGTAGCAGGTAAAGCAAAGTCACCATAGTGCCAGATGACCAGAGGGGGAGAGCTGACTGGTGCTGGTGGTGATTTAACCTGAGGGACATCACAACTCAGGCGAGGGGCAAGGTTGAGAAGGCGGGGCCTTCATGAGTAACCTCAGCCGGAATGGGAATTGAACCCACGCTGTTACATCACAAACCAGCTGTCCAGCCAACTGACTAAACTGGCCCCGGTACCGTTGTGGCAGCTGCAGTGATCCAGCCAAATGTCCATATCTGTTCAATTCATCCACCATTTACTTCTTTTCGTTTATTAATTCTGCAGACTCACACTGTAGAGGACAAAACTCACTTTAATTACTTGTTTCCATTTTTAATTACCTATAGAAACTCTTACTATCTGTTTTTATACTTCTAGCTAGCTTTCCCAAACTGTAATTCTATGATAATCTATGATATTGTGCTAATCTTCCAACATGCTCTGATTATCACTTCACTTATTGTTACCTATCTCTCTAGCCTTGTCTTCCCTCTTTAATTGATTACTTTGCCCACTCATGATCCCTTGCCCGCTCTCTTCTACCAAAGAACAAAGAAATGTACAGCACAGGAACAGGCCCTTTGGCCCTCCAAGCCCGTGCCGACCATGCTGCCCGACTAAACTACAATCTTCTACACTTCCTGGGTCCGTATCCCTCTATTCCCATCCTATTCATGTATTTGTCAAGATGCCCTAGTTGTATTACTCACCAGAACACTGGTTCCAACATGGTTTAAGTGAAGACCACCACAAAGATATAGTTCACACTTTCCCCAGTGCTGCTGCCAGTACCCTATGAATTGAAACCAATTTCTCCCACATTAATCTTTGAGCCACATGTTCAATACCCTAATCTTATGGATCCTACACCAATTTGCTCATGTCTCATGTGTTAATCTAGAGATTATCCCTTTAAGCCCGTCTGGACTCTTGTTCTCAGCTGCAGAAAGCGGTGTCTATCCCCCAACAATATTGTCTCTTACTATCATTACATTCCCATTTACTCCCCCCAGCTTCAATGGCCTCCGGGTACCATGGTCAGTCCACTCACCATGCAGCCACCCCCACTTTCATTCATACTGATTGTCAAACACATCACACCTGTTGGATAACAGCTGAGGCTCCTCCTCTTCGACATTCTGGGTCCTCCTACTTACCTCACTCCCAGACACACCCTTCCTGTCCCTGAACAAAACAGAAGGCCCTATGTGAAGGGATGTGACTGCCTCCTCGCACTAAGTGTCCAGGTAACTTTGCCTCTCCCTGACGTGCTGCTGTGCCGAGTTTGCACATTCTCCCAGTGTCTGCGTTGGTTTCCTTCCACAGTCCAAAGATGTGCTGGTTAGGTAGATTGGCCATGCTAAATTGTCCCTTAGTAAGGTTAGGTGGGGTTATGGGGTGACGGGGGATAGGTTAGGGGAGTGGACCTCGGTAGGGTGCTCTTTAAGAGGGTCAGTGTAGACTCGATGGGCTGAATAGACCTCCTCTGCACTGTTGGGATTCTATGATTATATGATCTGTGATGCTGTTCTTACCTGACATCTTCACATCCACACACCACCAGCAGGGGTCCTTACAGAGCAGTTAGGAGCTGGTTCTCCAGTCATTTTCCCTCTTTTACCTCAGGGGAGAGACCAATTGTAGCAATCCTCTTGCACTTTGGCAACATCTCAGAACAGACTGGGAATCAAACCAGGGACTTCGCTGTTCGTTTTGGCTCAACGTACCAACGTTGAATTTTCTTAACTGAGCAAGGGGAGGTGGCATTTTCACTGGACCTGTGATCGAACGTGCGAGTGGATACGTTAGTTAACTTTCCTCATCTTGACTGAGATCAAGGAGGAGGTGCATCAATCTGTAAGGAAACTGAAAACTTCCCAACCCCAAAAGCAGCTGGGTAAGGAAAGAAATCCGATATTAAAAGCTTTATTATTGAACGCCAACCAGTTGCATTTCACAGTTGGCATTGCCACAACTTACGCAGAGCTCAAAACAATGAACCTTCTTATTACTCAATCATCTGTGTCTATATTTCCGATAACCTCAAAACCCTTTTACCAGAATGTCTTTGTTCATCTTTGCAAAGATAATGGGCGAGATTCTCCACTCCCGCGCTGGTTGGGAGAATCGCCTGGGCCGCCCAAATGTCCCGGCACGCTGGTCCGACGCCCTCCCGCGATTATCCCAAGCGGCGGGAACGGCCCCGTCGAGTTCCACGGGCCGCAGGCCAGGGAATCGCCGGAGACACCCAAAATGGCGATTCTCCGGCACCCCCGCTATTCTCAGGCCCAGATGGGCCGAGCGGGCAGGCCAAAACGGCGGGTTCCCCCCGGCGCCGTCCACACCTGGTCGCTGCCGTCGGGAACAGCGCGGGAACGCTGGGGGTGTGGCCTGCACAGGGGGATCCTGCACCGGGGGTACCTCAAATGTGGGATGACCCGCGATCGGTGCCCACCGATCGTCGGGCTGTCCTCTCTGAAGGAGGACCTCCTTCCTTCCGCGGCCCCGCAAGATCCGTCCACCGTCTTCTTGCGGGGCGGACTCGGAGAGGACGGCAACCACGCATGCGCGGGTTGGCGCCGGCCAACCCGCGCATGCGCGGGTGACACCAGTTATGCGGCGCCAACCGCGTCATGTATGCGGCGGCGACAAGGCCTGGCGCGTGTAGATGACGCGGCCCCGATCCTAGCCCATTATCGGGCCCTGAATCGGGCGGGATAGGGGCCGTTTCGCGCCGTCGTGAACCTCAACGGCTTTCACGCCGGCGTGGGCACTTCGGCGCGGGAGTGGAGAATCCCGCCTCATATTTTTCCAACTCTTACCTTTGCTTCAGGTTAACTGATTTTGTTTTTATGCCAATAAATATTGTTTAGGGATTCAGTTACGCCTGGCAACATGGCAACTCTTTTCAAAATTTGAAACTGAATCAGGCTACCCAATACGAACAAGCTGAATCCTAACCAATTCTCAAAATTGTTTCCAGAGACGTTGAACTTCATAGCCTCGCATTGCCTCTTCAACTAAACAGTATTTTAAAATCACGGTCAAACTAACCAAAAGATTAAAAATAAATTAAGAAGTGCATACCCTGGCATGAATCCAGCACTTTCTTGGTTCATAAGCATTGAAAGATTTTGTGTTAATTGAATTCAAAGGTTTTCATATGAGATCAGTGTCTTCAGCAGTTCAGTCATAAGAAAATGATTCTTTGTCTGATTGAGGGACTAATTAGGTAATGAGTGCATTTGGCTCGACTTCACAATCAAGACTTGTCTTTTTGTAAAGGTAACAAAGAAACCACTCTACCTTCGAAAATGTTCAAACGGACACTTGGTAAGGACAACCTTCAGCTTACTGTGATCTCAACTTTGTTGAATTTTCTTAACTGAGCAAGGGGAGGTGGCATTTTCACTAGACCGGTGATCCAGAGATCCAGGATAATAGCCTGGGGACCCAGGTTTGAATCCTGCCAGGGCAGATGGTGGAAATTGAATCCAATAAATATCTGGATTAAAATCAAATGATGACCATGAAACCATTGTCGTAAAAAACCCAGATGGTTCACTAATGTCCTTGAAGGGAGGAAATCTGCAGTCCAACATGTGTCTCCAAATCCACAGCAATGTGGTTGATTCTGAAATGGCCGAGCAAACCACTCAGTTATATCAAAACCGTCACAAAGTCTTAAAATAGGTAAGGAAAGCAACAGCCTGATATAATCATACTCAGAGAATCATACCTTTCAGGTTAATGTCCCAGACACCACTATCACCATGCCTGGGCATGTTCTGTCCCACTGGCAGAGTGGTATACTGTCATGAGGAAGTTGCCCTGGGAGTCCTCAACATAGACTCTGGACCCCATGAAGTCTCATGGTGGCAGGTCAAAAATGGGCAAGGAAACCTACTGCTGATTACCACTTTCTGTCCACCGTCCGCTGATGAATCAGTACTTTCCATGTTGAACAATACTTGGAGGAATCACTGAGGGTTGCAAGGGCACAGAATGTACTCTGGGTGAGGGACTTCCATTGGCAAAAGTGGCTCGGTAGCACCATTAGCGACTGAGCTGCCCAAAACCTAAAGGACATAACTGCTGGACTGGTCTGCGACAGGTGGTGAGGGAACCAACAAGAGGGAAAAACATATTAGACGTTACCCTCACTAATCTGCCTTCCACAGATGCATTTGTCCATTACCCTCACTAATCTGCCTTCCACAGATGCATTTGTCCATTATTTTATTAGTAGGAGTGACCACCACATAGTCCTTGTGGAGACAAAGTTCCATCTGCACATTGAGGATACCCTTCATCATGTTATGTGGCACCATCATCGTGCTAAATGGGATGGATTCAGAATAGATCTAGCAACTCAAGACTGGGCATCCATGAGCCGATGTAGGCTATCAGCAGCATCAGAATTGTACTCGGCCACAATCTGTAACCTCATGGCCCAGCGTATCCCCAATCTATCACTTTACCACCAAGCCAGGGAATCAGCCCTGGTTCAATGAAGAGTGCAGGAGGCCATGCCAATATTACGTTCTGTTGCTTGACCAGGAGGAATCATGCACAATAGAACACCTAGTTCTTGACTAGTTAAGATGTTTTATCATAAAATAAATAAATGGTTCATATAACTGTGAGAAATATATGACAAACTACTAATTATGATAAATTATCCTAGCGCTACCGCAAGTATGACTATCCACTAACACGACTATGTCCAAACTCTGAGATACAGTCACATGGTAGTTTTACACTGCCACTTGCTGGCTGGAGGTCATCAACATTACTATGTACATGAATGCTTATTCACATCATCACAGCCAGGAGCAGCGCCAGGCATACTCACAAGTTAGGTGTCAACCTGGTGAAGCTACACACAGAATGACTTGCATACCAAACAATATAAGCAGCAAATGATAGGCAGAGCTAAGCAATCTCACAACCAATAGATTAGATCTAAGCTCTGCAGTCCTGCCACATCAAGTCGTGACTGCTGGTGGACAATTAAACAACTCACTGGAGGAAGAGACTCCATAAATATCCCCAACTTCAATGATGGAGGAGCCCAGCACATCAGTGCAAAAGACAAGCATTCACAGCCGCACACATACCGATGGAATTTATTTTAACGCGGCACATCACAGTTAGGCCCTCTTTTTCAATTTGTGCCTACTTTCACTCTGGGTCAGTGGGTGTTCGGGAGGTGAGGGCCATGGGTCTGTCAGTGCCATCCTCCAACTTGTGGGACAGATCCGCTCTATCCCATGAGGTGGAGCGTCGCAGGTCAAAATGATCTGGTTGCCTGGGTCGAAATGGACGAACAAGTTGGATGATTGTAGGGCCCAGTTGACTTGATGGAAAGCTTCCTTTTGTGGAGTTTTCCAATACTAGTGTTGGTGCTTCTTTAAAAGGAGCTGGAACGGTACTAATGTAGTTGGCACATTCGGGATAACCCAGCGTAGTAATTTACCAAGCCCAGAAAGTATTTCAATTCTGTGACATTCTTTGCCGCAGGGACTTCTTTGATGGCTTTCACCACCTCACCTTCTGAAGGGTCCGGCCATTTAAGTCCACCTTAAATCTCAAATACGTGACCTCAGTGGCCTGATATAGGCACTTGCTCTTTTTAATCTGTGCCAATGTCTCTTGAACCTTTGAAGGACTTCTTCCAAGCTGGCCAGATGCCCTTCATGTGAAATTCCCATCAATCAGTTGTCATCTATGGAAACTACAACTTTTGGGATTCTTTGCAACACACTCAACATCCAATAAAATAATGCATAAGCAGACGAATTACCAAAAGGCAACCTGATCTATTGTAAAAGTCCCTTGTGCATGTTGACGGACGCAAATTTCCTGGAGTCCTCATCCAGTTCAAGTCGTAAATAAGCGTGACTTAATCCAAGCTTTGTATACTTAAAGCTCCCCACTCCCCTCCCAACTTTGCATTGAGGTTGCAAAGGGCAGCTTGGTTTATGGCAAGTTTGTAATCACCACTGACTCAGACAGAATGGTCAGGTTTTAAGTCAGGGACGATAGGGGCTGCTCATTCAGAGAATTGAACCGGCCTCACCAATGTTCTATACAACTCCAAAATGATTGACCTACTTTTGTTTAGACAAATGTGAAGTTTATAGAAGTGACTGCTTGTTGCAACAGTCACAGATAGCGGCTGGAAGATTTCTGTATACAAATTTGCAAGCGCTAACACATTTCAAAAGACAAAAATCTTGCACTGAATCATTCAAATGGAACATATTGGTTAATCCTGCCTAATTGCATATTGTCAGATCTGGAATAGCCTGCTCCCTAGTAGGCTCTAGAACATACTGTTCGAAAAAATGTCTTGGATACACTTATAAACACATTTTCCAGGATAGCTATGACAATCTCATTGCCCAATCTACATGTAGAATAAAATCTCTCATGATTATTGTGGTGCCTTTCTTCCATGCCCCATTAATTTCTTCCTGTATACACTGTCCTGCACTATGGTTACTGTTAGGGGCCCAGAAACTACACCAAGTGACTTCCTATCTTTACTATTTCTTACCTCTACCCAAATAGAATTGCTTCAGAAGTTCGGGTCACTCCAACAAAACTGAATTTGAGAATACTCAATTAGAATTTTGTGCTCATGTCAATAATTCCCATTCATCCACAATAAATGGTTTTAAAACTATTCACACTCAATAACTATTCATACTGGAAGAAATAGATTTCAATTCATGGGGCAGTGGGAGAAATGGGTTTCAATTTATATGGTACTGGGAAATGTGGGAGCTGTACCATTTGGATAGTCTTTATCTGAAACGTGCTGGGAACAATGTTCTGGTAAACTGAAGACCCAGGGCAGTAGAGAGGGGTTTGAACTAAATAGTGAGAGGAAGGGACCATGTAGGAGGCGATGAGGAAAAACAAGGTAAGAGAGCAGGGTAGCAAATTAGGTAATGGTAACCAGTATGTCAGGAAGGGACAAGAGCAAGTGCACCAGCCAGATATGGTAAAAATGGTCAAAAGAAAGAGAAAGACTTTGTATGTGAATGTGCACAGCATTCATAACAAAAAAGATCAATTATTTGCATAGATAGAAGCAAATATCATGATCAAACAGCCATTAGAGAGACATAGTTGCAAGGTGACCAAGACTGGGACTTGAAGATTGTAGGGTATTTGACATTTCGAAAAGGCAAACTAAGAAAAGGCGGTGGGGTAGTTCTGTTAATGAAGAAACTCACCAGTACAGTTGTGAGAGATGACCTTAGCTCAAAAGAGCAAGTTGCCGAATCAGTTTGGGTAGAGATTAAAAAATAGCAAAGGTAGGCAGTCACTTGGAATATTTTATAGGCTCCTAACAGTAACCATACTGTAGAACAAAGTATACAGGAAGGAATAAATGGGGCATGAAGGAAAGGCACCATAATAATCATGGGTAACTTTAATCTACGTGTAGTTTGGGTGAATGCAATTGGCAAAGATAGCTTGAAAAATGAGTTGATAGAGTATATCCGGGACAATTTCTCAGAGCAGTATGTTCTGGATCCAACCAGGGAGAAGGCTATTCTAGAACTGTAAAGTGCTATGAGGCAGGATTAATCCAAAAACCTCATCCTAAAAAGCCTCCAGCTAACAATAATTAAACATGATAGAATTTCATGGTCTCATGAATGAGAAAAGTACAAGCCTAAGACTAGCATTTTAAACCAAAATAAAGATCACTCCAAGGATATGAAGGCAGCTGGCTAAAGTGAACTGAGAAACTAGATTAAATTATTAACTAGATTAAAAAGTGGGGCAGTAGGGATGCAGTGGCAGACTCTTAAGGAGATATTTAATAACTTTCAGCAAATATTTATCCCAGTGAGAAAGAAAAACTCAGACAGGTGGGTCATCCGTGGCTAAATAAGGATTGTATCAACTTGAAAGATACACTGTACAAATCTGCAAAGATTAGTGGTGGGTCAGAAGATGGGACAGATTAAAAAAAACAGCAAAGAATGACAAAAAAAGGGAGATAACAGAATGAGAGAAAGTAGTTTAGAAACACTCAGTAAGAGTTTCTATAAGTACCTAAAGAGAAAAAGACTAACTAAAGCTAATGGTTCTCTTCTAAAGAGCGAGTCTGGGGAATTGAAAATGTAAAACAAGGAAATGGCAGAGGCTTGAATCAATTATTTTTGTCTGTGGTCATGGTAGATGACTTAGAAAACTTCCCAAAAGAACTTGAAAAATCAAGAGGTGAAAGAGAGGAAGGAACGAAAGAGAAAATGCTGGAAAATCTCAGCAGGTCTGGCAGCATCTGTAGGGTTAGCTCTTTTCTCTCCCCACAGATGCTGCCAGACCTGCGGAGATTTTCCAGCATTTTCTCTTTTATTTCAGATTCCAGCATCCGCAGTAATTTGGTTTTATATTTTAAAGAGAGGAATGAATTGAGATCAATTACCATCATGACGGAAAAAGGGGCTGGGAAACGAATCAAAAGGCTCATGTGCTCCCTCGACCATAGGCCTGCATCATTGGGTCTTAAAAGCAGAGAGAGTGAGCTCATTGACTATAACCTTCCAAAATTACTTAAATTTGGCAAGGGACCCAGAGGACAAGAAAACAGCAAATGTAACACCTTCATTCAAGAAAGGAGGAAGAAAGAAAGCAGGAAACTGTAGACCAGCTAACCCAAAAAGGCAATGCTTTAATCCATTATTTAGGAGGTTACGGATACTTAGAAAATCGTAACGTGATCAGGCAGAATCAACATGGCAAGAGGAATCCTGTTTAACTCACTTAGAGTTTGAGGAAGTGTAAGCAAGGTGCATAAAGGGAAACTGTAGAAGTGGTGTATTTGGATTTACAAAAGACATTTGATAAGGTGCCGGATCAAACGTTACTGCACAAACTAAGATCTCATGATGTAGGGGTAACATATTTCATTTCCGGGAGCGGGAGAGAGAGAGAGGGAGCCGGCGTGCAGCTTCGGAGTCAGGTAGGTGCTTAAACTTACCCCCAGGTTCCAGCGGCCTTCATTTCCGGGAGCGGGAAAGTGAGCCGGAGTGCAGCTTGGGATTCAGGTAGGTGTTTAAACTTACCCCCAGGTTCCAGTGGCCTTCATTTCCGGGAGCGGGAGAGAGAGAGGGAGCCGGAGTGCAGCTTGGGATTCAGGTAGGTGCTTAAACGTACCCCCAGGTTCCAAAGGCCTTCATTTCCGGGAGCGGGAGAGGGAGCTGGAGTGCAGCTTGGGATTCAGGTAGGTGCTTAAACTTACCCCCAGGTTCCAGCGGCCTTCATTTCTGGGAGCGGGAGAGAGAGAGAGGGAGCCGGAGTGCAGCTTGGGATTCAGGTAGGTGCTTAAACTTACCCCCAGGTTCCAGCGGCCTTCATTTCCGGGAGCGGGAGAGAGAGAGAGGGAGCCGGAGTGCAGCTAGGGAATCAGGTAGGTGCTTAAGTGTTTTATTTTTACCTGTATTTAAGTTGGGCGGTTAAGGAAAATTCCAAAGCCTTTTATTCATATCTAAGGAGCAAGAGGGTAACTATAGAAAGGATTGGCCCGCTCAAAGACAAAAGAGGGAATTTATACGTGGAGTCAGAGGAAATGGGAGAGATTCTTAATGAGTACTTTGCATCGGTATTCACCAAGGAGAGGGACATGACGGATGTTGAGGCTAGGGATGGATGTTTAAATACTCTAGGTCAAGTCGGCATAAGGAAGGGGGAAGTTTTGGGTATTCTAAAAGGCATTAAGGTGGACAAGTCCCCAGGTCCGGATGGGATCTATCCCAGGTTACTGAGTGAAGCGAGGGACGAAATAGTTGGGGCCTTAACAGATATCTTTGCAGCATCCTTGAGCACGGGTGAGGTCCCGGAGGATTGGAGAATTGCTAATGTTGTCCCTTTGTTTAAGAAGGGTAACAGGGATAATCCAGGGAATTAAAGACCTGTGAACTTGACGTCAGTGGTTCGCAAACTGTTGGAGAAGATACTGAGGGATAGGATCTATTCACATTTGGAAGAAAATAGACCTATCAGTGATATGCAGCATGGTTTTGTGCAGGGAAGGTCATGTCTTACAAACCTAATAGAATTCTTTGAGGAAGTGACAAAGTTAATTGATGAGGGAAGGGCTGTAGATGTTACATACATGGACTTCAGCAAGGCGTTTGATAAAGTTTCCCATGGCAGGTTGATGGAAAAAGTGTAGTCGTATGGGGTTCAGGGTGTACTAGCTAGATGGATAAAGAACTGGCTGGGCAACAGGAGACAGAGAGTAGTGTTGGAAGGGAGTGTCTCAAAATGGAGAAAGGTGACTAGTGGTGTTCCACAGGGATCCGTGCTCGGACCACTGTTGTTTGTGATATACATAAATGATCTGGATGAAGGTATGGGTGGTCTGATTAGCAAGTTTGCAGATGATACGAAGATTGGTGGAGTTGCAGATAGCGAGGAGGACTGTCAGAGAATACGGTAAAATATAGATAGATTGGAGGGTTGGGCAGAGAAATGGCAGATGGAGTTCAATTCAGGCAAATGCGAGGTGATGCATTTTGGAAGATCTAATTCTTCAAGAGCGGACTATACGGTCAATGGAAGAGTCCTGGGGAAAATTGATGTACAGAGAGATCTGGGAGTTCAGGTCCATTGTACCCTGAAGGTGGCAATGCAGGTCAATAGAGTGGTCAAGAAGGCATACAGCATGCTTGCCTTCATCGGATGGGGTATTGAGTACAAGAGTTGGCAGGTCATGTTACAGCTGTATAGGACTTTGGTTAGGCCACATTTGGAATACTGCATGCAGTTCTGGTCGCCACATTACCAGAAAGATGTGGATGCTTTAGAGAGAGTGCACAGGAGGTTCACCAGGATGTTGCCTGGTATGGAGGATGCTAGCTATGAAGAAAGGTTGAGTAGATAAGGATTGTTTTCATTGGAAAGACGGAGGTTGAGGGGAGACTTGATTGAGGTCTACAAAATTATGAGAGGTATGGATAGCAACAAGCTTTTTCCAAGAGTGGTGGTGTCAATTACAAGGGGTCACAATTTCAAGGTGAGAGGGGGGAAGTTTAAGGGAGATGTGTGAGGAAAGTTTTTTTACGCAGAGGGTGGTGGGTGCCTGGAACGCTTTGCCAGCAGAGGTGGTAGAGGCGGGCACGATTGCATCATTTAAGATGCATCTAGACAGATATATGAATGGGCAGGGAACAGAGGGAAGTAGATCCTTGGAAAATAGGCGACAGGTTTAGATAAAGGATCTGGATCGGTGCAGACTGGGAGGGCCGAAGGGTCTGTTCCTGTGCTGTAATTTTCTTTGTTCTTTTTTCTTTATATAAGCGTGGATGAAGGATTGGTTCGCTAACAGAAAGCAGAATGGAGGGAAATGGGTCTTTATTTGGCTTGGTAAGCTGGAACTACTGGAGTGCCACAGGGCCCAGTGCTGGCAACTCAACTACTTACAATCTATTTCAATGACTTGGAAGTAGTGACTGAATGCATGGTGGTTAAATTTGGAGATAGATTTTTGATTGACAAGAGAGTCAGGGATTATGGTATGGGTTTGGTAGACAGAAAACTGGAGTTGTCCACAACCAGATCAGATATGATCATATCAAGTAACAGAGCAAGCTCAAAGTGCCAAATTGCCAATCCTGCTCCTAAGTCCAAGGTTATATTTGTGGTGCTTCCTCTGATAAAAATTTTAGATTAAACGTTCAGAGATCTGAGAATCTTGTGGCCAGATTTCCCATAGGTATTCCTCATTACTTCGGAGTCGTTTGTCGTCAAGTAGCTTTAACTATTGCTGTGTGAAAAGCTCTCTCAATGCCGGCTCAGGATTCACGACTGGAACTCAACAAATGATGATGCGCAGCACAGCTGACTGATATATTGGGTATGCCGGGTCTGTGAGCACTGCGTTCACTGCAGCAGTGAGAGAGACAGGCTTCCAAGGCTTGAAGAAATGCAACTCGATTTTATTGAACTCTGAACTATCATACATACTTTAACTGTGGGTTGACACTATGCTGACTTGACTGGAGACCTGAGGCTAACCTGACCAGACTATCTTACTACCACATGGTGGATGTTCTATTGCTGCTCACGGGCTCTGACTGTCTCAGAGGCTGGATCCCAAGAGAGCGGGAAAACTAGTGCCCTCTGGCTTTATAGTGGTCGTGTCCTGTCTGGTGATTGGCTGCTGTGTTCTGTGTGTTCACTGGTCATCCTGTGTGTCAATCACTGCCTGTCTGTGCACCATCATATACCTGTGTGTGTATTATGACACTGACCTCTTCAAAAAATGAGACATTGGAGTGCGGAATGATATTACACCACTGTAAGAGATACTACTAACAGAGAAATAAACTATAAAATTCTCAAAAAGACACAAACTACGTTCTCCAAAAAGTCACTGGAATTCGGATTCGCTGCATGTGATATCACATGCAAGCACATACATTTAAAAAAAAAATGATTCTCATGGAATGTGGACATAGTTGGCTAGGCCAGCATTTATTGCACACCCCTAATTGCTCTCGAGAATGTGGTGGTGAGCTGTCTCCTTGAGCCACTGCAGTTCATTTGGCGCAGGCACACCCACAGTGCTGTTAGGGAGGAAGTTCTATGATTTTAACCCAGCGACAATTAAGGAACAGCGATATATTTCCAAGTCAGGATTATGTGCGACTTGGAGGGAAACTTGCGGGTGGTGATGTCCCCACGTATCTGCTGCCCTTGTCCTTCTAGATGGTAGTGGTCATGGGTTTGGAAGGTGCCAAGGTGAGAGAGCCTTGAAGAGTTTCTGCAGTGAATCTTGTATATGGTACATACGGCTGCTACTGTGCGATGGTGGTGGAGGGAGTGAACGGTTGTAAATGGGATGCCAATCAAGAAGGCTGCGGGCAGGTCTTGCGCGACGGTGGGCCCATTCGGGAACGGCATTTTCGGGGTTTAACGCCCGGTCCCAGGGGCAACAGAGGCGGCAAAAGCAGGGAGAAGGCACAGTAAAGGGAAATGTCGAAAATAAGTTAAAAAACGGCCGTGAAAAAAGCGTCTGAAAATCGGTCGGGGAGTGGAAAGGTCACCACAGGGAGGCTGCATTGCCCACGGCTCGAGAAATGACTAAGGTGATGGCCGGGGAACTCGAAAGGCAGTTCACAAAACACATGGAGGCGATGAGGAAGGAGGTGAGGGAAGTATTGAAAGTGCTGGTGGAGGAGGTGATTGCCCCGGTGAGGGTGGCGGTGTTGAGCGCAGTGGCGGAGGTGCGGGAGCAAGGTGAGGCGCTGAAGGAAGTGGAAGAGACATTATTTCAGCACAGTGATCAACTTACCTCGATGGGGAAGGAGATGCGGAAGGTGATAGAGATCAGCAAGGGTCTGCGAGCCAAAATGGACGACTTGGAAAACAGATCCAGGCGACAGAATCTGAGGATTGTGGGGCTGCCCGAAGAAGTGGAAGGCCCGAGGCCAACTGAGCATTTTGCCGCGATGTTGGCGAAGCTATTGGGGGAGGGGGATGATCCCTCCCGACATGAACTCATCGGGCTCACCGGTCGCGGAGGCCGGTACCAAAGGAGAGTGAGCTGCCAAGAGTAGCGACTCTGTGTTTTCATAGGTACAGTGTGAAGGAGAAGGACCTGTGCTGGGCAAAGCAGAAGCGGGTGTGGAGTCGGCTGGAGCAGGTATACGCATATTTCAGGACTTTACGGTAGAGCTAGCAAGGAGGTTTGCTGCCTTCAGCTGGGTGAAGAAGGCATCAGTAAGGTGCAGTGCGGCATAGTATACCCAGCTAAGTTGAGGGTGACCTACAAATCCAAGGACTTTTATTTTGGGACGGCGAAAGCAGCGGAGGAGTTTGCAAAGGCAGAAGGACTGTGGCTGAATTGAGAAATGGTCATGTACCGATGTAGCCTCATGTAACTATTTTTTCACTGCGTGCTGCTGTATGTGCTAAATGAGCCAACATCGTATATATTTGGACAAGGGAAGAGATGGGACTTTCACTTGCAATGATGGTTCTGTGGGGCTTGCGTGTTAATGCACTATCAATTACGACGAGACGAGAGTAGAGAGTAATCGAGGCTTTATTATGCAGAGATGTGTTGCCTCCTGCAACTGCTACCAGAAATGGTAGCAGCTCGGTGTGCACACACATTTATACTCCGCCTACTGGCAGAACCAGCAGGCAGGGATCTACCCCCGTACCTGTAGTACAGGAGCCTTACCGTATTACCTCAAATACAAGTATTATACAAACAGTGGTGTCTACCACAGGTGTGTATGCGGGGTTTGTGGGCTAAAGGGGATTTTTTGGTTTTCCTGGGAACCGGGCAAGGGGGAAAGAGACCCGGGTGGGGGCCTCCACGCTGGCCGGTTTAAGCCAGCCAGTGAACGGGAGTGAGGTGGGGGGAGGGACTGCGGCCATCGTGGCCTGGCAGAACGGGTTCTGATGAGTCTAGCCGGGGTGGAAAGTTGGGGGGAAGGAACAGAGGTTGGGGGGAGGAGTTTTGTAAGAGGAAGTGAAGGGGAGGAGCTGGGGAAGGGGGGGGGGGGGGTTTACAATTCATGGGTGTCATTTACGGTACTCTTTCGGGGATTGGATGGCATTGAATGTTAGGGGGAGTGGGGGGGACTCTATAGGTCATTGGTGACCATAAGCGATTCCTGATTCCTTTTTCTTTTCTTTGTTTTTTCCCATCGTGGGAGGGTTTGTTTTATTTGATGCTTATATTGTCAGGTGGGCCGTTGTTTGAGGTGGTGGGGGGGATGGGATCGTTGTTGTTGATAAGGGGATTGACTTTGTATTTGTTACCGTTTACTGCTTGTTGGTGGGGTGGGTAAATTCTGAAGAAAATGTAAAAATGGAGAATAAAAATATTTTACAAAAAAAAAAGAAGGCTGCGGGCAGCACGGTGGCGCAGTGGTTAGCACTGATGCCTCACGGCGCCGAGGTCTCAGGTTCGATCCCGGCTCTGGGTCACTGTCCATGTGGAGTTTGCACATTCTCCCCGTGTTTGCGTGCGTTTTGCCCCACAATCCAAAGATGTGCAGGGTAGGTGGATTGGCCAAGCTAAATTGCCCCTTAATTGGAAAAAAAAAATCATTGGGTACACTAAAAAAAATTTTTTAAATCAAGAAGGCTGCTTTGACTTGAAGTGTGTTGAGCCTCTTGCGTGTTGTTGGAGCTGAACTCATCCAAGCAAGTGAGAGTATTCCATCACACTCCTGACTTATCTCTTGTAGATGGTGGACAGGTTTTGAAAAGTCTAAATTTAGAGTATCCAATTATGGTTTTCCCAATTAAGAGGCAATTTAGCGTGGCCAATCCACATAAACTGCACATCTTTGGATTGCGGGGGTGAAACCCACGCAGAAACGGCGAGAATGTGCAAACTCCACACAGACAGTGACCCGGAGCCCGGATGGAACCCGATCCTTCGCGCCGTAGGCAGCAGTGCCACCCACTGTGCCACCCTTCCACCCGAGTCGTCAGGAGGTGAGTTGTGCTCCACAGAATTCCAAGACTTTGACTTTCTCTTGTAGCCACCGCATTTATATGGCTGGTGCAGTTCCGGTTCTGGTCAATGGTAACCCACAGCATGTTGATTCAGCGATGGCAATGCCATTGAAAGTTGAGGCGTTATGTTGTATACTCTTCTGCTGGAGATGGTCATTGCCTGACGCATGTGTGGGGCAAGTTAGCCCAAGATAATGTTGTCCAAGTCTTTTTACATATGAACGCAGATTGCACAAGCATGAATGATGTTGAACATTGTGCAACCATCTCCACTTCTGACCTTTTGCTGGAGGGAAGCTCCTTGATGAAACAGCTGAAGATGGTTGGGCCTAGAACACTACCCTGGGAAACTCGTGCAGTGATGTCCTGGGCCCGAGATGATTCACCTCCAACAACTATCTTCCATTGTGCTACGTTTTACCCCCGATTCTTATTTACTTTAATTTTGAAGGGCTCCTTGGCATCACATTCAGTCACTGCTACCTTGATTTCAAGGACAGTCATGCTCATCTCATAGGTTTGGCTCTTTTGTCCTTGATTGGAATAAGGCTGTCATGAGGTCAGGTTCTGGCAGCACCCAAATTGAGCATCAGTGGGCAGGTTATGGTTAACGTACCGTGTGGTAGCGGTCGAAGACAACTTCCATCACTTTGCTGATGATCAAGAGTAGCCTGAGTTGAAATTGCCCTGTCTTTTGTGGACAGGGCATACCTGAGCAATTTTCCACATCGCTAGATTTGGAGCACTGGTCTGCAGTATACTATTGCCAGAAAGTTGTCAGTGCCTTCAGCCATTTCTAGATATCATGTGGAATAAAGAGACTGAAGACTGGCGTATATAGTACTGAGGACCACAGATGGAGGCAGAGATGGGTCGTCCACTAGGCACTTCAGGTTAAAAGTGGTTGCAAATACATCAACTTTCTCCTTTGCACTAACGGACTGTGTCCCCCATCATTGAAAATTAGCATATTTGTGAAGCCTCCTTCTCCTCCAGTTAGTTATTTAATTGCCTGTCACCATTCATGACTGGATGTGGCAGGGCTGCAGAGATTAGTTGGTTGTGGGATCATTTCATTCTGGCTATTGCATGCTGCTTCCACTGTTGGCATGCAAGTTGCTTGATCAGGTTGACACCTGAATTTTAGGTATAACAGGTGCTGCTTCTGCATGCCTTCCTGCACTCTTCATTGAATTAACGGTGGACCCTGACTTGATGGTAATGGTAGAGTGGCTTACATGCCTGGACATCAGTAGTTTTATACAATTCTGCTGCTGCCACAGCACCTCATGGATGTCCAAGTTTGGAGCTGCTCGGTCGCTTTGAAATCTATCCCAGTTAGCACAGTGGTAATGCCACACAACACAATGAGAGTTTCCTCAATGTGAAGATGGGACTTTGTCTCCACAAGGACTGTGGAGTGGGCACTCCAGCCAATACGGTCAGCGACAGATGCATCTGTCACAGTCTGTAGCTTGGTGAGGACGAGGTCCAGTAAGGTTCCCTCACCACCTGCCGCAAACCCAGTTATGTCCTTCAGAACACAGCCAGTTTGATCAACAGTGGTGGCAGTGTAGCCACCTGGGTTGGCCACTTCCCGACTTTAAAATGGCGATCCGCTAAGAATGCAGGGAAATTCAGTCAAACGCAAGACAAACAAGCAGGTGCAAAGTTTCCTGTATATCAGAACTTGCAGGAACCCAGACAGCACTGAAACTAACAACCATCTACATATTGATGAGCGATCCCCGGGAACAAATGGAAACAGTTAAGATAAACAAGGTCAAGCCAGATTCCTTGGCGCCAGCAGGAGCCAAGACAAAGGAAGGCCAACGGACACTTAGGAACCGCCCAGCGATCAGGGAACAGCTCCAGTATGGGAGAAATCGATCCAAGTGATCAGAACTTAGTCCAATCACTTGGAACCAGGTATGGGGTCTGCCCCAAAGGGTGCAAAGCCCCTGGGGACTATAAAATAGAGTCCCCAAGTTCAATTTGTCCTTCTTGGCAGGGCCTCTCAGCAGCTCGAAACAACCCTTGACCATGACCTGCCTAGCAGCTGCACCAACCAAGTAAGTCTCCAGTCAACGCAGGCTACGAGATAGGTGCTCCTAGCTACCAGTCTGTACCAGCTTTGAAGCCTGCAGACTCAGAATCGAACGAAAGGCCATTTGTTCCCCTGACCTGGTGGGCCAGTTCCAAAGCTAAGTATAGGCCTCTTAGTGTTAGAGAAAGTCTAGTAAGTAGAGTTTTATACATGAGTAGTGATTGACTGTGTATAATAAATGTGTTTTGATTTGAAACATACTAACTGGTATATTGAGTCATTGATCAGCACTTATCATAGAATTTGCAGTGCAGAAGGAGGCCATTCGGCCCATCGAGTCTGCACCGGCTCTTGGAAAAAGCACCCTACCCAAGGTCAACACCACACCCTATCCCCATAACCCAGTAACCCCACCCAACACGAAGAGCAATTTTGGACACTCAGGGCAATTTATCATGGCCAATCCACCTAACCTGCACATCTTTGGACTGTGGGAGGAAACCGGAGCACCCGGAGTAAACCCACGCACACACGGGGAGGATGTGCAGACTCCGCACAGACAGTGACCCAAGCCGGAATCGAACCTGGGACCCTGGAGCTGTGAAGCAATTGTGCAATCCACAATGCTACCATGCTGCCCGTATGAACTTGAACCTCGTGGTGGTATCATAAAGATACCTGGCGACTCTAGAGCAAAGGTTATAGAAACAGAGCAAATTAAATGAAGACACAACGAGCAACATTTACTGGCGACTCCGCCGGGACCCGACTTAGAAGTGGCCTAACCACTCCGAGAGAACCCAAAATTTGAATTGAGAATCCATTTGGAACAGGAACATTAACAAGTGTTTAAGCAGTTCTGATCAATTCTCATAATTCGGAAGCGTGTTAATGCATGCGTAACGAACAGGGCTATAAGGTAAAACTGATAGATTTTGTTGCGACAAACTGTCGGGAGTTTGTATTCTGGAAAATAGCGAACGCATGTTTACAGCACCGCCTTAGTACCCCTCGTTCCAAATTTTAAAAGAGAGCATTCAGATAGGAAAAATGGCAATGAAGGCAACGGAACACCTCATGAACCCTCAAGAATTCGTGGTCGCAGCGACCAGGTCAGTGTCCCTTTTGGGAAGTTGAGATTAGAAGGCACCTCAAAGGGAAGGGATGTGACTTTTGTTCAAATGAGGAAACAGGTCCCGGGAGTCTCGGACATACTTGGTGGGAGAACCTGAGCGAAATCCATAAAAAGAGCTTAGGGAAAGCTCGCAAGCCGATGGCAATCGTGTCCTGTCTGGCACAATTGCGAGGCACAGAGGAGGTCGTTTGGACGCTCCGCAAAGAGATAGAAGAGAGACATCGAATGAGCAAGGTCGATGTTAGTGAGATCGAGAGAGAGAATGTAGAATTGAGAAGGAAGTTAGCAGCAAAGGATGGAGAGGTGGATGATGCCATGAGGGAACACCAGTCTTGTCTAGCGCATCTGAGAAGCTCCCAAACCCAATACGATAAGCCCTATCAGGACACACAAACGTGCAGTCCTGGTAAGAGAAGAGGCAGAGAAACAGGAGAGACAGAGAGGCATTGCAAAGGCAGTGCAGCGGTCTAAAAGCAGCGTTAAGAGCACTCCATGCTGCCACCACAGAGCACAGACAAAGCTCAGTGGAACATGCAAAATGCCGGAAGCAGATTGCGGAACTGCAGTCTCTGCTTTCAGTGCAAAATGGGTTTCAAAGCACCTTTGGATCCCAATTAGATGAAGAAGACGGCCCTGATTGGCAAGAACTAAACAAAACCGCGCATAGATATATACAGTGAACATGTGTGCAAGGAAAGCCCCAAAGGAGAAAAGCACCCCAACCCCCCCAGAGCAGATAGATCAGGCACCCATGAATCCAGTAACTACCCACCGCACAGTCACATCGGACGGAGACGCAGAATTCCTTTACACCACCCCCTTACCCCTTAACCGTGACCCAATTACGGGACGCGTACGAAAAGATCACACCGTTCCTCCCCTCCTCAGACCCCCACCACTTCTTTGCTAGAGTGAAGCAGCAGGCGACCATGTACGGCCTGGATGAGCGTGAGCAAGTGAAGCTCACAGTTTTAAGCTTAGACCCTTCTGTTGTAGCAGCCCTTCCCGGCCCACAGAATGTAGGAGGAGGCACCCTTGGAAAGATGCACACGGCGATCCTCGACGCGATCGGTTATAACAGAGGTGAACCAGGAGAAGGCCTGAATAAGTGCAGACAGAAGAAAACAGAACACCCCACAGCGTTTGCTGGATGCCTGTGGATCCATTTTACAGCCGTTTTCGGAAATTTAGACCGTGCCCATATGTCCCCAGACAACATGGCCAAATGGACCCGCACCCTTATTTCCCATGCCACAGAGACAGGACAAAAAGCTTGTACTAATTATGACCCCTCGGAAGAAACACACAACGAAAAGTGTGTTTTTAAAAGGTTGTCCCGCTCCTGGGAGCAATCTGTCCACAACAAACCTGCGATTAGAAAACTCGAAAAAACAGCAGGCAGAGGCAGATCTTCAAGCAGTTAAAGCGCACCAGAACCCCGCATGGGTGAACAAAGGCATGAACAGCCCCCCACAGAAACCACAGGAATGTTACTACTGCGGACAATTAGGTCACTTTTCACGAGAGTGCAATACCTCACGAAAGCCACAGAGAGCCCAGCAGGCAGGCACTCGGAATAGAAACAGGACAAAGCCCATACATAGTGTAAGCACCCGTTCAGACCAGACAGACATGAACGGAACTGACTGACGGAGTTCGGGCTCCCCCATCTGGGTCTGCGACACCCTTTGGGATAGGTCCGGCCGACCAGTCGTTGCAGTGAAAATACGGGGACAGCCCATTGAATTTCTCTGGGTCACAGGAGGGTCCCACACCACAATTAATTCCTCCACCAAGTTCCAAAAAGACACGTGGCCCACTACAGCCACAATCACCCTCAGCGGCTTTACAGGCCACTCACAACAGGGACACATCACAGCCCTGTACCCATTCAAATTGGCAACATTACAACAAAATATCCCATAGTTTTGGTCGATCTGCCCCACACAGCAGAACGCATTTTGGGCATCGATTTCATGAACACCCACAGCCTGTCATTTGACCCAATAAATCAATGTGTCTGGAAAATGACTAGGCAGCAAGAGCCCCCGCAACGCTCACAGTAGGTGAGTAGGCTAATAAGATTAGCGCAGTCGGCGATTTTTGGTTTGACCCGACCATGATTAGCGCAGTTAGGGCAGTTCTCCAGAAAAACAAGACTGCATTTGCAAATCATAAACATGACTGTGGCAGGATGGCTGGTTCGGTTCAAATAACAGGACCTGACCCCAGAAGCAATATGGATTTCCCCAAGAGGCAGAGGGAGAAATCTCAAAAGTTATTGATAGTTTATTAGAACAAGGCGTACTTAGATCAGTAGCCTCTACTAATAATGCCCCGATTTGGCCAGTGAGAAAGCCCGATGGATCATGGCGACTGACCATCGATTACCGGGAACTCAACAAAGTCACCCCCGCAGCAGCCCGCACGGTAGCCACATGTCCCGAGACCATGCTCAAACAGGGACTCAACTCACGATATTTTACGGTTTCGGACATCAGTAACGGATTCTGGTCCATTCCATTGGCAAAAGCGTGCCTGTACAAATTTGCCTTCACTTTTAAAGGTCAGCAGTACACGTGGACATGCCTTCCACAAGGATTCCACAACTCCCCCTCCATTTTCCACCGACAGCTGGCCAATGGTTTATCAAAATTTTCTCGCCACGAATGTCTGGTCCAGTTTATGTAGACGACCTATTACTGCAGATAGACACCAAGGCAGAGCACATCGCGCTTCTGTCCGAACTCCTGGAACTCCGACAGCGAATTGGATGTAAAGTGAACCCCAAGAAGGCCCAAATTTTGGAAAACAAAGTGGTATATTTGGATAAATTATCACGCATGGTAAACGCGAGATTGAGCATAAAAGAATTGACTCGATTGTCAAATTGCCCCTTCCCCAGAATGTTTCCGCCCTCCGGTCGTTTTTAGGACTGGTTGGCTACTGCCGAAACCACATTGACGGTTTCGCCACCAAAGCAGCACCCCGAAAGAAGCCCCTTGGGAATGGCTTCGCGGCACATGGATGCTGTAGATGCTTTAAAGCGCGCACTCATTGCAGCCCCTGCACTACAGGTTCCAGACCCGCTTTCCCCCTATGCTATAGAGGTAGCTAGCACAGGTCGTACCCTTTCGGCCGTGCTCCTCCAGGAACGGCACGAACAGTTAAGACCTGTGGCTTACGCCTCCAGAGTTTCAGATCCTGTGGCGCAGGGATTTTCGGCCTGTGAAAGGCACCTGCTCGAAGTTTTCTGGGCAGTTCAATACTTTTCATATATCACCGGACTAAACCCCATCACAATCCTCACGGAACACATCCCCACCCAATATTTACTAGACGGACGACTTAAGGACGGTACAGTAAGCCAGATCAGAGCAGCCAGATGGACCCTTCTTTTGCAGGGACGGGACATCACTGTTAAAAGGACCAAGACCCACACTGTCCTAACCGACAACTTTCAGTACCCAGGCACCCACCACGAATGTGAAATCATCTCACCGCACCACAACACGGCCCCTTTATCGCGAAGACACCCCCCAAAAAGATAGGCAGTTCACCCCAGAGCCCCCAGCACACAGACACGTGCGCCCCCTTGAGAATATATGTGGATGGTTCTTCCACTATATTAAACGGGAAGCGCGTTACAGGATGCGGCATCTATGTTGAGGACATGCAGGGACGTGCCCTAGAAGAAATCTCGTTAAAACTGCCAGGACACTTGGGCGCGCAGGCGGCAGAACTAGCAGCCAATGCATACATTGTAGATCACCCAGATTCCTTTCCCAGCCCAGCAGACATATACTCGGACAGCCTCTATGTCTATAACAGCCTCACAGAATTCCTACCCCTGAGGATTTGTTTCCGCAGACGGAAAACCCCTCCCTTCAGCCCCATTGCTCCGGCACATTTTGGACAACGCACAGGACAGGATATTTGGTATTACTAAAGTACGAAGTCACCACCATTCCTCCCCACCTGCAAATGTAAAAGTCGACGCACTGGCTAAAGCAGGTTCCAGACATGGATATTTTTGGAACCCCCCCCCCCCCCCGAAAGCGCCCCAGTGAATGCAGTTCAGGTCTCACAGACAAATATCGAATGTTTAGTGCAGGCCCAGAAGCAAGATAGTAATCTCAGGGAGATTTTAAAAGGAAAATTTCCAGCCCCATACGATAGGTTTAAAAATGCCCTGACCACACATGACGGTGTGGTCCTAAAAGACACCCTTTATGTAGTTCCTGAACAGGACAGGAATTAGCTTATTTGTTTGTTCCATGATAGTCATGGGCATCAGGGAATTGGCCCCACTACAGCCCACCTAAGGCAGCTCTGTTGGTGGCCGAATTTAAAGGAAGACGTCACGCACTATGTAGAAAATTGTCTTATCTGTGCCCAAAACAATCCGGACAGATATGCAAAGAAAGCTCAGCTTAGCCACACCCGCCCCATTAATGGCCCCTGGACTAACCTCCATATTGATTTTATAGGACCATTGCCCCCTTGCAGGAATGGTCACAAGTATGTGTTAGTTGTTATAGACACGTTTACAAAATGGGTGGAAGCATTTGCATCTAGAACAAACACGGCAAAGACTACAGCTAAGATTTTAACCCACCACATCTTTACGAGATGGGGACTCCCCCGCAGCATTGAATCCGACCAAGGTTCCCATTTTACGGGACGTGTCATGAAGAACATCCTCACGATATTTGGCATTACCCAAAAATTCCACATCGCATACCACCCCCAGTCCAGCGGTATCGTGGAGCAAATGAATCGGACCCTAAAGGCAACCCTCAGGAAAATGGTCCAACAGAACAGCACCACTTGGGATTCAGTCCTCCCTTTTGCACTAATGTTTTTGCGTAACACTGTTTCGACATCCACAGGATACACCCCACACACTCTCACGACCGGATGCCCCATGAAAGGCACAGAATTTTTATTAGGACTTGACTTGACCAGCCCCGAAGTGACAGCCCTCACACATGAGAACGCAGTGAAACAATTAGTGGAGAATGTAAAAACGGCTCAGCTAGCAGCTGCAGTAAAATTAGGCACCAGGAAGAAACAGAGCAAGGCCTGTTTCGACAAGACAGTGCATGCGACTGAGTTTGATGTAGGACAGCAGGTCATGCTCTCCATTTACAACCCCAGCACGTTCCTGTCACCGAAGGATTCGGGTCCGTACTCCGTTGCGGACAACGTAAGCCCCTCTGTTTATACGATTAACTACCCCAACGGGAAGACCGCGTGGTTTCATATTAACCAGCTCAAGGCATATGGCTCGCAGTCTAACCACGCACACCACGTCATGCTCGACGCAGCAGACCACGCCCCGCCCATAGCCAACGTATCCCTACCCTCCCCCAACACGTCCACCCCATCCACGGACTCGACCTCGACTCCACCCCCGAACTCTAGACCCCGCCCCGGAATGCCCACAGACAGCAGCAGCAGCGACAGCGACTGTGACGCAGACGATAGCCACAGCACACCTCCCTACTATCCCCATGCAACAGGCCCCACATCCAGCGAATCTGAACACAATTCGAGTGATCCCTTCCTGGTCACATTCCTTAACAAACCTCACCAAAGACCACCGCCCTACGATGACGACCCCGACTCCATCTCCACAGAATTAGACACGACTATTTGGCACCGTGATAATTCGTACGGGCTCGTCCGAAACGACGAGATGGACCCTAAGTCACACCATGCAACTTTAGCAACCCTCATCCATTCAAGAGTATGGCATCCAGGAGAAGATGATGACATTGAGTCTGACTCCCAAAACGAGAACCTCTTTGCGACCCTGTACGCAACTGATAACTGAGGTGTCCAGATGATGTTTTAAAATGAACCGCTTGGGAGAAACGGTGTCCTTTCTGATGGAACCTGCACCATGCTTGTTGAATGTTTGTTCGTTAATGTTATCGTTAAGTGTTGTGTGTAAACTCGAAAGTTTTCACGGCCCCACATCACCACTCCTTTAACACCCCCCGGCTGTTAATGGAACAAGTTTGTCCCAGAGAATAGTTCAGAGGAACTAGTTTTTCCCCAGAAACTTGTTAATGGAACAAGTTTGTCCCAGAGAATAGTTCAGAGGAACTAGTTAGTCGACAGAACCTTGTTAAAGGTACAAGTTTGTCCCAGACAATAGTTCAGAGGAACTAGTCTGTTGACAGAACCCGACTCATAGTTGCTCTCCTAATTCGAGAGGCAGCCCCACAGATGACCACATTCTTACCCGTTCTTGCCGGTTGCTCAGGCAGTGGAGAAACGGCATTGATCTCCGCCCTGCCTAATGACCCCCCTCTGGTCAACTATGCTCGGGTAGAGCACATACGGCATTGATCATTGTCCTACCCGGGGATTCCATCCAAATCTTACTCGCCGCGGCCCATCCGCACCCCATTTTGGCTCGTTACGTTCAAAATTCTTTTGTTTGGTTTTGGCAAGCCTTAGATTGCTTCCCTATGCTATTTACATCCTCAAACACTGGGATGGTAAATCACACAGGCTGCGAGTATTTTCTTCGATGTCTAGTCCAAATATTCGTTTTTTTTTTTTTAATTGAGGCGGTCACACATGGTGACCAATTATAAAGGGAAATTGGCACTAAAAGACAGACATGCTAACGTACAAGACATTAAACAAGATAGTAACAGAAACTATGCTTGATCCACAGAATTCCAGAAGCTCCAGGAAGAGAGAAGAGAAGAAAGAAGAGAACAATGAAGACATCATACGTGTTTTTCGTTATCATTATAATTTGTATTCGGTTACACGTGAACGCGAACTCCCTGACCCCAACCCACCGGCTGTCAATGATTCACTTCCCCATAGCACACAGAGCCCAGTGACAAGTAACAACACACCATCATGGTGTGATAGATTTATAACGTGGTACTCCCTTTCATATGTAATTGAATCCCTTTTAGCATTGGCGATATTCTGCAGCATCGTGCAGACTATCCACAAGAGAAAATGGCGAAGGAGAGCCGACCGCTCTCGCACCCCGGTATACAGGATAAGATGCCCTACTTTCGGTTTTCACCAGGCCCCCGAACCCCTTGATCTACAATAAAGGACATTTGTTTTGTGTCAGTTGTGAATAAAGAAATATGTCTCATTTGCAACTGAAAGATTGTACAACTCTGTGCTTGACTGCCAACCCAGAGGAAAATGTGAATGCTGCTATTATTTTTGTATTTTTAGGAATTTAGTATGATTGGATGTTTGAGTGAGTGTAGTTTATGGAAGATAGTTAGAGGTACCGTTTTAAAAAATATATGTTGTACTGCATGTCCCTGTTGTGACATAGTGCCACTTAGAATTGTCAGTTAAAATTTTCTTGCATAGTTATGGTCAGTGTAGAGGCCATGGAAGAGTGCTCGCTGGGTCAGGAAGTGAAGACGATGCAGTTATGTGATCCTTCACGTTTCGCGTTAGGGATCACAAGGAGGGTGTGTAGCCACCTGGGTTGGCCACTTCCCGACTTTAAAATGGAGATCCACTAAGAATGCAGGGAAATTCAGTCAAACGCAGGAAAAACAAGCAGGTGCAAAGTTTCCTGTATATCAGAACTTGCAGGAACCCAGACAGCACAGAAAATAACAACCATCTACATATTGATGAGCGATCCCCGGGAACAATTGGAAACAGTTAAGATAAACAAGGTCAAGCCAGACTCCTTAGCGCCAGCAGGAGCCAAGACAAAGGAAGGCCAACGGACACTTAGGAACCGCCCAGCGATCAGGGAACAGCTCCAGTATTGGAGAAATCGATCCATGTGATCAGAACTTAGTCCAATCACTTGGAACCAGGTACGGGGTCCACCCAAAAGGGCGCGAGGCCCCTGGGGACTATAAAATAGAGTCCGCAAGTTCAATTCGCCCTTCTTGGCAGGGCCTCTCAGCAGCTCGAAACAACCCTTGACCGTGACCTGCCTAGCAACTGCACCAACCAAGTAAGTCTCCAGTCAACGCACGCTACGAGATAGGTGCTCCTAGCTACCAGTCTGTACCAGCTTTGAAGCCTGCAGACTCAGAATCGAACGAAAGGCCATTTGTTCCCCTGACCTGGTGGGCCAGTTCCAAAGCTAAGTATAGGCCTCTTAGTGTTAGAGAAAGTCTAGTAAGTAGAGTTTTATACATGAGTAGTGATTGACTGTGCATAATAAATGTGTTTTGATTTGAAACTTACTAACTGGAGTTACTGATCAGCACTTGAACTTGAACCTCGTGGTGGTATCATAAAGATACCTGGCGACTCTAGAGCAAAAGTTATAGAAACAGAGCAAATTAAGTAAAGACACAATGAGCAATAGCACCAAGCCACTTTTGGTGATGGGCATTGAAGCCCCCCAATCAGAATGCTTTCTGTGCCCTTGTCACCCTCTATGCTTCTTCCAATTGATATTCAATATGGAAGAGTGCTGATTTATCAGCTGAAGCGGGTGGTGATGGGGCAGGATGGGTGGTTCTGATGGGGTGGTGGTAGGTGGTAAGCAGCAGGATGTCTCCTTGCCCATGACAATGCCCTGATGCCACGAGACTTCACCGGGTCTGGAAACAATATTGGAGATTCCCCCAAGTGCAATGCCCTTCTGCCTTTATACCACTGTGCCACCACTTCTGGTGAGCCTGTCCTGTCAATGATGGCAGTGTCTCTGACTGTCATACTCACCAAACCATACCTTACAAAGTCAAGCTGCTGCTTGTCTAGCCTGTAGGACAGCACAGACCCCCGGCTGATAGTTAGAATTTGTAGGGGACTTCCGGTGGCGGCCATGACCAGCTAGGTCGCGTTCACGGCAGCTCCCGCCGAGATCGGGATTTCGGGCCGCTAAACGGGGCGGCGGTGGCACTTGGAGGCAGAGACCGGTGTGGGAACGGATGCTGGAGAGGTTCCCCCCGGTGCTGTATGGAGGGAACCAGGAGCGGGGCCGTCAGATGTGCAAACGCGGGAAAGAAGGCTGAGAAGGTCCGGGAAAACAAAATGGTGGCCGAAGTGGATCGGGAGGTATGGGCCCAGTGGGCCAGAGAGCAACAGGAATTTCTGAGAAGCTCTTTTACAGAACTAAAAACGGAGATGCTGGTCCCCATGAAAGCCTCCATGGAGAAGATTGTTGAGGTCCAGAAGTCGCAGGAGAAGGCGATCAAGGAGGTGGGGAGGAAGGTGGCGGAGAATGAGGACGAGATCCTGGGCCTGGCGGTAAAGGTGGAGGCGCACTAGGCTTTGCATAAGAGATGGCCGGAGCGGCTGGATGACCTCGAGTACAGGTCTTGGAGCCATAATCTGCAGATCCTGGGCCTTCCCGAAGGAGTGGAGGGGGCCGGCGCGAGCACGTATGTGACCACAATGTTGGGGACGCTGATGAGCGCGGGGGCCTTCCCACGGCACTTGGAGGTGGATGGGGCGCAGAGGGTCCTCGCCAGAAAGTCGAGAGTGAACGAGCCACCGAGGGCGATGGTGACAAGGTTCCATTGTTTTGCAGACTGGAAACGAGTCCTGCGGTGGGCGAATAAAGAGCAGAGCAGTAAGTGGGAGAACGGCGAGATGCACATTTATCAGGACTTGGGAGCTGAGCTGGTGAGGAGGCGTGCGGGTTTCAACCAGGCTAAGGCGGTCCTCCACAGCAAAGGGATGAAGTTTGGGCTCCCGCATCCGGTGAGACTCTGGGACAGGCACCATTACTTTGATATGCTGGACGAGGCGTGGACGCTCATCAGGCACGAGAAGCTGGACTTGAACTGAGGGACAGTTGTATGGGGGTGAAATGTGCAGATGGGAAGGGGTAACTGGGGGTGGACCGGTGGTAAGATGGCGGGTAGAGCATAAGTTTATTTGCTTCTCTGCTCCAGTTTGTTTGTTGGTTTTGTTTCTGGTTTTGTTTTCCAGGCGTTAGGTTTCAGGGGGCGGGAAATGCCCGGGTCGTGTTGTCCGGCGCACAGGAAGGTCCCGGATGGCGCTTGCCCCTCTATCCTGTGGCGGAGAGGGGGGTTGGGTGGCCCGAAGGAGGCAACAAGAATAGGATCGGGGAATAGAGGCGGGAGCGGCCGGGGTCAGCATGGGTGAGCTGACTTACGGAAGCGCATTGGGGGGGGGAAATCAGAGCTAAGCGGATGCTTGGCAGAGGGGCGGGGTGGGGGAGGGGTGCGGGATGGGGGCGGGGAGGGAAGGGGTGCTGTTTTTCTGTCTGAAGGGGAGCCAGTTGAGGGGAATGGATGGAGAGCCAGGCTGGGGGGCCGCCGAGGGGAGGGCTGGAGCGAGCGGGGGGCGCGGGCACGTGGCTGGCTGAAAAAGGGAGATGGTTCATCGGCAGGGGGGTGGGTGGTGGTCAACCCCCCGACCAGGCTGGTCACGTGGAACGACGTTAAGAGGTCCCGTGTGTTCTCGCATCTAAAGGGGTAAAAGGCGGACGTGGCCATGTTGCAGGAGACGCACTTAAATCTCACTGACGAGACGAGGTTAAGGAGAGGATGGGTGGGCCAGGTGTTTCACTCGGGGTTAGACTCAAAGATCAGAGGGGTGGCAATTTTGGTTAGCAAATGAGTGGCGTTTGAGGCGTGGAGCATCGTGGCGAACAAGGGGGGCAGGTACATAACGGTGAGTGGCAAACTACAGAGGGCCTGAGTGGCGTTAGTGATATGTATGCCCCGAACTGGGATGATGCGGACTTCATGAGGCGCGTGTTGGGTAGGATCCCGGACCTGGAGTCAAGTAACTTGATTATGGGAGGGGACTTTAATTCGGTCTTGGACCGTTCCAAGTCCAGGTCGGGAAAGAGGCCGGCGGCGGCCAGGGCCCTGTGAGAGTTCATGGACCAGATGGGGGGCGTGGACCCGTGGAGGTTTGCGCAGCCAAGGGCGAAGGAGTTCTCCTTTTTCTCCCACGTCCATAAAGTCTATTCGCAGATAGACTTCTTTGTGTTGAGTAGGGCGTTAATCCCGAGGGTGGAGGGAGTCGAATACTCGGCCACTGGGGTCTCGGACTGTGCCCCGCATTGGGTGGACCTGCGACTGGGGGCGGAGCGGGGGCAGCACCCTCTCTGGAAAATAGATGTGAGGCTGCTGGCGGATGAAGAGGTGTGTGGGCGGATAAGGAGGAGCATTGAGAACTATGTGGGAGCAAATGACACAGTGGAGGTAACGGTGGCAGTGGTTTGGGAGGCTTTGAAGGTGGTCGTTAGGGAGAGTTAATTGCTATTAGGTCCCATAGAGAGAAGAAGGAGAGGGCAGAGAGGGAGAGGCTGGTGGGAGAGATACTTAGGGTAGAAAGGAGGTACGCGAAGGCCCCGGAGGAGGGGCTGCTAAATGAGCGCCGGAAACTGCAGGCGGAGTTCGACTTGCTGACCACGGGGAAGGCGGAGGCACAGTTGAGGAAAGTGAAAGGGGCAGTCTACGAGTATGGGGAGAAGGTGAGTAGGATGCTGGCGCACCAACTGCGTAGGAGGGAGGCGGCTAGAGAGATTGGGGGAGTGCGGGATAAGGAAGGCAACATGGTGTTGAGCCCAGACAGGGTCAATTAAGTCTTCAGGGAGTTCTACGTGAAGTTATACGAGTCGGAACCCCCGATGGGAGAGGAAGGGAGAGGAAGTTTATGGACCGGTTTAGGTTCCCAAGGGTGGAAGTGGAGCTGGTGGAGGGATTGGGGGCCCCGATTGAGTTGGAGGAGGTAGTTAGGGGGCTGGTAAGTATGCAGTCGGGCAAGATCCCGGGGCCGGGTGGCTTCCCTGTAGAATTTTATAAGACGTTCTCGGAGCTACTGAGCCCACTCCTGCTAAGAACCTTTAATGAGCAAAGGAGAGAGGGACCCTCCCCCCGACGATGCTTGCAGGCATGGATTTCACTCATTTTGAAGGAGATGGATACGCTTCAGTGT
The DNA here is from genome assembly GCF_047496885.1 of Scyliorhinus torazame. Classification (NCBI taxonomy): domain Eukaryota; kingdom Metazoa; phylum Chordata; class Chondrichthyes; order Carcharhiniformes; family Scyliorhinidae; genus Scyliorhinus; species Scyliorhinus torazame. The sequence goes on from NC_092728.1 coordinate 69,093,764, forward strand.
GGGCCCCACAGGCCGATATTGCTCCTGAATATAGACACTAAATTGTTGGCAAAAATTCTGGCCACCAGAATAGAGGACTGTCCCCCGGGAGTGATTGGGGAGGACCAGACGGGTTTCGTCAAGGGCAGGCAGCTGAACACGATTGTGAGGAGGCTCCTTAACATTATCGTGATGCCCTCGGAGGGAGGGATTCGGAAGTAGTGGCTGCAATGGACGCGGAGAAGGCCTTTGACAGGGTGGAGTGCGAGTACCTGTGGGAAGCGTTAAGCTGGTTTGGATTTGGTGAGGGATTCATAGGGTGGTTCAAGCTTCTGTATCAGGCCCCTGTAGCGAGTGTGTCCACGAACCGGCTTAGGTCGGAGTATTTCAGGCTGCACCGGGGTGGCGAATGTGATATAAAATAGTTAGCTGAAATATATTAGTTACAGTAATGTAGATGTAGGCCGGTCTAATTCTAGTGAGTTCACAGACAAAGGATTTCAGAAAGCATGGCAAGGAAGGGGGAGGGGTGTCTGGTAGAGGAGGAGAAAAGGATGCTGGGTAACAAGAGGCCAGGGTTAAGGAATGAGAAGTGAGCCAATTAGGATGTATGGCCAGGTCAGGAGGGGTATAGGATGACCTATGGGAATTGTGTATGTGAAACTTGATGCCATTTGAATGTATTTGCAGAGATCCCTTTGTCTCTTTCTTCATTTGTTTCCAAGGGGTCCAGGAGACTGGTTCTGTGTTCTGTGTCCCTGAGAAGCGAGTCAGACTTGCAAGTTGGTTAAAAATAAATAATACTATGCCTACAAACCCATCTCGAGTTTTATTGAGGCCAGACTGACGGGTAAAGAATTCAACATTTGTCAGGGGGACGAGGCATGCCCAAAACATATGGGCATGGTTCGCCGGACTCCCTGCACCCCAAAGAACTTACTCATTCTCGCCGCCATCATGTGAGCCCAATGCACCACGTTAAACTTAATTAAGCTGAGCCTGGCACATGATGAGTTCACCCTGCCCAGGGCGTCAGCCCACAGGCCCTCATCCAGCTCCTCGCCCAGCTCCTCCTCCCACTTGCCCTTCAACTCCTCCACTGAAGCTTCTGATATATGTTTCCAGGAGGGGACCTGTCCCCGTTGCTGTTTGCCCTGGCAATTGAGCCGTTGGGCATAGCACTCAGGACAAGGGATTGGAGGGGGCTGGTGCACGGGGGAGGGGGGGAAAGAACACTGGGTCTCCCTCTACGCGGATAATCTGTTGTACATTTCGGACCCGCGAGAGGGGATGGGGAAGGTCATGCGGATCCTGAGGGACTTTGGGAGCTTTTCGGGGTATAAATTGAATGTGGGGAAGAGTGAGCGGTTTGTGGTCCACGCTAGGGGCTAGGAGGAGTGACTGAGGGAGCTCCCGTTCAAGATAGTGGAGAGGAGCTTTCGGTACTTGGGGATACAAGTGGCTAGGAACTGGGATGCCCTGCACAGGCTCAACTTAACCTGGCTTGTGGAGCAGATGGAGGGAGATTTTAAAAGGTGGGCCATGCTCCCGTTTCCCTGGCGGGACGGGTGCAAACTGTGACGATGACGGTTCTCCCCAGGTTCCTGTTCGTCTTTCAGTGCCTCCCCATTTTTATCCCCAAGTCCTTTTTTAAGCGGGTGAATAGGATTGTTACGCGATTTGTGTGGGTGAATAAAACCCCGCGAGTTAAAAGGGCATTCTTGGAGCGTAGCCGGGGATGGGGGGAGGACTGGCTCTGCCGAACTTCTGCAGCTATTATTGGGCGGCCAATGTGGCCATGATTAGGAAGTGGATGATGGAGGAGGGGGCGGCATGGGGGCGGCTGGAGGCGGTATCATGCTAAGGCACCAGCCTAGGGGAACTAGTCACGGTGCTGCTGCCGTTCTCGCCGGCGCGATGCACCACAAGTCCGGTTGTGACGGCGGCACTGAGGATGTGGGGGCAGTGGAGAAGACACAGGCAGGAGGAGGGGGCCTCTGTGTGGACCCCGATACGGAATAACATCAGATTTGCTCTGGGTAGGATAGATGGGGGTTTCCAAGGCTGGTATAGGGCAGGCATTAGGAGAATGGAGGACCTGTTTATAGACGGGACTTTCACCAGCGTGCAGGCGCTGGAGGAGAAGCTCGGCTTGCCCCCGGGGAATGTGTTCAGGTACCTCCAGGTTCGGGACTTTCTTAAAAAGCAGGTGGGGACATTTCCCCTGCTGCCCTCACGTAGGATCCAGGACAGGGTTGTGTCTGGCATCTGGGTAGGGGAGGGGAACGTGTCGGACATATATCAGAAGCTTCAGTGGAGGAGTTGAAGGGCAAGTGGGAGGAGGAGCTGGGCGAGGAGCTGGATGAGGGCCTGTGGGCTGCTGCCCTGGGCAGGGTGAACTCCTCCTCATCATGTGCCAGGCTCAGCTTAATTCAGTTTAACGTGGTGCATCAGGCTCACATGACGACGGCGAGAATGAGTAAGTTCTTTGGGGCGCAGGGAGATGTGCAGGGAGTCCGGCGAACCATGCCCATATGTTTTGGGCATGTCCGGCGCTTAAAGAATTCTGGCAGGGTTTTGTGAGGGCGATGTCTAGGATTTTGGACACTCGGGTGAAGGCGAGTCCAACAGTAGCGATATTTAGAGTGTCGGAGGATCCGGAAGTGCAGGAAGCGAAAGAGGCCGAGGTGCTGGTCTTTGCCTCCCTGGTAGCCCGGAGACGGATCTTGTCAATGTGGAGGGACTCGAAACCCCGGAGTGTGGAGACCTGGGTTAGCGATATGGCGGGGTTCCTCGGCCTGGAGCGAATAAAGTTCGCCTTGAGAGGGTCCTTGATGGGTTTCTCCCGGCGGTGGCAACCTTTCCTTGACTTTCTATAGGAGCAATAAGTGGCAGCAGCAGCATCGCGGGGGGGAGGGGGATTATTGATATAATGTAAGTTGCGTTTTGTATGAAGACAACACAGACCTTGTTTTGTTTAATAATTCTTGTTTATTTTTGTTATGTAAAAACGTTGGTTGAAAAAGCTTCAATAAAAACATTTAATTTAAAAAAAAGAATTTGTAGGATCGGGGCAACACGGTGGCGCAGTGGGCTAGCCATATTTGAACAAAATGGCATGAATTAGATTTGTTAGCAAATAAATCAAACATATATTTTAAAGTGGAGATTAAATCAGCAGTTCAGCAATACCACTGCAGAGTACTTAGTGTACAATGATTTACAAACGCTGTTGAAACATTTTTTAAAAATGAGACTAATTTTAATAAACACTGCCCATTTGGAAGATCCTGGTTGGGATTCTCCACTCCCGCGCCGAAGTGCCCACGCCGTTGTGAACGCCGTCGAGGTTCACGACGGTGCGAAACGGCCCCGATCCCGACCGATTCAGGCCCTGATAATGGGCTAGGATCGGGGCCGCGTCATCTACACGCGCCAGGCCTTGTCGCCGCGTAAAGCCGGTGCCGCATAGATGACGCGGCCGGCGCCGCATAACTGCCATCGCATACGTGGTTGCCCGGCTCCAACCCGCGCATGCGTGGTTGCCGTCCTCTCTGAGTCCGCCCCGCAAGAAGATGGCGGATGGATCTTGCGGGGCCGCGGAAGGAAGGAGGTCCTCCTTCAGAGAGGACGGCCCGACGATCGGTGGGAACCGATCGCAGGCCATGCCACATTTAAGGTACCCCCGGGTGCAGGATCCCCCCCCCCGCAGGCCGCCCACCCCAGTGTTCCCGACTGCAGCGACCAGGTGTGGACGGCGCCAGGGGGAACCCGCCGTTTTGGCCTGGCCGATCGGCCCATCTGGGCCTGAGAATAGCGGGGGTGCCAGAGAATCGCCATTTTGGGTGTCTCCGGCGATTCTCCGGCCTGCGGCACTCGACGGGGCCGTTCCTGCCGCTTGGGAGAATCTTTGTTGGGAGGGCGTCGGACCGGCGTGCTGGGGAATTTTGGCGGCCCAGGCGATTCTCCCAACCGCCGCGGTGTTTTGTTAACTGCTTGTTGCAGGGTTCTTTGGAGGTTAATTTCATTTCCTGGTTTAATTTGAAGCATTGTGCTGTCATTCCAGGTGAAAGCAGGTTGTTTTACGGCTTTAAAAGATTTTTTCTTTGATTTGGGACGTTTCCCCTTTAAATGGGCATGGTCTGGGGCCTCTGACGTCATGACACATGTGACATCATACGTAGGAAGCGTTTGCGCATGCGCAGCATCTCGCAACTGCGCAAATGCCCAGTCCCTTTAGAAAGATGGCCGCCGATCAAAATTGTTCTCTGCTCCGGGATCTAGGCCTAGTGGTAAGTACTGGCGCTTCTCTTACCTATTCTTGCTGGTTGGAGTGTGAAGTATTTGCCGAATTTGTCCAGGACTGCCCGGAAGTCGCTCTTGTTTTGCCCTTTGGAGAGTTTTTGAAAGATTTCTTCTGCTCTGGCACCGGCGATGGTGAGGAGAAGCTCTGCCTTTGCAGCATCGGTCACGTCTTGTAGATCGGCTGCTATCAGGAAGATTTCAAACAGTTGCCGGAATACCCACCAGTTTTCGCGGAGATCGCCGTGGCACTGGAGCCGTCGCGGAACCCGGATCTCGAACATCTTGCCTGGGTATTGTTGCTGGTTGTCACTGTATGCGGAGGTATGGCTATATGGATTGAAACAGTTCACTCTGGTACCATGATTTGTTATGCTCTAGGTGTAGCATAAACGGCTTCCTTGCGGTGCACTTGACAAAGGATGGTTCAGACGTGGAGATAACTTCAACACCTTTATTAAACTATTTACGCTTCTATTACTCGGGTTCGACACTACTGCTAATCCTACTATAGCTACCCAGACTGACTAACCAGTTGCTGCAATCCACGTGGTGGGAGTGATATTGAATCAACCTTGTGCCTCTACTCACTGACTGTCTCCACTGGAAAGAGGCAGACCATGTGTGTGGTGTCCTTTATATATGGGTTGGTGTAATGCCCACCTGTGGTGGTGTCACCTCTGTGTGTATCGTGAATGTCCATTGGTCATGTCCTTTTTAACTGATCTATTGGTTGAGTGTTTGTGTGTGTGTGAGAAGTCTCTGGTGCTCCCTCTAGCTCGCCTACATGCATTTACATTGATGCACATCACCACACTAAGAATCTATGGAAAGTCCAGCTTGCAAACTACTATCTTTGGATAAACAACTGCCGCGCCAAAGATTGGGAGACATATGCCCCAAAGTTCCTGTTAGCAGAAGGAAGCCACAGGCTGCCAATTTTAAAAGCGAAATCTGCGCACTTACCTGCGCTCCGGATGATGTTTCCAATCTTCCTTTCTCTTCAGCAGCCTTGGGCCTCGAGCGCACTGGTCTGCGCACGCTCCAGTCCGGGACAGGAGAAGTGCAGACCTTTATGACATGGCCACCTTGGGAACGCCCATTGACAGCAGGCATTTGAACAGATTTAGATAGAAAACTTTAACAAGTGTTTTAAAGGTATGTAGACTTTTTTTTTTAAATTTTTTGCTCCTCTTTGAAACAGGCATTACTTTCGTTGCTGATTCTTTTAAAGTAATATATTATTGTACAATTTTACATGTGGTATGCTTAAAAATGTTTGTATGTTTAAATTTAGATTATGGTCACAAGATTTTAATAACTCCCCAGGGTTCTTTGCTGTCACTGCCCTTGTAATATCTGATAATGTTTTTGATTAGTGCTTATAGAATCATTGCAGTGCAGAAGAAAGCCATTCGGCCCATAAAGTCCACTGACATTCCGAAAGAGTACTTTACCCAAGCCCATGCCCCTGCCGTATCCTCATAAATCCATCCAATCTTTGGACACTGAGGCAATTTAGCAAGGCTAATCCACCTAGCCTGCACATCTTTGGCCCATGGTAGGAAACCAAAGCACTCAGAGGAAATGGCGGCGGCACAATGGCACAGTGGTTAGCACTACTGCCTCACAGCGCCAGGGATCAGGGTTCAATTCCGGCCTTTGGGGACTGTCTGTTTGGACTTTGCACCTTCTCCTCATGTCTGCGTGGCTTTCCTACCACAGTCCAAAGATGTACAGGTTAGGTGGATTGGCCATGCTAAGTTGCCCCCTTAGTGGCCAGGGATGTACACGTCAGGTTTTGGATATAGGGCAGGGGAGTGGACTCAGGCACTCATTCAGAGGGTCGGTGCAGACATGATGGGCTGAATGGTCTTCTTCTGCACTGTAGGAATTCTGTGGTTTTATTCCATGGTTCTAGGAAACCCATGCTTACAAGGGGAGAAGGTACAATCACCACACAGTCCCACAAGGTTGGAATAAAACACGGGTCCCTGGTGTTGCAAGGCAGCAGTGCTAACCATGTTAAATATGTTTCTGCCTTGTTTATTTCAATTATCTTATTCATTTACAATTATCTCTGTTAAATGTTATGCTCTGATGTTTCAGTAAGACATTTGTAGAAGCTTGTAAAGTTTAATGTGAAACATTAACAAAAATAATTTTATTAAATGTTACGAAACTTTGAAACCAGTTAACATTTAACTTTAACGGCTTCCAGTGGCGGCTATGAAGGAGTAAGTCGCACTTTTGGACCTTTCCCCCGATTTTCTACTGGACTTTAATTGTAAAACTGATGACAGAGGCAATTGTGTACTGAATTCCCACATTGGTGCATGGAGAGAAGGACTAGAAGTGCTCGTAAAGGCAGAAACAGAAAGACAGAGAAGGCTTGGGCTGAAGCCTCCCGCTGCCTGGGGAAAGCAGGCAGCATAATCAAAGATCCCTCCCACCCGGCTTACTCACTCTTCCAACCTCTTCCATCGGGCAGGAGATACAGAAGTCTAAGAACACACATGAACAGACTCAAAAACAGCTTCTTCCCCACTGTCACCAGACTCCTAAATGACCCTTTTATGGACTGACCTCATTAACACCACACCCTGTGCTTCATCCGATGCCGGTGTTATGTAGTTACATTGTGTACCTTGTGTTGCCCTATTATGTATTTTCTTTTTTTCCCTTTTCTTTCCATGTACTTGATGATCTGTTGAGCTGCTCGCAGAAAAATACTTTTCACTGTACCTCAGTACACGTGACAATAAACATATCCAATCCAATCCAAGCTGCAGCAGGAGACAGCATGGCGGAGGTCCGGACCTCTGGTTTGTCGACCCAGCGGTCAACAGAGCAGCTGAGGCAAGTTATTCAGGAAGGCTTTGCTAAGCAGAAACGGGACTGCTTGAACCCAATAAAAGAGTCAATTGAGCGGCTGGAGCTTAGATTGGACGCCCAAGATCGGGCGATCCAGAAGGTAGAGAAGGCGCTGGCTGAGCAGGAGGAACATCATACTGCGGTGGAGTTGGAGGTGGGGATGCTGAGAGACCAGCAGAAGAAGCTGCTGGAGAAGGTGGAGGATTTAGAGAATAGGTCCGGCTGGAAGAACTTGAGAATCGTTGGGCTCCCGGAGGGGTATGAAGGAGCGGACGCTGGGGCACACATCGCAGACATGTTTGATAAGCTGCTGGTGGATGGGACATTCTCCCGGCCCTTGGAGGTGGACAGGGCTCATGGTACACTCGCGAGGAAGCCGCGAATGGGAGACCCCCCCCCCCCCCCCGCCCCCGAGGGCAATGGTGGTGAGATTCCACAGGAGAAGAGTAAGCTTCAACCAGATTACGTCGATCCTTTTTAAGAAAAAGGTGAAGTTCAGACTGCTGTATCCGGCCCGTCTCTGGGTCACGCACGAGGAACAGCACTTTTATTTACGGTCGCCTGGGGACGCGCTGGACTTCGCGAAAAGGAAAGGTAATGTTTTTGTTTTGTTTTTTGTTTTTGCTTTTCTTTTTTAAAAAGTTTCTCGTTTTTCGTTTTGTGGAAGGTGTTTGTAATGCCTTTTGCATTGATTTGGACCAGCGGTAGAGCTGAGTGAGTTAAGGTTTTCATTTGCACTGTTGGGGGATGGAGGTGTGCTTTTTTAGATCTTGGTGTTTTTCTGTCAGGCAATTGTGTGGGGATTGTTTGATGTTGGAGTATGTTTGTTTGAGCGGAGGGGGGGGGGTAGACAATAGGTGGAAGACTATCCAGCGCCAGGGATAGGGGCCACCAAGCTAGCTGGACGGGCTAGCTCACGGAAGCGCAGTGGGGGGTGTGCATATGTTCGGTTTATTAAAGGAGTTGGGTTACAGAGTATTGTTACTGTGGGGGTGGGTGGGTGGGGGGGGGGGGGTAAATGTTCTGCTGACGAGGGAGGGACTTGGGCTAAGGGACAGAGAGGAGGTTGCGTGCGGAGGCTGCCTGGGGGCGGACCGGAGGAGGCGCAGAACATGGGCGCAAAAAAGGGGATGGCTGATCGGTAAGGGCGGGGGGGGGGGGGGGCAATGAGCCCCCCAACTAGGCTGATCACTTGGAACGTTCGAGGATTAAATGGGGCGGTCAAGAGGGCACATGTGTTCGCGCATCTTAGGGGACTGAAGGAGGACGTTGTAATGTTGCAGGAGACGCACCTTAGAGTAACTGACCAGATTAGATTGAGGAAAGGCTGGGTCAGTCAGGTCTTTCACTCAGGACTAGACTCAAAGACTAGAGGGATCGCGATCCTAATCAATAAGCGGGTGATGTGGAGGCGGGTAGAATAGTCTCGGATGTGGGAGGTCGGTACATTATGGTCAGTGGGAAACTGGAGGGGGTGCAGGTGGTATTAGTAAATGTGTATGCGCCAAATTGGGATGATGTGGAGTTTATAAAGAGGATGCTGGGGAAGATACTGGACCTGGACTCGCACAGGTTGGTCATGGGAGGGGACTTCAACACAGTTATTGACCCTGGCTTGGACTGGTCAAGCTCGAAGACGGGCAGGGTGCCATCAATGGCAAAGGAACTAAAAGGGTTCATGGAGCAGATTGGGGGGGGGATGTGGTGGATCCATGGAGATTTGGGCAGCTGAGGGTGAAAGAGTTCTCCTTCTACTCACACGTGCATAAAGTGTACTCCCGGATTGATTTCTTTATTTTGAGCAGGGCCTTACTGGCAGGAGTGGTGGACACGGGGTACTCGGCGATCACAATCTCAGACCATGCTTAGCACTGGGTTGACCTGCAGGTTAGTAAAGACAGTAACCAGCGCCCGCACTGGATATTAGATGTGGGACTTTTGGCTGACGAAGGGGTGTGCGAGCGGCTGAGGAAATGTCTTCAGAACTACCTGCAGGTCAACGACACGGGGGAAATTTCAACAGCAATGATCTGGGAAGCACTGAAGGCGGTGATCAGAGGGGAGCTGATCTCGATACAGGCCCATAGGGAGAAGGTGGACATGGCAGAGATGGACTAACTGGTAATGGAGATACGACAGATCGACAGGAGGTATGCAGAGACGCCAGAAGCAGATCTTTTAAGGGAATTGCGGAGGCTACAGGCGGAGTCCGACTTGTTAACCACAGGGAGGGCGGTGGAGCAGCTGAGAAAGGCGAGGGGGCGATCTATGAGCATGGAGAGAAGGCCAGCAGTACGCTTGCACAGCAGCTTAGAAAGAGGGAGGTGGTCAGGGAGATAGGGAAAGCAAATGACGGAGATGAGAACCTGGTTGGAGATTCAGCAGGGGTGAATAAGGTGTTTAGGGATTTCTACAGTAGGCTGTACAGGTCGGAACCCCCCTACGGGGGCGGAGGGGATGAGGCACTTCTTGGAGGGGCTGAATTTCCCAAAGGTGGACGGGGAGCTGGTAGAAGGGCTGGGGGCCCCGATCGGGTTGGAAGAGATAGTGGAGGGTCTGAAGGCCATGCAGGCGGGTAAAGCCCCGGGACCGGACGGGTACCCAGTGGAGTTTTATACAAGGTTCTCTGGGATATTGGGGCTGGTGTTGATGAGGATGTTCAATGAGGCAAGGGAAAGAGGGGTGCTGCCCCCGGCGATGTCACAGGCCACGATTTCACTGATTCTGACGCAGGACAAGAACCCGGAGCTGTGTGGGTCCTACAGGCCAATATCCCTGTTGAATGCGGATGCCAAATTGCTGGCCAAAATGTTGTCCTCCAGGATTGAGGAGTGTGTTCCGGACATTATTGGGGAGGACTAGACGGGTTTGTTACAGGGAGGCAGTTGGTGGCCAATGTAAGAAGGTTGTTAAACGTGATCATGATGCCCCCGGAAGGTAGGGAGATGGAGGTAGTGATCGCAATGGATGCAGAAAAGGCTTTTGATCGGGTAGAATGGGATTATCTGTGGGAGGTACTGGGACGGTTCGGATTTGGGCGGGGATTTATTGACTGAGTCAGGTTGCTGCATCAGGCTCCTTTGGCAAGCGTACGGATGAATAGGACAACATCGGACTATTTTAGACTGCACCGGGGGACGAGACAGGGATGCCCCGTCTCCCCACTGTTGTTTGCGCTCGCTATAGAGCCGTTGGCAATTGCTCTGAGAGCCTCAAGGGGCTGGTCCGGGGGGGGGGGGGGGGGGGGGGGGTTGGAGCACAGAGTCTCGCTCTATGTAGACGACCTGCTTCTGTATGCATCTGACCCAATAGAGGGGCTGGAAGAAATCATGAGGATTCGAGGGGAATATGGCCGGTTTTCACGGTATGAGCTAAATATGGGGAAAAGTGAGATGTTTGCGGTCCAGGCGAGGGGACAGGAGAGGCAATTGGGGGAGCTGCTGTTTAGATTAGTAGGGGGAAGCTTTAGGTACCTAGGCATTCACGTGGCGCGGGAATGGGACCGGCTGCATAAATTAAATCTGGCCCGGCTGGTGGACCAAATGAAGGACAATTTTCGGTGATGGGACGGGCTTCCGTTGTCAATGGCTGGGAGGGTGCAGATGGTGAAGATAACGGTCCTCCTGAGATTCCTGTTCGTGTTTCAATGTCTCCCCATCTTTATGCCGCGGACCTTTTTTAAACGGGTCAACAAAGTGATCACTGGCTTTGTTTGCGTGGGCAAGACCCCGCGAGTAAGGAAGGTAATGCTTGAGCGGACTTGGGGAGAGGGCGGGCTGGCGCTGCCAAATTTTAGTAACTATTACTGGGCGGCGAATATAGCCATGATCAGAAAGTGGGTGGTGGGGGAGGGGTTGGCATGGGAGCGTATGGAGGCGGCTTCATGCAAGGGCACCAGTCTGGGTGCATTGGTAACTGCGCCTCTGCCATTCCCGCCGGCACGTTACTCCACCAGCCCCGTGGTGGTGGCGCCCTGAGAGCCTGGGGGCAATGGAGGAGACATGTGGGAGCATCGGTCTGGTCTCCAATCTGTTATAATCACCGGTTTGTCCCGTGAAGTATGGATGGGGAGTTCCGGATATGGCGGAGAGCAGGGATTGAGAGGATGGGGGAAATGTTTATAGAGGGGAGCTTTCTGAGTATGAGGGCGCTGGAGGAGAAGTTTGGGTTGGCGAGGGGAAACAAATTCAGGTATCTGCAAGTGCGGGACTTCCTACATAAACATGTGTCAACCTTTCCGCTCCTACCGCTGAGGATTCAAGATAGGGTAGTTTCCAGAGGGTGGGTAGGAGAAGGGAGCGTCTCTGACATTTACAAGGAACTTATGGGGTCAGAGGAGACGCAGACCGAGGAGCTGAAGCGCAAGTGGGAGGAGGAGCTGGGAGGAGAGATAGAGGATAGTCTATGGGTGGACGCGTTGAGTAAAGTCAACGCGTCCACAACATGTGCCAGGCTCAGCCTGATACAATTCAAGGTCGTTCATCAGGCTCACATGACAGTGGCCCGGATGAGCAGATTCTTTGGGGTAGAAGACAGGTGTGCAAAATGTGCGGGAGGACCAGCGAACCATGCCCACATGTTCTGGACATGTCCGAAGCTTAGGGGATTTTGGCAGGGGTTTGCAGATGTCATGTCCACGGTGTTAAAAACAAGGCTGAGTCTGGAGGTGGCGATTTTCGGGGTGTCGGAAGACCCGGGAATCCAGGAGGATAAAGGGGCAGACGTTCTAGCCTTTGCTTCCCTTGTAGCCCGGAGATGGATACTATTAGCTTAGAGGGACTCAAAGCCCCTGAAGTCAGAGACCTGGCTATCGGATATGGCTAACTTTCTCTGTTTGGAAAAAATCAAGTTCGCCTTGAGAGGGTCATTGTTAGGGTTCGCCCGGAGGTGGCAACCATTCATCGACTTCTTCGCGGAAAATTAATCGGGGGGGGGTTAGTTTGGCTTAGAGTAGGGGTTAATAAAGGTGGGACCTGTAAGGAAGGGAGATGGCTTTTGCACTATGTTTATAGTTTCATGTACATTGTTTATTTTGTTGTTGTCACAATACCAAAAATACTTCAATAAAATGTTTATTAAAAAAAATACATTTAACTTTAACATTTAACTTTATCAGCTGAACAATGACATAAAACTGCCTCAACTTTTACAGGTTTCTTGAAATAAAATATATTTTCTCACTTAAACACAATGGTTCTGTCTATTTGTAAAGGGGAGGGAGGGGAGGGAGGGGAAAAAGGAGGGGGCTGGAGGGTTTGATAATTGTTAATGACAAGCTCAACGTCTGAAAGCAGCAGCTGCTGAAGCGCAGTGTCCTGGCACACATCTCCTCTGACATTATTTCGAGATGTCTTTTGGCAGTACACTCTTTGGGGTGGGTGATTGATTCACTGCAACACCTGTCAGACATAGTTCACATTAGCTTACAGGAGGCTTGTATATATCAACTCAGGCATTAAACTTTGTTAAAGCATTTGAACTCATCACTGAGGCTTCTAAGGATGAACATTACGTCAGGGAGACTCGTAAACAACTCAGCTTAAAATACATTGCAAAATCCAAATGTACTTTAGCTCTGAATCACCTGGGAAGACAGGCGTGCTAACATTAGTGTCCGTGAAGGAGTCAATAGTACCAGTAACGAGGCCATGATCATCCGAAACCAATTCCACTGGGTCCCCATATGCTTAGGATGTCAGTCACGACTGTCAAAGCAAATCTTCTTCATCCAGCTCAAGGAAGGATCCCAAACAAGAGGAGGACAAAGGGAGCTCCTCAAAGACACCCTGTAGGCTTACCTTAAGAGATGGAACATAGACGTCAATGCCTCGGAGACCTTTTCTCAGAAGAGACCTAACTTGAGGAACCTCCTGATTGAAAGGACACAATTCTTTGAGAACACCGGACGGCAAGAGGAGACCCGGAAAAGGAGCCTGAGAAAGGAATACCTGCAATTTAGAGTCCAAGGGCCGATCCCACCCTTTGGAAACTCCTGCCAAATGAATAATCTAAGATGCGGCTCCAGGATTGGGCTCATCAGCCACACGAGGACCCACAGAACCCTTGGCCAGCAACACTATTTTTTAGGTGCACAATCATACCCGTTAACGAGTGATCACCACATTCTATCCATTATAGTTCCTTTAAAGGAATAACATCCTCATGCCAAACAAAAGTTAAAACAAATCATTCTTTCACCTTCTGTGACTTCAAACTCACTTTTACAGTAAAGAACTCTTTTAATGGAATTAACAGCCTCATGACAAACCAAAGTTAAAAAAATATATATATTGTCCTTTCATTTTATTTGCATTTTAAACATATTTATAAACGCTAAGCACTAATACAAAAGTTTAACCGACCAAAAATGTTTCCTGATGTCTCCTGCCTCTGCTGGACTGAAGTTTCCATGTAAATAAAAAGGTGTAAAAACTCACCACATAACTGGGTAAGTGGCCCTGGTTAGCACTGTGACTGGATTTTCAATTCAGCAGCGCACAGCTTCAAGTAGAGAAAAAAAGCAGCCGGGAGTTTAAACGCCATGCACTTCCAGCGCACATGCCTGAACCCGCACACTTCCGGTTTGTTACACCACACGTGTGGTGCGCCAGCGACTTAGTCTCCAGACTGCAGGGTTGGAAAACCCTCTAGGATGGCCTGGAGTCTCCAGGAATCAAAGATTGATCTTCAGGACACTGCAATGAGCAACTGTGGGAGGATAAGTCATGAGAGGAATTTTTTTTAAAGTGCATTTTTTGAAAAATAATTGAGCATTTATTAGTTCTAAAAATATGGAAGGTTAGATGAAGCTCTGCAAAAGTCAAGAATCACCCAGTTGAGTTGTGAAGAGTCTGTTACTTTCCAATTGGTTCAGGAAGGACATTTAGCGTTTGCACAGACATTTTGGGTGACCAATGGGGCACACAATACAACATCCAAACAGTCCAGACAGATTCTCATACACACAAAAAACCAATAAATACATTATGTAAATACATAGACACAGGCATCGGATGAAGCATAGAGTGTAGCATTACTCAGTAGAGAAGATGTGTGAAGAGATCAGTTCAGTCCATATTGAGGCTGGTTTAGCACAGTGGGCTAAATAGCTGGCTTGCAATGCAGAACAATGCCAGCAGTGCGGGTTCAATTCCCGTACCGGCCTCCCCGAACAGGCGCCGGAATGTGGCGACTAGGGGCTTTTCACAGTAACTTCATTGAAGCCTACTTGTGACAATAAACGATTATTATTATATGAGGGTCATTCAGAAGTCTGGTAACAGCGACAAAGTTGTTATTGAACCTGTTCGTGCATGTTCTCAGACTTTTAGATGAGGGAATAACCCGGGTGGGAGGGCTCTTTGATTATGCTGCCCATCTAACAAGGGTTGGCAAACCCAAGACATACCCTACCTATCAGAGGGAGAAAGGGGACAAGGCCCATTCATGGAGAGCATCCTAATAACACTTGAAAGAGATAATGACTATATCACACAGTGAAAGGTCCATATTTGTGACCAAACAAAAATCACGATTGAAGCAGTGGTGGTGCTGGGGCGGGGGGAGTAAAATGAGTTGCGGAACCACTACTGTGAGGGCACAACAGAAAGCGAATAAGACAGGCATTGGGGTTCTTGTCAACAAACATTTTAGTTTTTTTTTTTAAAAACATGGGACAAATTTTTTTTCGGTCAAAATTATTTTACGGCTTGTAGCAGCCCAAAAAAGCTCGATGAGGGCAAACTGCAATTTGTTTGGATAAAAGAAACATGCAGTGAACCAGCACAACAACCGCATGTAATATACACAATACTCCAGCTGAGGTTTATCTGCTTTCAAACCTAAAGCAGTTGGGTAGGAACTGGCGTTGCCAGCTGTTTACCATTTTGACGTGTCAAAAATGAACTTTATTCAAATCGCTAGTTTGGAGGCACGTTTGTCATCTGAATTGCAGATGAGGAAGAATGCCACAATACAGCAATCTATGGTCAAGCTTCAATTACTGCAAACACCGTTTGTGAACAGGATTCTAAGTAATACAGCCAATCAAATCAGGGGAGTGATTAGGAGGTAACGATAACACAGCTTTAAAAATGTGAGAACCATCATTGAAATTTGAGTGAAGGGGAACCATCTTTAAAAATACTTGAAAGCAACGCAATGCGTAAATGTCATTTCCCCAGCCTGACAAAAACACTCACCTGATGAAAGAGCTGCGCTGCAAAAGCTCGTGATTCGAAACAAACCTTTTGGACTTTAACCTGGTGTTGTGAGACTTCTTACTGTGACAAACACAAGACGTTCATTTCAATGCCGTTCCTCGTTGAAATACACAAACCACGACCCAATTGCTGTGACTAGCCTATTCCACTGTCCGGTAATGTTTCCTTTTCCATATTTTTTTTAATCAATTCTGCTTTTTCTCCCCTCTTGCATTGCTTTGTGTGCTTGATTTTACATTGAACTCAATATTCTAACTTGCACTTACTTCCTCGTTTAGATTCTGCAGGTCTCGGTTCAGGATTCTGCAGTCCGATTGGTTTTAAGACACACATACCCCTAGATCTCCTGTGGAGGGCGCTCTGCTGAAATAGCTGTCGACTTACTGCATGTTATTCACCCAGTAGCCTACTAAAAGTCTGTGGACCACAGAATTATGATGGTGCTCTAGGAGCACCATTTGGCCTGTTGTTTCTGCACTGGCTCTCCAAATGAGCATTATGACTTAGCGTCATTCCCCTGTGTTTCCCCCCCCCCCCCCCCCCCATACCCTTGCATATTTCTATTCAAATATGCATCTGATGCCCTTCTGAATTCCTCAATTGATGCTGCCGCCACCACACTTCCAGGCAGTACATTCCAGATCCAAACCAGTCACTGTGTGAAAAAAGCTTTTCCTCACATCGCATTTGCACTTTTTGCATCTGTGTCCTCTCATTTGCGATCCTTTCACGAGCGGATACAGTTTCTCCCCATCTACTCTGTCCAGCCCCCTCATGGTTTTGAACACCTCTATCAAATCTCCTCTGGGGGAACAGTTCCATCTATCTTCATACTGAAATTTCTCATCCCCGGAACCATTTTTTTGTAAACCTCTTCTGCATTCTCTCCAATGTATTCACATCCTTCCTAAAGTGCAGCACTCAGGACTGAACACAATACTCCAGCTGAGGTTTATCTGGTGTCTTTTTCAGGTTCAGCATAACCTTTATGCCCCTATTAATAAAGCCGAGGGTACTGTACGGTTTATTAACTGCTCTCTTTCAATTACATTTGCACATATACACCCAGGTCTCTCTGCTCCTGTGCACCCTTTAGAGTTGTACCCTTTATCTTAGACTATGTTCTTCCTCCCAAAATGAATTACCTCACTTCTCCACATTGAACTTCACCTGCCACCTATCCATCCACTCCACCAACTTGTCTTTGTCCTTTTGAAGTTTTACTTCTGCAAGTCCTCCTTACAGTTTACAATGCTTACAAATGTTGTACCATCACACACTTCGGAAATTGTCCGGGCCTGGGAGTCTTAGCTGAGTGATTTGAGCGGGACTGCAAGTCAGCAGACAGATCATAATAACATTGTGACTCCACAAGATAAGCCGCAAGTTTTGATTGCTTGAAACTAAAATACCGTGTGCTCTTACTGTCATAGCAACACCTATAAATGTCTCTTAATTTGTTTTGTACGAGTTGGTCAGCCCTCTGTGGGCAGAATTAAGCATAATCGATGTTGAATGCTATTTGTTCACTGCCGATGGCAAAAACACTGGCCTGGTTCTTTTGCATCTACCTCTTTGCCGTCCTTGCTTCTCCAACTTACTTTGCCCAAACAAAGTACTAAGTTTGCATCAGTAAAAATCACCAAAAATCAGTCAAAAATCCTGTGTGACCACGGCACTTGCTCACTCCTTAACCTCGCCAATTCCTTCAACCTCATTGACCATTCCATCCTCCTTCAATGTCCCCTTGTGAAATTTTCTCTCCTGGTTTCTCTCATAGCACAATTATATGGCTTTAAATGGTTTCCCCTCCTCTGCCGATGTGACCACCTCCAGCATTCTACAGAGATTTACTCGTGGCCATCTCTTGGTCACTATCCTTTGTGATACAATTTGGAATCATGAAGCCAGTTTCCATTTATATATTAACTCTTCCCTTTTAATTCATCTAATAATAATAATCTTCATTTGTGTCACAAGTAGATTTACATTAACACTGCACTGAAGTTACTGTGAAAATCTCCTGGTCGCCACACTACGGCGCCTGTATGGGTACACTGAGGGAGAATTCAGAATGTCCAATTCACCTAACAAGCACATCTTTCCAGATTTGTGGGAGCAAACCAGAGCACCCAGAGGAAACCCACGCAGACACGGGGAGAACGTGCAGACACTGCACAGACAGTGACCCAAGCCGGGAATTGAACCTGGGGCCCTGGCGCTGTGAAGCAACAGTGCTGCCCTGCAGGAAGTTACTACATTCTCATTAAAACTTTGGTGACTCCAACTTTCCTGCAGCTCAGTGTTGATTACACCAATTGGTGTTGACCCCATCAGTCTCCCTGACTGGCCAATGAATTAAGGTTCAGCATCACCCACCACCAGTTTCCTCTCCCACTTCTGCTATGTTGCCATGGCGACTTTCTTCCAGTCTGCTGCCCACCTCAGCCTCTGAAACTATAAAGAGCATGACTTCATTACTTCAAAGCTCAACTTCTCTACGATTTTGCTAGCTTGCCTCATTTTCTCAACCCTCCAAGTTATTAATTATGTTGCAGCCAGCAATGTCACGATCAAAATATTCTGCCCAATCATCGTCCCCACCAAGCTCTACGGACAAGCAAAATTCTTGTATTCAACTTAGTCTTCCATTACTTCAAAATAACCTGCTTATTAACTGCCTTATGCCCCTGCAGAAATCCTCTGCTCCCGTAACAACCCTCGTCTCCTGACTCCTCCGCTTATCCACTCTGTTCCTGTCCTCTGCAACCCATAGTCTAGTCTCCTATGCTTTCACATCCCCCTTCCTTCTTTAAAAATCCTTCGGCAACCATGCTGGCAGTGCATTTCTTTCCGTAGAGTGGACCATTTGAAAATGTTTCCCTGGGAAACAAAGACTACGGTAGAAATAAGCAATAGTTATAGAAGTTATGTGACATTACATTTACAAATGCAGACATCAAAACTAGCAGGACACGGAGGTGATTAAAGACACAGCTTGATTTTCAATATTCAAGCAAAATGTTCAAAGGCTGCTTCGACGTTTTCCACACACAGGGTCTTGGTATCTCCCAAGTCAACGACCAGAATGGAAGCCAGCTAGATCCTTCTACAGTATCCAAAGCACTTTGTTTCCAAGGTCGAGAACAAAAAAAACGACTTGAAAATTGCACCTATGTTCAGATAGTTAGGATGTGACTGTAAAAGCAATATTTAGAGCATTAGCATCAAGAAGCATTCCTTTTAATTCACTGTTTCAAGTTGCTTTAGTGCAACCAAGGAACAAAACAATTTAAAATTTCAGCAAAATTAATATATCTTGGACGTCAAGAGATAACATTTAATACCCAAGCTCTAGATCTTCCAAGGAAGAAATTGAAGTGTACATCATTTCAAGAATTTATCATTGCTAAATTAGATTTGAAAATAATAACATTTACACTTTTTCTGCGTGGGTTTCCTTCGGGTGCTCCAGTTTCCTCCCAGTTCAAAGACATGCAGGTTAGGTGGATTGGCCATGCTAAATTGCTCCTTCGTGTCAAAAAGGTTAGGTGGGGCTACTGGGATGGGGTGCAGTAAGAGGTCTTACAACACCAGGTTAAAGTCCAACAGGTTTATTTGAAATCGCTAGCTTTCGGAGTGCAGCTCCTTCACTCAACTGATGAAGGAGCAGCGCTCCGAAAGCTAGTGGTTCCAAATAAATCTGTTGGACTTTAACCTGGTGTTGTAAGACTTCTTACTGTGCCACCTCAGTCCAACACTGGCACCTCCACATCATGGGATAGGGTGGAGATGTGGGGTTAAGTAGGGTGCTCGTTCCAAGGGTCGGTGCAGACTCAATGGGCCAAATGGCCTCCTTCTGCACTGCAGGGATTCTATGATTCTATAAATTAGATTAATAATCTTTATTAGTGTCACAAATTGGCTTACATTAGCATTGCAATGAAGTTACTGTGAAAATCCCAATGGGTTAATCTCCAAAAACACAAAATTGAATTATGTGAAAGAACCCAAAAGGAAAACTGTCAGCATTAATTAAATGCATCAAAAAAACTTGGGTGTTGGTATTAGAGGAGGAAAAAAACAAAATGTAAGATTTCATATATAGATTTGACAGATCATAGGTATCACATGCAATTAACCTACAAAGATTTGTGGGCGGCACAGTTCCTGGGACCCGGGTTCGTTTCCCACCTTGGGTGACTGTGTGGAGTTTGCACTTTCTCCGGGTGCTGCGGTTTCCTGCCACTGTCCAAAGATGTGCCGGTTAGGTGGATTGGCCATGTTAAATTGCTCCTTAGTGTCCAAAAGGTTAGCTGGGGTTACCGGGATAGGATGCAAGTGTGGGCTTACGTAGGGTGCTCTTTCCAAGGGCTAGTGCAGACCCGATGGGCCGAATGGCTTCTATGAGTTACAAGCATCTAACTCCTCCGCTGCTTGAATTAACATCCAGGCCAAGTCAATGGGATGAAGTCTCTTTTTTGCTGCTAAGAGTTGTGTGTGAATGGGCAGCTCCAGCTCCAGCAATTCCCAGAGAATCTGGCTGCACTCTTGTGTGCCTATTCCAAAAATTTTGAGATGACCTGAAAATCAATGCAATGTTCAGACATTAGAGCATCTGTTTGGGCCATTGTTTCTGTAGCCTTGGAAATCATTTGGACTTCTATAGAGGGAAATTCTAATTTCAGTACTGCATTATGAAGCTGTAACACAAACTCAGGCTTTGAATGACTCCTTTTCATTGACAAAGACATCCGAATCCTGAGCTCATGTTTCAGGACTGTTTAGTTTTGTCGCTCTTCAAAGCCATCCATTATTCTATTTGGTTTTGAATAGTGGCACTGATTTTTATCATATGTCGTCAACAGAAATCAAAAGGCGACTGCATATAGATCATCTCTCGATAGCAAACAGAACTGCACAGTTTTGCTTCTAGTATCAGACTTGTAAGGACAGGATTCTAGAACAAGCTTTTGCAACGTTGCTGTTCTTCAATACTGCTGAAACATATACCATCTCTCCAGAAAAATGAATGTCAGGTACACAGGAAAATAGCCAGAGGCTGTCCTGATAAAACAAAATGATCATTATCAGTTCGATACATTCAAGCATGGCATTGGCAAAGCAATGGCCAGCTACTTTTTATCTTAAATGCAGCAAGTTTGACCTAACCATCACAAATTATCTTCCAATAAGCAAACTGAACACATGGATGCACCTCTGATCCAAAGATTGGCACATGCTAGACTATACATTATTGTATGTCAGATCTCAAGGTTGTGTGCTCTATTTGCTCTCTTTTAAGGTGCAGAATGCTGGTCTGACCATTGGCTTGCCAGGAGTATAGTGTCTTTCAAGATAAAACCAAAGGCACTTGGGCACAGAGTCAAGCCACAAAGGAAGCTTGATGCAACTGTTTTTAAACACCAGATCTGAGACACAAACCAGCCACAGGGATTTCTGATATCCTGAAGGACAATACTGCCATTTAAAATTCTTGGCAAAGGTTCAAGGATATTGCTTACAGCACAATAGGAGGTTCTGGGATTTGTTAAGAAGAACCACCGAGATTGGTTCGACAACAACAACCAAGACGTAGGTAAGCTACTAGGCAAGACATGGGTAAGCTACTGGGCGAAGTATATGACGCTCACAGATATGACAAGAAATCACCAGCAAGGAATTCCAGATACAACCGTACAAAACACATGTTGCAGGCCAAGCTAAAAGAACCAGCAATGGTGGGAAAACAAGGTTGTTGAGCGTCAAGCAGTTGCCAATACAAATGGCCTACAGGCTCTACATCAAGATCCGTGATCAATTTATGGCCTCAAAGCCAACAGCATGAGATCCATCCTCCCAGCAGATGGCAAACATCTCCAACCATAAAGGCATGAGATTCACTCTCAAAGGGCAGAGCGCTTTAGTAATCACCGAAATCAACAATCCAGTGTGCAATGATACCACAGAGTTACTTCCACCACACTCTGGAAGGGATTGCTCTCGAGCCTTCTCGGGCAGAAGTCACAAAGGCCATAAAGCAGCTTTTATGTACATGTCGCATAAATTAATGTCATCCCACCTGAAGCATTCAAGTGCCGAGGGACTCGCATGGTTAGGAAACTCACTAGCCTCTTCTGCTTTATTTGGAACCAGGGAACAGTGCCCCAAAGCTACAAAGTTGCCTTCATAATTCCTCTCTACAAATGTAAAAGGAGCAAATCCATCTGTGATAATCGTCATAGAATATCACTTCATTCAACAGCAGGAAAAATTCTTGCAAGGTTATTCTTAATCGGATTGTCACTCATCTTGTTTACTCTATATACCCAGAATCAAAGTGACTTCTGATCAAATTTGTGGAAAGTCCTTGAATAGAATGAGAAACTCGAAATGGTGTTTATTGATCTGAGCAAAGCTTTTGACACAGTAAACTGGGAAGACCTGGGGAAGGTACTATTCAAACATGGCTGTCTTAACGTGGTTAGGGTACCGGCGGAGGGGAAGGAAACAGAGGTGGTTGTGGCATTAGACCGAGAAAGCGTTTGACCGGGTACTTGATGGCAGTTCTAGAGCGGTTTGGAATTGGACCCAGATTTGTGACTGGGTAAAGCTATTATATAAGGAGCCGATGGCCAGTGTCCGCACAAATAACATCAGCTCAGGATACTTTGTTCTATGTTCTATGTTCTAAGTGTGTCAATAGGGGGAATACCAGAGCTGCTTCGTGTGTTTGGGTCTTTCTCAGGGTACAACCTAAATCTAGACAAGAGTGAATATTTTGTGGTGTCTCGGCCAGGGGTGGGGAGGTTGCCATTCCGTAAGGCAGGGACTCACTTCAGATACCTGGGGGTGCAGGTTGCTCGAGATTGGGGGCGGGGGCTCCGTAGGTACATTTCTAGTTTGGTGGGGAGGGTGGAAGCTGATCTGGCAAGGTGGGATGGCCTCCCTCTTGTCACTGGCGGGTCGGGTACAGGCGGTTAAAATGAATGTGCTACCCCGATTTCTGTTTATTTTTAACGCCTGCCGAATTTCCTGCCAAAGGCATTTTTAAAAAAAAGAGATTGAAGGGATGATTACCTCGTTCATATGGGGAGGGAAGGTGGCCAGAATTAAAAAGGTGATATTACAGAGAGGAAGGCTTGCAGGGGGTTTGGGTCTTCCGAACCTGATGTATTATTATTGGGTGGCGAATGTGGAGAAGGTACGGAGCTGGGACAGAGGGGTTGACTCCCAATGGGTCAGAATGGAGGAGAGTTTGGGTAGGGGGTCGGGATTGAAGGCGCTAGCGACAGCTCCGCTCCCGACGGCCCAGGGGAGATACTCAGGGAGTCTGGTAGTAATAGCTTCGTTGAGAATTTGGAGGGAGTTTCGACAGCACTTCGGGTTGGGGGCAGGGTCAAGGGAAATGCCGATTCGGGGGAACCATAGATTTGAGCCAGGGAAGTGGGATGGAAATATTCGGAAATGGGAGGAGAAAGGAATTAGGACACTAAAAG
This sequence comes from Scyliorhinus torazame, assembly GCF_047496885.1. Classification (NCBI taxonomy): domain Eukaryota; kingdom Metazoa; phylum Chordata; class Chondrichthyes; order Carcharhiniformes; family Scyliorhinidae; genus Scyliorhinus; species Scyliorhinus torazame. Next base: position 69,116,640 of record NC_092728.1, read on the forward strand.
ATTTGTTCCTTGGGGGTCGTTTTGTGGGATTGAAGGAGCTGGGGGCGAAGTATGGGCTGGAGCAGGGGAAGTATTTAGATACATGCAGGTTCGAGACTTTGCCAGAAAGGAGATAGAGTTTCCCAGTAGAGCCGGCTTCCACATTGCTGGAGGAGGTGCTGACGACAGGGGGACTGGAGAAGGGTGTAGTATCGACGGTTTACGGGGCTATTTTGGAGGAGGAGAAGGTGCCGCTAGAAGGGATCAAGGCAAAGTGGGAGGAAGAGTTGGGAGAGGGTATGGAGGAGGGGTTCTGGTGTGAGGTGCTCCGGAGGGTGAACGCCTCCACCTCGTGTGCGATGTTGGGGCTGATACAGCTGAAGGTGGTGTATAGAGCACACCTTACAAGAGCGAGGATGAGCCGGCTCTTTGAGGGGGTAGAAGATGTATGTGAACGTTGTGGGGGGGGGGGGGGGGGGGCACCCGCAAACCACGTTCATATGTTTTGGTCCTGTCCAAAGCCTGGAGGATTACTGGAAGGTGGTGTTTCGGGTAATCTCTAAAGTTGTGCACGTGAAACTGGACCCGGGTCCTCGGGAGGCCATATTCGGGGTGTCAGACCAGCCAGGGCTGGAAACGGGCGCGGAGGCGGGTGTTGTAGCCTTCGCCTTGTTGATCGCCCGAAGGCAGATCCTGTTAGGGTGGAGATCAACCTCTCCCCTGTGCCCTGGCGTGGTGGGGGGACCTGCTGGAATTCTTGACGCTTGAAAAGGTCAAATTTGAACGGAGGGCAAGGATGGAGGGGTTCTACAATTCATGGGCGATATTCATTATGCACTTTTGAGAATTGGATCACATCAAACATTTGGGGGGGGGGGGGGGGGGGGGGTTGGGGAGAGGGACTGTATGTGTTAATGGTGACTATGGGTGATTCCGGATTCCTTTTTGTAATTTATGTTAACATGCAGGCTAATGTTTGGGGGTTTGGTGGGAGGATGGGATCGCTGCTTTGATATGGGGATTGACATTACATTTGTTACTGATTATTGTTTACTGTTGGGTGTAAATTTGGGAGAATGTGAAAATGGAGAATAAAAAAATATATATTTTTAAAAGTATGGCTGTCTTGAATAGATGATCAATGCCATTCACTAGTTGGTATCATGATCGGTACAGGCTTGGAGGACTGAAAGGCTGGTCCCTGTGCTATATTGTTCTTTGTTCCACAAGGCGAGATGGGCAGCATGATGCAAAGTGGTGCGTCATCAGATGCCTTTCCTGTCATCAATGGCACCGAGCAGGGCTGTGTATTGGTTCAAACTCTTGTTTCCTGTATACTTCATGCTCCAGTATGCACTCAAAGACCTTGACGCAGGTATACACATTCAATTCAGGCCAGAATGCAATCTCTTCAACTTGCAAAGGAGCACATAAAAATTACTGAATAGCTACGGAGTGAACTCTTGTACACAGACAACTGCACTCTCATAACACTCGAGAACATTCAGTTGCTTGTTGATTGCTTTGCCCTAGCCTCAGAACACATTGGCCTGACAGCAAGTCTGAAGATGACAAAGATCTTGCCTCAACCCACCTGGCCACATACCGCAAGACCCACAGTCATCATCATCAACTCACCTGGGAGGTTCCGGTGGCGGCCATGGTGCGAGTGTTCGCATATTTGTCAGCTCCCGCTTGTGCCGGTGTTTTGAGGCCTTTTCCCCGATTAACGGGCACATGTTTTGATGGAAAAAGGTGCAGCAGTTGTGGAGGAAGAGTTTAATCCACCTGTGGATGAATTTGTGGACCAGAAGTGGTTTTAGGTGAAAGGAATTGTCGGAGCAAGAAACTTTTCCTGCGACACAGGGAAAGGTGGCGGAGGGCACGGAATCAGCCCTACCTTCTCAATGGTCTATGGAGCAGCTGGTGGACTTCTGGTGGAATGAGAAGTTCACCCAGCAGAGAAAGGAATCTCTGGAGGACCTGGCGAAGACAGTGGATCCGCCTAAGGCCGGGATCGACCATGTGGAGCTGAGGCTGGATACTAAAAGCCAGGCGATCCAGAAGGTGGAGAAGAAAGTGGGGGAGAATGAGGAGCATCTTGCTTCATTGGCGGCTGAGATGGGGGTGTTGAGAGATACCCAGAAGTGACTTCAGGAGAAGGTGGAAGAGCTTGAGAGCTGCTCCCAGAGACAGAACCTGAGGATTGTGGGATTTCCGGAGGGCACTGAGGGAGTGGACGTTGGCTAGTATATAGCCAAAATGCTGGAGAAGTTGCTGGGGGAGGGGGCTCTTCGAATATCCCCTGGAAGGGTAAAGCCGCAGGGTAACGAGTCACCGAGAGAGACGGTGGTGCGGTTGCACCGGTTCCTTGATAAAGAACGGCTATTGAGGGGGGCCAGGCAGACGAGATGATGTACCTGAGAGGGCAATGAACTTTGGGTGTACCAGGACCTGGGTGCAGAGTTGGCTAAGAGGAGAGGGGCTTTAACAGAGTGAAGGCAGCCCTCTTTAGGAAGGGGTTGAAGTTCGGGATGCCGTAAACGGCCGGCCTCTGGGTGACCTACAATGGCCAGGAATATTATTTTGGGACACCGGAGGAAGCGATGGAGTTTGCGAGACAATGGACTGGCAGGAAAGGGAGGATATTGTATTTTGGAGGTGGTGTTTGGGGAGGATGGTTCTCTGGCCAGGGTCAGGCTTTGGCCATGTTTTGTATCTCTTGCCAGGGGGGAGGGGTCGTTTGTTTTTTCTTGTGTGAGTGTCATGGCTGCAACGTTCTCATCTCCCTGGGGAATTTGGTTTGTGGATTGCATTCAAGGCTGTTTTGTGGGGATGGGGGAGGGTCGTGGGCAAGTGCATTGGGTTCTGTTTTTTCTCTAGGGGGTAATGTCCATTGTTTTCTGGGGTATTTTTTCTCGTCTTTGATTGTTGATATTTTTATTTGCACTAAGGTAGTGTGTGAGCGGGGCTTGGGGAGACCAGTGGGTGAGTAGTTGCTAGGCCCCACGGGCGGGGCCTGCCAGGCGGGCTAGTTCACTGAAGAGCAGTGGGGGGTGAGCATGTGGTTAGTGTGTTGATGGGGTTTGAGATTGTTGTTCTGTGTGTGGAGGGGGGGGGCACGACGAGGGGATCGATGGTGGTGGACATCAGAGGGCGGGCCTGGTGCGTTGCGGGACGTGGCCCGGCCCAGGAGGGGCTATGGTTGATTTGGAAGAGAGGGGAGGGGGAGGGGGGGGGGGGGGGGGGGGGGGGCCCTGTCCAGGCTGATCACATTGCATGTAGGAAGGTTGAATGGGCCAGTCAAGAGATCCTGCGTATTCATGTACTTGAGGAGCTTAACGGCGGATGTGGCATTCTTGCAGGAAACACACCTGAAGATCAGGGATAAAACAGGCTAAGGAAAGGGTAGGTAGATCAGGTCTTTCATTCAGGGTTAGATTTGAAGATGAGGTGGGTGGCAGTCTTGATTAATAAGTGGGTAGCATTTGAAATGGGAAACATAATGGCAGTTTCTGGAGGGGGGGGGGGGGGGGGAAGGTTCATTACGGTAAGTGGGAAATTGGAGATGCCGGTAGTGTTGGTGAATGTTTACGCCCCAAACTGGGACGATGTAGAGTTTATGAGGCAGGTGTTTGGGAAGATCCCGGACCTGGACTCGCACCGGCTGATAACGGGGGGAATTTTAGCACAGTTCTGGAGCCAAAATTGGATCGGTCGAGTCAGAGGTTGGGGAGAGTATCAGCAGTGGCAAGGGAATTGAAAGGGTTTGTAGAGCGTATGGGAGGTTTGGTGGGCCGAGGGCAAAGGAATTTTCGTTTTTCTCCCATGTACATAGGGTGTACTCTCGGATTGACTATTTTCTGATGGGACAGAATGCTGTAGCTGGGGTGGTCGGTTCAGAGTATTTGCCGATTGTACTTTCGGACCACACGCCGCATTGGGTGGACGGTGCCAGAGCCCACAATGGAGGTTGGATGTGGTATTGTTGGCAGATAAGGAGGTTTGTGAGCAGTTGAGCGCTGCTATTCGGTGTTGTGTGTTGCGGGACGTGGGACAGCCAAAACCGGGGGCTTGGATGAGCGATCTAGCAGAGTTCCTCAGGCTGGAGAAGATAAAGTTCACCTTGAGGGTCTTTGGGGGGGGGGGGGAGAAAGAGATTGCCCGGAGATGGCAGCTGTTCATCGACTTCTTCGAAAGTAGTTAAGGTGTCAGCAGTGGAAGGGGGGTTGGGCAGAAAAGGAGGTAGGGGAGCGGGATGCTAGATATTTGTTTTGATATTTGCATTCCAGTTTATTTGCTTTTTTTATGTTTGTGTTTAATGTATATAAATAAATGCCTCAATAAAATATTTTTTAAAAACTCACCTCTCCATTGAGTACAGAAGTTATCTTGGGAGGATCCTCTTGAATAACACACTATTGAATGATGAAATCCCCCATCGCCTGGCAAAAGCAAGTTGGGTTTGTCAAGCTCACTCAGACTTTGAAAAGAGACGAGTTTGTTGCAGTACAAAGAACAAAGTCTATCAGGCGTTGCTTCTTGCATCACGTTTTATGGATGGTACATTAGTGATAACCTATCGGTGTCAGGTAAAGCAACTAGAAGCACTCCATCTTTGCTGTGTGATCTATTTGTAACATCAGATTGCAAGACAAAATCCCCAACACAGAGGTTCTTACAAAGTGCTGCATATCGGGCATTGACAGTATGCTCAGCAGAGCTAAGTTTCGCTGGGTTGGTCATGTGGTTCACATGACACAGGAGCAGAATTAGGCCATTCGGGTCTGTTACACCATTCAATCATGGCTGATAGATTTCTCATCTCCATTCTCCTGCCTTCTCCCTATCGTCCCTGATCCCAATTACACATTCACTGGGGGAGGGGGGGGGGGGAGATCCCCAAAGCCAGTACTTGACAGCAAACGTTTGAGCACAGGATCCCATATCCCAAAATGTCTAAACTTAGATAAAAGACGATCTGTAGATAAACCTCGGGGATTGCAAGCTGGATCCCAATACAAAAGAAAACACCTTCAACAGACCCAAATGGAGAATTCTCCATCAGGCCATTTTTTCATTTGAGGAGAGTCAGGACAAGCAAGTGTGCTGCAAAGCCAGTGCCTCCATCTATTTCTCCAACACTGACTTCATATGCAGTATTTGCAATTAATTATGCAAATTAAGAATGGGACTAACATATGAGATGACAAAAATCTAGACTACAAACTTTTGTTTTTGCTTGTTGAAAATCTGAAGCAACAGGAGACATCATCACAATCCAGTGTTGATTTTCACTCAAGCATCAACATCCCCTCGTCGCAAAATATCAGAAACACAGTAATATTTCTTCGAAAGAACATTTTATTAATATGGTGCTTGACTACTCAATTTACATTTTCAAATAATATGAAATTCTAAATCACTAAGGTGCATTAATAAATCAACAATTATAAAAACATTTGGGGGAAAAACTGAATGCGGACAATGAAAATTCAAAAGAATGATTTCCACATGAAAACGATGAAAATACTCATAAGGCTACAAACAAAGTGTGCATCTGTAAGGTTCAAAGCTATTTTCCTTCTAAATATAGCACAAGTCACTGCTATACAGGTTATGATCCAACTAAACTTAAAATTCACACAGTCAGAAAGATGTGTTTTCAATAATAGTGCTAAGCATTCGAGTACTGAGGGAATTAACTACCAGATTTTCAAAACAATTTAAGCCTTTGCAGTTGCTTAATAAAAGGATAATTCATGGATTGTAAAAAATGAAACATTTGGGGAAGGAAGTAGGAAAAACAATCCAATGAAACAATTAGTTGGGACACAGTGATGCATAAGACTTGGTGCTATTGTAAACAAATAGATGTTAAATGACCATTGTAATTCAGGTCTGTCCACATTCTAAAAATGGATTGTGCAAAGTGTACAAGGACAGTATTTTTACTTCAGACTATCAGATGACTCAAGAGCAATGATGTATTTTGCTCTGAAATTTGGCATTCAAAATCCTCAGTACTCACAGAATGCTCTTAAAAGAACGAATCACAAAATACAGCAGAACTTAGGAAATGCAATTACATATAAACCATAACATGTTAAACAGTTTTTAAAATATGGTCATTTTTGGTATTATTTTACTGAATCACACCAACACTGACAGAAATAATTTATGTCTCAGTCAATCCTTTAGTAGGGCAGCCTCTACTGACAAGTACTGGTGCTGTCGATGGATGGGTGTGAATATTTTTTGGCATAATATTTGCTTTCTTCTATTTCCAAGGAAATGTAATTTTCAAAGTGAGCACATATTTCAAAACATACATCCAGTACAACCCTTAATTCGGAAAAGGCAAATAGATGTTCATTTCTGTCAGGAACATAATGCAGGATTGGTTGATAATCACATTGAATTTAAGAATAGTGAAGTAAAACAATTGCATGATTTAAGTAGTCAGTTCAGTAAATAGAATCATACTACATTATGTTGGTAAGGCAATAATTTGCTCCAGTGCATTAGACAATAATTGATACGACTTAATTATGTTTAAAATTCATGTTTGAGGCCCCTCAAAGCTAATGTCAAGGAGTGAAGGTACTGGGACGAGCAGAAATTATTTTGCTAGTTTTAGCAATGTCAAACAGACAATTAAATGTATGCATTAGACAAAAATGCACTTGATTTGTACCTCTTAATGAGGCAGCATGAGGGGAGTGCTCTTGCAAGATGATTTACTAACTTTTAACATCCAAATTTGTACAAAAAGGCACACAATACTGATAAGTTAAAATTTGAAACAATATTCCCTCTGGTAAATATTGGAGTGCAGTAAAATTTTGGAGTTATAGAGCACAATTTTCTCCCTTTTAAATGACTGGCGCAAATATCAACCACTCTTCAGCACCACAAGCTATCTTGTGCAAGCAAAGACCCTCTGACTTTCTGGCTGTGCGATACATCATTTCCTCAGGGGTACCTCGCCTCTTCCCTCCTGTTATTTTAATTTTACATCAAGGGCGAGGGAAAGCAGAAGAAAATGGGATGAATGAACACACCTTTCTGCAGTTGAAAATTGACCCAAAAGAGGGAAATAGCATTTACATAATTAAGGATAATTTTCGTCTTCAGTTTCAGAATATAATAACTTTGCAGGATGGAACACCCGATTGCAAAATTGCTCACCATTTTATTTTAATGGTGGAAAAAGAGTGATATGCTGATATTCAGTTTTGTGATAAGGCCTCTGTCCTGCTAAGTTCTTATGTTTGATGCTGAAGAAAATCTAATCTTTCACATTGCAGAATTTTTACAGCTAAATATTCTGGGCAATATTTTCAAATCCAGTTGAGCAGTTTATTAGCATGAAGACATTTCAGGAAATAGGATTCTGCAGATTAGTTCACATTTTCACTCAAGACAAAATAGTGATGCTAAGAATTATTTTAAAAAGTCGAAACACTGACAATCTCTAAAGACCAAAAAGTGTTTAAATAAAATGTATGGCAATTTAAAATGAAAAGAGCCTCCACTCTAGGTCAACTACATTTACTAAATGTGTCCCTTTTTTTTCCTGGAACCCACAAATCACGTAGTCACACGTATGCCTGGGAACAATTTACTAATTACAGCAAACACTCGACAGTTTAGCTCCTTAAGCTAGTCAAGAACAGGGCAAGTGGAATTCTGCATATTTCATTTTCTACAGTTTAAGATCTACAAGTCCTGAGATTTTCTAATAAAATGTGCATTAAAAAATTAGACTTACTGTTTTGCAGTTATTAGATCAGCTGAGCAGGTGATTATTTCTCCATTGCAAAATATTAAAAAAGCACAAACCAACTGCCTCTGTTCAATGGCCAGTGACACCAGTCCAGAGGCAATATCTTCCTCCCTTTTTTGCTTTTGGGTCTCTCATCCCTGGTCAAGTACAGACAAGTTAACCTGCATTCAAGCATTAGCCAATGCTGCCCAATAAACTTGATGGTAGAAAGTGCATAAGACTTTGCTACACATCCCACAGCCAATTTGCTTTCCTGCCCTGTGGGATAGACTTGCTAGCTATTGTTGCAGTAAGCTCCAATGCAGAATTACAAATTTACATCCAGTTGTTCCATGGTAGAGTGCACTGGGCCACCCATGTGTTCACTCCCACAATGCCCAAAGTATGTCTATTTCAAATCAGGCTGCAGTGCCCACAGTAGTGCAATATTCAAGACGTGTGTGGTAATTCACAAAACAACAACAGATGCATTTCCTGAAATTCTGCCCAAGCCTGAAGCATTATCGAAAAAGGCCAAATGTAAAACATGGAATCGCTTCACTAAATGTGAAAGATTTTCTTGTTCCTGCACTAAAGATTTCATCAAGCATTGGGCAATAATTTCAGGGATGTGGCGTCTTGTTCCACAAATTTCAATCATTTCCGTGGAATTTATCCAGATGCTCTGCAAATTTCTAACTGACCCATGGTACTGAACAAATGTTTAGTCAAATTGCACTTAGTTAAAAAAATTATAAACTGGTACCTAGAATATATACATACAATGGAACAAAAAATTTCCAAAATAACGAGGTGGAAACATTGGAACTTAATGGGCTAAACAGTAAAAAAAACTCAAATAAAAAATGCCTTGTATAATTCCCTTCATTCACTTTTCTTCTTACGTAAATCAATTTAAAATTAGATCTCAATATTTAAGCTCAAAATAAGTTTTGTTCCAGTCTCATTCTTTGCCCCCTCCAAATGAAAATACACTTCAGTGAACAAACCTGTCCTACTAGAACTGTTTCCAGAATAAAATTAAAATTACACACAGATAGCAGCAGTATGAGAGTAAGCTTGACCACTAGCATTACCAATTGTTTAGACATCAATACAAATCACAGACTTGATATATTTTGCTTCGTTCTTTTTAAGAAACTGACGCTGTTAACCTTGAATTAAGCTCACTAAGAGCGCAACAAGGTGCGAGGCAAATAAACAGATAGTTTTTGGATTCAGCTCATCACCTACTTCCACCCAACATTCTTTCAAAATAAAGAATTCCAGTCATTTCCATTAGGCCCGTCAGCCAAGCTTCCTCCCCTGCCTTTCTCACATTCACTCCCTTCAGAAACCTAAATGCTTCTGTAAACAAGTCATCCAGAGTACAGATGGAAGCTCCTGCCTCCAGTAAGAAAAGCAGCTGGCAGCAAGTACTCCTGGCAGCATTGCAGCACATGGGTTCATCAAGAGCTTGGATAGGAATTGCCTCCATCCAGAATTAATATGCAAAATCCGATGTATAATGTTAATGTGAAGTACTGGTTTGATTTGTTACTGGGATTCTCTTGTGCACTGTCCCATTCTTCAGCATTTATAGGCCGTTAATTCCAGAGAAACCATCTCTCTGTAAGAGTTCACGCTGCAGACTCCTTCAGTGTGTCATTCAAGTACCATTTCATACTAAAGCTGTCCTTATGGTGGTCAAACAATTTTTTTCAGCACCTCTTTAAACTTTGCACCTAAAATTTTAAATCCTGAATGTTATCAAATACAGTAGTAGAAAATTGCATTATGTTAAGTAATCATCCCAGTGAGTGGTTTGGCATTATCTGACTTCAATAAGGCTCATGTTGCAAATATGAAATAAACATGCAGGATTTCAAACCGGTCATTTCTCTGTGCTAGTTTCAAGAGCGTGCCACAACTTTACCAAACGTACTAAAATTTATAAATATTGTATATATAGACATCTCTCTCTCTTGTGAAACAACATATTATAGAAAGGTGTGCAACATAACACTTCAAAGTGATAAGATCTTTAACCTATTTTGGTTAGTATTGGTTCTGTAAAAAGATCAGCATTCATGAAACTTGGCCATAAAGCTGTGATCCACGTAACTACTACACAGGTTAAGTACAAAAAGTCCTAAAAAGAGGGCTCAAGCTTGATTAGAATTGGGATTGATTTTCTTCTGCACAAAGCCCACATGTAACTGGACCTTAGCAACCGGTATTAATAAGGAGCATTATCACTGCACCTTGAACTTTAAGGCTCAGAGCTGTTTAAACAAAGCTTCCTCCAGTTTGTTCTACAGAAGTGAGACCAATTGCAGAAACAGCCTTTCAATTCACAATTAAAAGGTGGGAGCTGTTTAACAGGAGTAAAAATGCATCTATTACTTATATACACAAAGCTGGAGGCATTTAACATTTATATCTATGCCCATCAGTGTTCGTTCTCCCAAAATTAAGGATCAATAAGGAAAGTGAACACAAATGAATACAGTCCACCATGGGAGCAGAAAATAGGTAGTCTGTGCAGACCATTCCAAGCTGCAGAAGTAGCTGTGGTCCTTGATAAAGCATTTCGATAACAACATTTCAGCTTCTTCGCTCTCAGAATACATTTGCAGTGCTGCATGTGTAAAGTTTGGCTGTGTTTCCCAGTAAAAAGTAACTAAAAGGCATTTCTGTACATGAACAGCACTACCTCTTGAAAGTTTGTAGCAGTTTACTGCCCTGCACTCATGCTGGAGTTCGCACTGCTGCAACTCTCTTCATATGTTGGGGGAGGATCTGTTAAAAGACAAAATAAATTAAATTAGCCATCAAATCTGCAAATAGATGGTTTGTTTTTGTTTAGTGAGAAAACTTATTCATTGGTTTTCTCAGTTGTTAGAAAACTTTAACAAAAAATGCCAACAGTTGAAGTAGGAAATTTGCAACCAGAGTTGCATTTGATAGCAAGATATGCACTGTTGCTTCATTGCGCCAGGGACCCGGGTTCGATTCCCTGCTTGGGTCCTGTCTGTGCGGATTCTGCACGTTCTCCCCGCGTCTGCGTGGGTTTCCTCTGGGTGCTCCGGCTTTCTCCCACAGGTCCCGAAAGATGAGCTTGTTCGGTGAATCGGACATTCTGAATTATCCCTCAGGATACCCGAACACGCGCCGGTCACGACTAGGGGATTTTCGCACTAACTTCATTGCAGTTAATGTAATCCTACTTGTGACACTAATACAGCTTATCAGAAGATATTATTCCTAGTTTAGTTCAATATAATCAAAAGAAAAGATGAGTAAACTTGAAATAGCTTTACATGTCTCAGAATTATTAAAAACAGCAAACCTACCATATGGATAAGCCCACGTGCTATATTCAGGAGGTAAAATCAGAGGATTTTCACTAAGATCTGCAACAACAGGTCCATCTGCATAGTAAGGGACTGTAGCACCAGTTGAAATACAAAGCACAGGGCCAGGAAGTTGCTCACTAGTATGGTTTTCAAAGCCAGGTGCGTAGTTAAAAGGATGAGATGACAATGTCTGCTGCTGCGAGTGGCTTTTGGTTGGAAGAATGACACTGTCCATGGGCTGATGTCCAGTAGCCCCGATATCTTCAGCTGGTGGAGCTGTGGGCATCACTGTGGCTTGCGTAGGTTGGGATTGCCTGGATGGAGTCAGTGGGGGACTGTTCACCGCAATATTTCCAATATAGATTGGTAAGCTGACTAAAATCTCTGGAGATCGGACAGAAACCTGCCAAAACAAAAAAATGGTCTTGCCAGTTTTTTCACAATCTTTGAAAAGTTGAAACAATCTTATTATATAAAATTAAATTCTAAAGCTAGAAACAAATAAACCAATGAGATCAAATGATCCAGTGAGCAAAGTATTGCTTCCTTATGCAAAACTAATTGACAGACAATAAAGTGCCACATTTATACCCTGGTTTGTGTTGAACAGGCAGGGCTTGGGAAACCCAGACAGAGGGTTAGTGAGAATAAGATGCCAAGCAAAAACAACAGCGAGGATTTACATGCTTGATCACTAATCAGTGACCCTTTTCTGGAAAGGCTGCATGTGAAGGCATCTATCTATTGGCAGCAGGGTCATGTTCAGCTGGGCACCTCTTCGTGATCAGCAGCATATCAACAGTCACTGTTTTGCGATATACATGAAAAAGGGTCTCTTCAACACATTAAAAAACAATTGCTGAATGTCTGCAGAACCGTATCTGAGCATATAAAAATATAGAAAACTGAAGCAGATCATTTGGCTCTTCGAGCCTACCCAACATTCAATATGATCATGGCTGATCCCCTATATCAATGCCATACTCCTGCATTCTCCCCTTACCCCTTGACGCCTTTGGAACCTGGAAATCTACTTCCTTCTTCAATATATTCAGTGACTTGGCCTCCACAGCCATCTTAGGCAGAGAATTCCACAGGCTCACCACTCTCCTCACCTCAGACCTAAATGATCTACCCCGTACTCTGAGACTGTGACCCCTTGCTGTAGGTCCACCAGCCAGAAGGATTATCACCTCTGCATCCATTGTGTCCAGCCCGGTCAGAATTTTAGAGTTTGTATCAATTTAGGAGACAAAATTGTACTAGTACAGGATAGGCAAGTGACTAGATGTGAAGGAGCTGCAGGCTCTGTGTCAATTTATGTTCAAGTGAAGCCATGTGGGGACATTTTACTATATAAATGCCAGATTTTGTTTGAGTGTCAAAGCTCTGTGCCTTGTATTCTACATCATGCATTTCAGCAACTGCTGTCAAGGTCACCAACTAACAGATGTTTGCAGACAAGGAAGAAAAGGGTTGAGTAGACAAAATGTTCTATTCTATTGACTTTACTTTGAGTTAAAGATATTTAATTATTATCCTCACCTGAATGAAATAATCTATTTGTATTAAATTGCAACCATGTAGAGATGACTGAGGTAAGGCTGGTACGATGATCTGTTCCTTCCATTCAGCTTGTTTCCAAGATTTTACTCCTGATCCTTCAACCTCCGCAATTGTCCGCAAGTCATAGATTAATCGCTTTGATTTATACGTAGCTTTCTGTAACAAAATGTCAAAACAATGTCACTACCACTTTGGAGACCAATAACTTGAAAGTAAGTTTGAACCCACAGTCGATAGCTTAAAAGAATGACACAACAAAATTTCACCTTTTACTATTGAGCCTTTTACTGAAACAACCAAACTAAAAGCATTGTTGACTGAACACTATTGTTGTATTGTTGTAGACAACTTGGACTTTATGCCAAAGAACAGAACTGCCCCTTTCACTTTTAATGCAACCAAAAAACCCACTTCACAGGTATACTGCCCTGAAGAAGTCATTTGATTTTCCAAGACCCAGTCCAATGTGATTCTTAGCTCTTTTTTTTCGCCCAGCCTGGTACCCTTTAATTTCAGAACTGTGTTTAACAGTAACAGCTTTTCCTTTTAATTGTCCCTCTAGCGCAAACTGCCAATTCTTCCAGCCTAGTTCCAAATCCACAAATTTGGTCCTTTCAATTAAAGCACAAGTCCCCATCCACATTCCTGCACAATGAACCATAGGAGACTAGGACTCCAGCTGCTTCCTGTCTCCTAGATCCTGGCAGACTACCTGTGCCCGAGTGTTTCAGCGATATCTTAGGAACCCTTCCCCTCGTAAAGCCATTCCATTCTCCATGGCAACATGAATCACACGGACCTGTATCTAGGTAAAAATGCAGATTAGCTATTCTTTAGACCACAATTCTATTCTATTTTGGAATTAAATAGACAGGTTAAGCATAACTTTACAACCTGACATTCTTTACACCTTCCTGGGACGGGAGATTAACAATCTAACCACTGTAAACAAAGGCTGCTGCCATCGTCTCCCAATGTAAACACATTGCACCTTCTTCCCACCAACACAATCTGGCCTTCCATAATTAGCAACAGGCAAACTTCAAACAGGACCAACAGAAATAAAGCTAAACATAATTATTATTGTTGGGAGGAGGGGGTAGGAAGGAATGCGTATTTTGATCAAGTGAACTATGTTGCATATTCATACAAGGCAAACGAGTTTAAAGGAGCGGATTATAAATCTCTTCATCTATACTTTGTCACATTACCTATCACTTTTTGATTTAAATTGTTATATTGATCTGAACATTAGATCATTAATAATAGGTTATAAAGGAGACAAAGCCTCCACTAGACACACAATTCAGTTTCCCACAATATAATTCTAGAACAGGTTTGAGGGGTAATACAGATAGAGACAGCTTGGGGAAAACAAAGCTTGGGGGAAACAGACCTTTATCAGACAGCAATAACCAACAGAATATTTAGCAGGCTTTTACCTATAGACATCAGTGTTCCCGAATATATAGGTTTCACAACTGGCTGCAACACAAATACAAACTTGATGCTATTAAGGAAAGCAACCAGGAAGAACCATTTTTAACCTGGAAATATACCTTCAGGCTTGGGGAGTCTGTCCCACTTGCACAAATCTCAGAACACCAAAGCAGAAAATGCTACACGTTGCTTATTTTCACTGAATGTTTTGCTTTAGATTTGGATTATGGAGGTAAATGGGGATATTCTTTAAAGTGCCAAGTTATGTGCATGGACATATTGAACAATAATAAATGCTGGACACAAACAGCAGAACAATTACTATTGAAGCAGAGCTGGAAATTAATCATTTAGCCAGAGTGTCATCCCTTGGATGGTCTATGACTTACTCTAAATCTGATATGACTTACTGACTTGACCATTCAAACAGTAATTACAGTATTATTTTCTCATCATGTTTTGCAATGAATCAAAGCTGCTCCCTCACAAAGGAGTTAGGACAAAAGGTATTTTCCAGCCATTATTAACAAATAAACTTTGGCATGTGTTTAGCTTTTTACTTCAAGCTTTCTATAAATCAAAAAAAAAAAAAACCTGAAATTTGAACAATCTATTAGGTTAGCCTAATTCCTGTTTTCTAAGTAAAGTGATTGATTTTTATTACTGACAGCTCTTGCTGCTATTTTTTTTAGAATTTAAGAAACAGGACATCTGTTGGACAAAACAAAATTATGGTCATGGGTCATATTCAGTGCAATTTCAACAACATTAAATTTTAGATTTGAATGCTACTCTGACGCTTTTTGTACAGACAGCTGGTTTTCAATATTAATAATCATAAAGGGCAAATGGTTATTTTAAGTACTGTCACTGACTAAAAATTCAAAAGATTGCAGAAGTTTGTAAAGATCTATAGATTACCTGGATGAGACTGGCAACAATAGTGCCTATATCCTTCCCAGACTTGTTTTGGATGGCTGTTGTAAGCTGTATGATCTGTCCTGATGTGTATCCTTTAAGATCTGTGCTCACTGTTAAAGCCACAACTCCGCTTTTGACAATCAGGTAGCTAAACTTTTTGGACATGGATATTACATTTGGTTTCTGTGAAGAAAATAAAGGCCAAAAGTTAGCCTTTTGAAAAATATATCCTAAAAAGCAACTGGAGAGCATTCCACTGCTGAGGGGTGGTCACTTGGCTTCCTTTTGTGAGCAGTGTTTGCATCCCATCTGTTCAATCAAACAATGGCACAACATTCATTGAATAATAGAGCAGAGAACTAGGTGGTACAGAGGGTCATTTCACAATCCTACTCGAGATCTATTCTGAAAACTCTTTTAATCACCTGTTTTCCCAAGTGAAACTAGTTACAACTTAAAAATAACTATTGTCAAAGTAGCAGGAGTAAAGGAGAAAATGCTGGTAATACTCAGCAGGTCTGGGAACAGCCCAGAAGACAGAAACAGAGTTAATGCTTTAGATCTATGAGATTTTCTTCAAATCAGAACTGAGCACCAGTATGGTTAGCTAGTAGACAGTTTCCTTTTAATACAAAATGCATCATTTTTCCAATCGACTCCAACAGTTTATTTTAAAATAATTTACATTTGATAACTGTATGTACAGGCTTTGCTCCAACCAAAACCTAGATATGCAAAATAATCAGTTATAAAATAAATCTACTCTTCATCGCTTACAGAATCAAAGTGGTTGCAGCATGACATGTGGTCTGTCAAGTTGCCCTTTCCCCATAACCCTACATTTCCCCCTTCAGGTGCTTATTCAATTCCCTTTTGAAAGTCTCAATTGAATTTGCCTCCGCCACATTCAAGCAGTGCATTCCGTATCCTAACCACTTGCTACGTAAAAAAGGTTTTCCTTATGACAGCATACGTTATATAAAATTATATGCAATAACTGCCATTGGTCATGTTGCAATCTAAAACAATTAATTTACCTCAATATCACTGATTTCATTCAGGTTCAGCAGGTTAAGAATGTAAAACACCTTCTCAGCTTTATAGGCTTTTGAGAATCGTGCAGTTTCTACTGTAGCTTTGATGCGATAGCTTATCTTCCCAAAGAGACCTTCAAATGAAGTAGGAGCAGTTGCTTTGAAAGAGAAAAAGGTTGTGCAAGTTAAGTGATCATACATATTTCATTCCTTTTCAAGTAATTCCAATATAAAAATCCAAAGTGCTTTTAAACACTGGTTTGCTCCCTGACGACATTTGACCAGCAAAATTCATATCCTCAGGAATTTCCCAAATTTGTCAATTTCCATTCTCATTCCGGTATTTCTGGGAACCGTGTTTACCTGAAGGAAAAGGAGCCAGTTGTGCCATAGTTTCTAGTGAATAATTTTGGAGGAAATCAACTAAAAGTCAAGATTGTAACCTAACTCCATATATCTGCCTTTGCCTCATATCCTTTACTATCTTTGGAACAGAAATGCTGAAGAGCATGAAGATCAGGACACTTGCAGAGCAAGGCATATTTTCCTCACCTGATTAAAGGATTTCATACTAGGGTTTGCAAGATCATCTTATTTGTATCTGAGGCTGGGTATTATTTCAAGTCGCAAGTTGAATTTCAACAATTCTGTATTGCAGTTTTTTCTAAAATAATGGCAACCACTTTCTTTTGATTAGCTGGTACCAAGTTCAGACAAAGGTGGGTGGGATATACCAACATTCATAAAGAGGTTTCTCAGGATGAAAGTTTGATAACCACTGTTCTAGATTAATAACACAAAGTAGATCTTTTAACCTCTTAAGTACAATTGTGGATGTTACAGAACGGGGAAAAAAATTAAAAGAAATACGCTGGAACAAACTGAACTACCTTCTGGTGGTTTGTTTTACAGCACCTTTTGAAGAGGCCTGAAGGCAAATTATCAACCTACCTTCCTTCAGCCACGAATGGCTTGCTGAACCAAGAACTACAAAAATTTATAAATACACATAGCTTTTCTTTAGTGTAGTAGATACTGTGGAATTGTGGAAATAATCAGACTTGACGCAACTGGATCAGCAAAAGTCAAAAACAGTTTGAATTTTTAAGATTTGTTTATGTTATATACAGATGGATTTGCTTAATTTATGATTCCATTTGACAAAATGCTAAAAGAGTAGCAAGGGGATAGCCCCTGCTGAAACTATCAGTTTTTTCTGTATTAACTACTTGTGAATGGGTGACACTACTGACTGCCAATCTTTCAGATTGTCATTTTAGGGAGGAGTGCAATTTGTGAGGCATTGCTGGGCAGGATTAAACATATGTAATTAGAACCATTAGAAAAATTAGCTTGAGGGAGTTTTCCTACAAAGGATTATTCAAGAACTCCAATGTTTATTGACTATAGTGCACATAAATACATCTATCTAATTTAAAAGAAATGAAATAAAAATTGCTTATTGTCACAAGTAGGCTTCAAATGAAGTTCCTGTGAAAAGCCCCTAGTCGCCACATTCCGGCGCCTGTTCGGGGAGGCTGTTACGGGAATTGAACCGTGCTGCTGGCCTGCCTTGGTCTGCTTTCAAAGCCAGCGATTTAGCCCTGTGCTAAACAGCCCCATTTCATTTTTCACATGGTCAAATATTTTTGAGAAAAGATGAAAGTTCAAAAATTGCCTGTCTTACTGAAAATAAATGCCACATCCTTATTTACCAAGCACATAAAAGCATAATTGTATAAAGGAATTGAAGAGGAATAGAAATATTAAATAAACATGTAAAGACAGAGGAATGGGATTTGGATAATAACTCCAACACTGTCTATTACAGGGCAGTATATGCATAGGCATGACGGGTCAAATGATCTCCGCTACTGGCATCTTTAATGATGAAAGGTTTTACACCATATAGCAATGTAATTGTAAAAGCAGATCAATACCTCTTGGAATCCATAAACTATGCTTACCAGGAAGAAGAAATTGAAAGGGGTAAGTATACTCTCCAGCATTCAGGGATCCTGTAGAGACAGGGGAAAAGTTTTAAAACTATTTTATTAATCAAAGACATCAAGTTATTAAAGTCAGTTCTATTGTGGCTATCTTGTTTACAGTAATAACTTTAATCATAACTTCATCAGGAATTATAGTTTATAGCAAGACTTTTTTGTGGGTAATTGGTCAGAAAAGGTTAAATATTACAATTAGTATCATTATGAGCAAACATCATTCAGGCTACACAACTAATTGCCTTGAAAACTTCACAGCAGCATCAGTCAAAATTTAACAGAGCAATTGAGAGATAGTGGGAGGGATGATCAAATGCTTGGTAGGTCTGAAGAGCATCTTCAATGGGGAGGAGGAAAGAATAAAAGAGGTTTATGGAGAGAATGCCAAAGCTTAGGGTCTCGGCAATAGAATACATGGTTAGCAATGGTGGTGAGGAATTGAACTAAAGAAAAGAGCATTAGACTGGGATGACCAGTTAGAATAGTGCATTATGGACATTAATTCGGGTTGCAGGGAGTGAACAAAGAGATGGGGAAAGCATGGCGAGAGGTGGCTATCAGGACTGGTTCTTTGCACAAAGGATGCCACAAAGGATGGTGGGAGGCAGAGCCCCAGATGAAGGAAAGGAATGTGTAATGAGCCTATCAGAATCAGTGGCAGTTAGATTATATGACCAGGTCAAGGAAATGGCCTATCGGAATCTTGTATTCGTGTGTGTGGAACTTGATACTGCATGAATGTATACGAGACCACATGTGTTGCCTCCCTTTGTCTCACTCGCTCTGGGAGTTTCAAGAGACATGGGTCTCCTGCCTTCATCAGAGGAAGTGCAAGGTTGCAAGCTATTTGAAATAAACTAAAGGAATTTCTAAATCCGAACTCAGCCTTTTGATTGAGACCAGACTGAACAGAAAGAACTCAATTTCTTCATTTGGTGGCAGCGGTGGGATTTGTACAGGCGACCATCGGTCATCTGCAAAATTAGAATTGAACTGATCTCGGGCAGAGAGAGAGGAAATGGGCCCACGACGTGAGTAGCTAGAAAATGACCATGTCAGTTTTCCTCTGTATCGTAGTCTGATGAAGTTTAATCACTCGCACATGGTCAGGTAAGGTCGTCTCAACGAAATAAAAGGTCAGTCTGGCGGATTAGAAAACTAATTTCAATCGATATAAGTACGATTGAGGGCTATTTAACGGAGGGAATTTGAGGGGACAATTCAGCTAGGGCTTGAGAGAATGTGCCTCGGAATTCAGTTTGCATGTTGAAAATTAAAATTGGTTGTATTGAATTACACTGTAATTCGGTTAAATTCTTTAACGGGTTGAGGGAATGTTACAGACAATTCAGTTAAGACCACTGAGGGAATGTTCTGGAGACAATTCAATGCCGTACAATTAGAATTGATTAAAGTTGGATTTTGTTAGGGGGAAGATATGTCTTATGAGTGAAAAAGTTGGGAGATGAATGGCTACTAGGGGGAACCAGAGACGTGGAAAATTCAGAACCGTATCGGAAAAGAGGTGGTTTCAGGAATGTTTAAATTTACTTTACAGTTTTGAAGAAGGGAAAAAACGTGCAAATTCAAAGTTTTATTGTCCAGTTGGTTGAGATGAATGAAAGTATGGTGCTTTGAATTCCTTTTGTTTGAGTGGAGATCTTGGTGGATGAATGAGTGTGTGTGTTTAATAAAAATTTGTGAACTTCTCTGGTATTCCTAGTTTTTAAAATGTTGTGTTTTGCAAAACGAAGTTGCACATCAATTAGGAGGTATACAGGGGCAGTTAAAAGTGAGATTTAAAATGGGGTATGTATTTGAAAGTTCTTTGGAAAATCAGCAATAATGACTAACATTGTGGAAGTTATTTAGGACACAATTCTCAGGAAGTAAACAAAAAGCAAAATCAAAATGTATAAATTGGGATTTGTAAATGATTAAATGATTAGTTGAACTTGGCATAGTCTTGGTTGGGTAAAAAAGAAAAAGAGAACAAAGGAATCTAAAATTGAAATGCGAAGACTAGGCATTCGGTGAATTGAGGCCACGTGCTCCTTTATTAGAGGCAGCCATGATGTACCTACATTTAAAAATTTTGTTCGGTGAGTTCCAAATTGTAGAAATTTCAGTATTTTTTCTGTAAACGCACTACACATCAAATTTAAGATTTGGGGCTTTTCATATAGCAAAGATTATGGATTTTTAAAACTTTATTTCAAGATTACACAGGGGGAAAGGAAGATCCCAGTAGAAAGGAAGAAGGCCATTTTAGAGATGCCCAAACCCCAAATCAGTTTAAGAGGGGTTAGGCAGGTACTGGGGACTATTCGTCTACTATAGGGCCTTGGTGTATAAGCACTCAGAACACAGCACAGCTCAGAACAGGCCCTTCGGCCCACGATGTTGTGCCGAACCTTTGTCCTAGATTAATCATAGATTAGCATTGAATTTACAGTGCAGAAGGAGGCCATTTGGCCCCGAGTCTGCACCGGCTCTTGGAAAGAGCACCCTACCCAAACTCAACACCTCCACCCAACACCAAGGGCAATTTTGGACACTAAGGGCAATTTATCATGGCCAATCCACCTACCCTGCACATCTTTGGACTGTGGGAGGAAACCGGAGCACCCGGAGGAAACCCACGCAGAGGAAACTTGAGGGAACGCTGCAAGCACTGACCCCAGGGAGTTAGGCAGTCCCGAGAGCAGGTAGAATGGAGACTGTAGCATAATTTCGCTTTCAAGAAAAAATAATTAAACATGCCCTTGCGTTATATGTGGAGAGGGCATTGTGGCAGTAAGGGGCTAGAAACACGGGGACCAATGAGACCAGCATTAGGAGGTAGTCGGTGGAAGTGATATGGCACAGCTCCACTGGGTCCTAGTGCCCGCTGAGTTGCAAGAACGTCACTAGCAGAAGAAATGAAGTTTAGAATGTTAACTACATTGCAGGCAGAGCTTTAGGATATGGGACCGGAGCTCAGATTAGGAGTATTACTTGCAGTATCAGGAAATGAGAATCCGATGGCAGGGAAAGATTAATAAAAATAGATACAGAAATTTAAAAAAATTAAGATATTAAAACCAATTGATAACATAAAGGAAATAAGGAATGCAAACCTAGCAATAGAAAGAATGACACAGGGTTAATCAGCACACAATTCCAGCACACAATCCAGGGAGACGATACAGGCCATAAAAGAAATAGCCCTTGACCCGAGGTGCCAAATGCGAGCTGGAGATAATGATCAAAGAGTTAGAACTGAATCATTCAAGAAGTCACATATGCATCGACGAATAGCCCACTTCAGGTAGTTAGCAAGCCTGCTGGTACATTTAGAATGGTAACGAATTACAAAGCATTAAATAAGGTTACAAAAAGAAAAAAAAGAGAAGGATAAACGGTATTTAATAAATTCACAAACTACATTGGAGAAGGTGGCAGGCAAAACTTATTTAACTAGCAAAGATTTAGCCAACAGATTCGGGAGTGTTCCGTTAGACCCAGCCAACAGGGAAAAGACAGCATTTACCTTTGGCACTAAACATTACGTAAACTGTAAATTGCCACAAGGATATGTTAATTCCCCAGACCACTTTCAGGCAATAGTAAGGGAGTTGATTAAAGATGATTTAGCTTTAGTATATATTGATGATGTGTTAATTGGAGATGATGATCAGGGGGACACACGTTGAAAGAGTGACCAAAATTATTAAAACACTTAATGAAGCAGGGTTTAAGATAGGGCGAAAGAAATGCCAGATTGGCAGGAGTGAAGTTGATTATCTAGGGTAGTCAGTGTCAAGGGCAGGTGGGGAAGCCAGTGTTGGGATGAGAAAGCTGCTAGAATCGCAGCGCCCGTTTCACGAAACGGTACCCCCGTTTCATGGGAATTTTGGGGTATTTGAGACCAGTAGTGGAAGACTTTGATGCTAGATCTTTATGAACCTTTAAAAGGGGATTTTAGGTGGACCAGTGAAGAACAAAGAAAATTACAGCACAGGAACCAGCCTTCGGCCCTCCCAGCCTGCACCGATCCAGATCCTTTATCTAAACCTGTCACCTATTTTCCAAGGATCTACTTCCCTCTGTTCCCCACTGTTCATATATCTGTCTAGATGCATCTTAAAATGATGCTATCGTGCCCGCCTCTACCACCTCCGCTGGCAAAGTGTTCCAGGCACCCACCACCCTCTGCGTAAAAACTTTCCACGCACATCTCCCTTCAACTTTCCCCCTCTCACCTTGAAATCGTGATCCCTTGTAATTGACACCCCTACTCTTGGAAAAAGTTTGTTGCTATCCACCCTGTCCATATCTCTTGACATTTGTCCTACTTTCCAGAAATTTCTCCAAAGCTTCATCAGTTTTAAGTCACCTCGATCTTATGTATGCTTCCTTTTTCATCTTAGCTAGTCTCACAATTCCACCCGTCATCCATGGTTCACTAATCTTGCCATTTCTATCCCTGATTTTCTCAGGAACACGTCTGTCCTGCACTCTAATCAACCTTTCCTTAAAAGACTCCCACATTTCAAATGTGGATTTACCCTTAAACAGCTGCTTCCAATCCACATTCCCTAGCTCCTGCCGAAGAGGAGGTTGGACCAGTTAAAAACAGCTGTAGCAACATCCGGGCCATTATAGGAGAGACATGAAGAGGACGATTTGAGCATTAAATTTGATTTGTATGCAAATGGATATGGTATGGTGCTTGTTAATCATAGTACTCAGACACCTATCAAACATTGACAGGAAATTGGTCAAGGGCTGAACAAAAGTTTTCCGACATTGCTAAATGTTTGGCAGCCATAACAAAAAGGATAGCAGAGATTGAAAATTTATCATCCGGAAAGAAAATTTACGTCACAAATGAATTTTTAGAAGTGACAGAGTTGACCAATAGACAGGGTTGCCAACAAGGCGCAAATACAGCTCGATGGGAAACCATTCTTTTAAACCCTGCCTTAATGTTTATTCATAACATTAAAAAGGGACAGAAACTTGATAAATCAGTTAGCAGAACAGAGTTGGTAAATGCTTGGGTGGTATATACGGATGGTAGTAAAGTTAAGGAGGACGAGGGACAAGCCAGGGGGGCATCCATTTTTTAAAAAAATTCAGGAAAGAAAATGGTGGAGAAACAGGGAGTAAAGAACCAGGGAGTAGCATAGAAAAAAACTGAGACACTGATGGAAGAATGGTCACTAGAGTATGCAAGCCCTCTTTTTCCTAGGAGCAGCAAAAGTAATTTGTACTTTTTAAATCAAAGCTGATAGCAGCACGGGGGACGTTGAATTAGAGAATCAGTGGCATCTGGAGCAAAGGAATTGTATCAAAACTAAAACATCCGACCCAATTAAATGATAAATGAGGGATTATTATAATCCATAGGCAACATATCGGCAGCAAACAAAGAAACATAATTAGTAAGGAATTGAGAATATGGGATGATAGATCAAGGGCTGTTATTAATGGACCCCAGTTAAAATGATTCATTGTGAACATAATGAAACATCGTGTCAAGGATGTGGCACGTTCTGTAGCCCAGTAGTTTGTACAGGGAGTAATCATATGAAACCTAGGAGAATGTCAGATATAGCATTCAGGTGAGTTGATATTGCATTTAGAATAACAGAAATGGGGAAATGCTTCGGCTCCCAGGGAAATTTGGGGAATTCAGTTGTCACGATTGTTTTGTGAAACATTAGGCAACACTGATGATCGAAGTTTGTGACTACATGATAGCTTTTGACCATGGGATGGTGTGATAATGATAAATTGTAATTACTGCAGAGAAAACCAAGCTGACAACGGAGTGATTGGGGAAGGATGTGCAGGATTGTGAAGAAGTGATAAACTTGTGGTACCAATTAGTGAGGGAGTACGTAGTTTAAGAGATGTCGGGATGACCCGGGGACGTAAAATTAGCCTAACAGTGTTTAGAGACTGTATCACTGCAATGATGCCGTGCCACAGGATAGGTCATATCCCCAAACCGCTCGGACAAGGGAAAAGGAAGTTTGGTTGTGAGTGGCAGGGGATAACTGCACTTACTAGTATAATGGAATCAGTGGATCGATGCCAGGGAATTGAAACCTGTTAGCAGCATCGATAGGACAGACGATAAAGTGAAAATGTCATGATTGGAAATTATTTTCATAAAAATCCGGTCGTAATCAAAATTAAAGGAATTAAAGTACATGCAGTAGCAATATCCGACATGTATCAGGGAAAGTTTCGACCCGCTTGGATCACCGAGTTAGTAAAAGAGGAGTTTGAGATTCTTTGAGTCTCACTCAGGGGTGCAATGATAGGAGAAGGAGGCTTAACAGGCCTTAATCGTATGATATACGTCAAGGATGAGAAGGGAATTAAATGGAAATCTGGAGGTCCTAGAGAGGGCACTTCTGGAACATCCAAACAAGAATAGAAAGATACAGATTAAGAAATAGGGCCCTCTCCGCCTTTGACCTGTTCATTTGGTTTTCAGATGAAGCAAAAATAACACAGACGAAGAACGAGAACTACACTCCAGAGAAGAATGTTTTAGACAGTATGGGGGGGTGGAAACTAATGATACAATTGGCTACATATTTGAGGGGATTAAATGACAGAGCCCAGAAGGAAAACATTACAGGTTAGAAACAAATCAAAATTTCAAATTATTCCTCAATGGTGAAACCTCCGGTCAGACATCTCGAACTGCATGTTAGCTGATGGATGATCTGTGGTCTCCACGGGGTATATACTACACGGTGGAGTTATTCAGGGTCTTGGCAGAAGGCAACGACTGACGAGGAACCCCCGCATTTTAAATGACGATAGTTTAGGAATTTTGGCAGCTTGATGCCACAGCGGGAAATTTGTAACCAATGCAGCAAACAATATTGCATTGGAGAGTGTAATAGTTATTACGGACAAAATGTCCTGTAAGTTGTTCGGGACTGTTATGTATGGATTCAATTGGGTTGTAACCCCAAAAGTTGACTGTATTGAATGTGCAAGTGGTGTTATTGCAAAGTAGAAAAACAAACAAACAAATAATGGCAAGTCTGTAAGGAAAATGATAACGGACAAAAGGGATTTGAAGAAAACTTAGTATTGTCTCATGTAAACCGGGGCTGGCAGACTACATGGTTCAGTACAACGTAAGACGTTAGTGTGAGGAAGTCAGGAATAAAAACAGGATTGATTGAAGCTTCTGCAATTCATAAAGCGAGATAATCAGTGGATAGTACATGATATCATAAATAATACCAGTGAGGGATGAAAACTTTTTTGGTCTCTGATGGACTGAGTTGTGTGCTATTTCTAAGGGACATGAGGAAGCTTTTACGGTGCTGCTACCCCAAGGTAATCACACACGGATATAGCTATTGTGTTACCTTCCTGAGTAGCGACAGCTATGGTTCACGGTGATTGGACTTGAGGCAAGAACAATACAAAGAGACTATCACCACTGGTCTGCGGGATGGATGAATTTACAGCTGATTTCTGTGCACAGTTTACAAATCACGGCATGTATACACACACATGATAAGGATCGGGAATAGCTGCTAGTCAGTACGACTAGAAGGGGGATTATAAACCCTACAGTAGGATTCAGCTCAGAGTCAGCTCTCATAGCTCGGTCATGGGGTTTTACCTGATGCATGGATTGATAATACTGGTTATTATAATTGTATAATCATTGGCTGCCTTAATATGTGTTGTAAGATGACTATGGCCGGATGATGCCGATAGACTCGGCCCATCCCCACTCACCAAGATGACATCCTGTTACTGGCGACCATCAAACCAGAAAGAACCCGGGCGGAGAGCCAGTGGCTGTAAAAATGCGACAAGGTGTTTATGTATGGAATGGAATGAATTGCGGGATGGTCTTTCCGACCAGACATTGATGTAGGTTATTAACCCGGGGATGTTTATAATGGACACTGGGAGTTGTATGCCTAACCAAACTCCAAATTTGGACCTAGACAGCAACAGGACTATTGTTGATCTGGCGAATTGTTAGCAGACTTTTTGACCATTAGGGGGAATATCTACCCACACCTTTCTCCAGCGATAGAGACCTCGTGGCAGAGGTGACAGAAAATATAACATGTCTGTTCTCAACCTGCACAGAACGGAGGTGTAGCGTACGCCAGGCGTCAGGCCAATGCACCTACCACAACGCCACCGGTGTCCCATTGTCAGCGGGTAGCGGAAGGGAATGTTGGTTAGGAGGCGGCACAGTAGTTATCACAGAATGATAAAAGGAGAGAATGAGGAATTGAACTAAAGAAAAGATCTGGGGCTGGTTTAGCACACTGGACTAAATCGCTGGCTTTTAAAGACGACCAAGGCAGGCCAGCAACACGTTTCAATTCCCATACCAGCCTTCCCGAACAGGTGCCGGAATGTGGCGACTAGGGACTTTTCACAGTAACTTCATTGAAGCCTACTTGTGACAATAAGTGATTTTCATTTCAAAAGAGCATTAGACTGGGATGACTAGGAGATTCACTAGGTTGATCCCAGAGTTGAGGGGATTAGATTATGACGAGAGGTTGAGTAGACTGGGACTGTACTCATTGGAGTTTAGAAGGATGCGGGGGGATCTTATTGAGACATATAAAATTATGAAGGGAATAGATAGGATAGATGCGGGCAGGTTGTTTCCACTGGTCGGGGAAAGCAGAACTAGGGGGCACAGCCTCAAAATAAGGGGAGGTAGATTTAGGACGGAGTGTAGGAGGAACTTCTTCACCCAAAGGGTTGTGAATCTCTGGAATTCCTTGCCCAGTGAAGCAGTTGAGGCTCCTTCTTTAAACGTTTTTAAGTAAAAGATAGATGCCTTTCTAAAGAATAAAGGGATTCGGGGATATGGTGTATGGGCCGGAGAGTGGAGCTGAGTCCACAAAGATCAGCCATGATCTCATTAAATGGCGGAGCAGGCTCGAGGGGCCAGATGGCCTACTCCTGTTCCTAGTTCTTATGACCAGTTAGAATAGTGCATTATGGACATTAATTCGGGTTGCAGGGAGTGAACAAAGAGATGGGCAAAGCATGGCAAGAGGGGGAGGGGTGGTTATCAGGACTGGTTCTTTGCACAAAGGATGCTGGGAGACCGAGGCCCAGAGGAAGGAAAGGAATGTGTAATGAGCCTATCAGAATCAGCGGCAGTTAGATTATATGACCAGGTCAAGGAAAGGGCCTATCGGAATCTTGTATTCGTGTATGTGGAGCTTGATACTGCATGAATGTATGAGGCCACATGTGTTGCCTCCCTTTGTCTCACTCGCTCTGGGAGTTTCAAGAGACATGGGTCTCCTGCCTTCATCAGAGGGAGTGTAAGTTTGCAAGCTATTTGAAATAAACTAAAGGAATTTCTAAATCCGAACTCAGCCTTTTGATTGAGACCAGACTGGACAGAAAGAACTCAATTTCTTCAGTGGGATGATTGGAATCAGGGATGTGCAGGAGGTCAGAACTACATGTGGCTTGTATATTTGGATGAGATTACAGAGAAAGGGAGGAAACAAAACAATGGAGGAGATAAGTTTCAGAAATATAAAATTGAGGTGTTGCTGAATCGGGAGCCAATGGAGGTCAGCGAGTTGCAGATGTGATAGGTGAATTAAACTTGTGAAGGTGGAGGCCGACCAGGAGAACATTACAATAGTTGAGTGTGACGTAACAAAAGCATGGATGAGGATTTCAACAGCAGGTGGGCTGAGACAGGATGAAGGCACAGTGAAATTGCCAGATATCGGCAGAAGTGAATGTAGACAGGCTTTGTGATGGAGAGAACATGGCGTTGAAACTTCAGCTCAGGATGCATAGATTGCAAATCGTCTGGTTCTAACTTAAGACAGTCAGGGAAGAGCCTGAGGTCAATGGATAGAAGAATGGGCGGCACGGTAGTACAGTGCTCAGCACGGTTCCTTCACAGTGCCAGGGACCCGGGTTTGATTCCCGGCTTGATTCACTGTGCGGAGTCTGCACGTTCTCCCCGTGCGCGGGTTTCCTCCGGGTGCTCCGTTTCCTCCCACAAGTCCTGAAAGACATGCTTGTTAGATGAATTGGACATTCTGAATTCTCCCTCAGTTTACCCAAACAGGCATTTTCACTGTAACTTCATTGAAGTGTTAAGCCTACTTGTGACACTAACAAAGATTATTGTAAGCAATTCATGGCAGAGACCAAAACCGATGACTTATTTAATTGGAAGATATTATTTCTCATACCATGTCAGTTTGGAGGCCCTAGAGGGATTGAGAGAGATAGTGGTGAGATAAAGCAGAGTGTTGTCACATATGGAATCTGACTGTGTTTTCAGATAATGTCACCAACAGACAGCATGTCGATGAGAATTGGGATGGGTTCAGGAAAGGTCCTTGGGGACATCTAATGGCCCAGGAACAAAAAGAGAAGCCACTGCAGAAGATTCTCTGGCAATGACTGCATGGGATCATACAAGTGCAGTCCAACCCAGGTAGACAACAGAGGAGAGGCATTGGAAGAGGTTTCATAGAAGAATCATAGAATCCCTACAGTGCAGAAGGAGACCATTCGGCCCATCGAGTGCACTGGCCCTTGCTTTGATAGAGCACCCTACCTAGACCCAACCCCCTGCTCCTATTCCCATAACCCCACCCAACGCTTTGGGCAATATTAGCATGGCCGATCCAACTAAACTTAGACTGTGGGAGGAAACTCACCTGGAGGAAACCCATGCAGAACACGGGGAGAATGTACAAACTCCACACAGTCACCCAAGGCCTGAATTGAACCCAAGTCGCTGGCGCTGTGAGGCACCAGTGCTAACCACTGTTGGTGTGATAAACCACGTCAGAAAGCGCAATCGGGGTTGAGATGGAAGAGAAGGAATAATGCAGTGATTATTCAGTGATTACTACGTATTTTTGTAACTTCACAAAGAATGCTTCACTTTGTGGAATTCCTTGCATTTCAAGGTTTTGGTCATTGCATTGTGGTAACCAGATCAGTTCCTGTTTACTGAGCAGAAATACACTCAGTTGCACTCCATTACTTAAGCCAGTACACAGATGAGAGGGGTTGTTTTGCAATGTAAAATACAGAAGAATGGCAACATTTATATTGAAACATTACATCTCCATTCGGCCAAGTAACCTTTTATAATATGCTATCCAGCCTGCATTAGCAAATAAAGTCTTGAGATACAGTTTGTGCAATGTTTACTCAAAAATCTGTTCATTGCGGAGGCATTTCCCTTCAATACCTTTAGATTGTAAATTCTTATAATGTCAGTAATCCTCCCCAGGTTTAACATTCATGAGCTGACATGTTTATTTTCATGTATCATGTGTGGGAATTATCACTTAGCATTACTACAGGATGTCCGATTATTAATTTGACTTCTGACCACAGCTGCTAGGTTCCTGTAAGGCGTTACATAAATAGTTCTACCATTTCCTGCAATTAAGCACAAGGAAGAATAAAGTCACCGCGTTCAGTTCCTGCTGCAAATTTATTCCTTAACTACCGATTTGACCTACCACCCTGGCGCCACTGTCTCAGGCTGGAGTGACTGTATGCAACCTTGGCCTCCAACCTGACTTGGTGCTGATCTTCTGAACCCCTAAATCCTCTCCATTACCAAGAATGCCTATTTTTGCTTCCATAATATCAGTCCCACCACCCAGCCTCAGAGGTCCAGCTGCTAAAATATATGTTTTTGTTACTTCTACATTTGTCAGCCATGGCTAAGTCAGCAGCACTCACAAGGTTCCACATTGGACAAGGACCTGAACACAAAAATCAAGGTTGACATTCCAGTGCAGTACTGAGGTAGTGTTGCACACTATCAGATACTGGGCGGGATTCTCCAGTGCGGATACCGGATTTTCCGGCATGGCGCCCCCCCCACCGGCAGCCGGATTCTCCGTTCCCTCAGCTGGCTAATGGCGTTTCCCATTTTGGACACTCCACGCCGTCGGGAAGCCGTGGGCGTGGGTGCGCTGCTGGCGGATGAAGGATCCAGCCGACGGAGAATTCCGCTGGCAGTCTTTTAACGACACATTAAACTGGGGCTCTGTCTGCTCTCTCAGGTGGATGCAAAAGTTTCCTTGGCATTATTTCAAAAAAGAGCAGGGGAGTTATCCCTCCTGATATTTATCTCTCAATCAATATCACAAAACAAAGTATCGACTTATTTCACATTGCTGTTGGTGAGACATTGGATGTGTGCAAGTTAGCTGCTGACTTTGCTACATTATAACAGTGGACTACACTTCCAAAGTACTTCATTGTACGTAAAATGCTTCAAGGTCCATTGGTTCTGAAAAGCACGATATAATGCAAGGTATTTTTTCTTCTACATTATTCCAATGTTCCCTTGCCAGCCTCCCATCGTCCACTCTGCAAACTTCAGCTCATCCAAAACACATACCATGTCCCGTTCATCACACTCGTCATCGCTGATCTACTCCCATTGAAAATTCTCATCCCTGCGTTTAAAGCCTTCATGGCTTCGCCCCTTCTCATCTCAGTCATTTTTCCAGATGTTAACATTGCATTACATTGACTCTTGCCTCGTCAGCACTCCTGTTTTTCTTCAAC
This sequence comes from Scyliorhinus torazame, assembly GCF_047496885.1. Classification (NCBI taxonomy): domain Eukaryota; kingdom Metazoa; phylum Chordata; class Chondrichthyes; order Carcharhiniformes; family Scyliorhinidae; genus Scyliorhinus; species Scyliorhinus torazame. Next base: position 69,147,304 of record NC_092728.1, read on the forward strand.
TGGCAGCTGTACATTCAGCCGCCTGTTCCCAACACTGGCATTCCCTTATTAAATTTCTGTAGTTCTCTCTCCTCTACGATGCTCATCAAAACTTTCAGTAGATTTGTTCCAAATTTATCATACATCAACAGCCTAAAATAAACTGATGAAAGTTATTTAAATAAGACAATACGCAAAGTATATATGCATTTAATACTTTGCATAAAGCATCAATTGTAAAATCAATTGATGAAAGCTCAAAAATATTAACGGTGAATTAATAAGGCAGCGGATAAAATAAAGACTGGAATTTCAACATTAATTACTTATTTGGGTTTATGTTCCTAGTTTAAAAAAGTTAACAGCAGCTGAATACAGACTGTATAATGGTTAGATGGGGCATGGTTCTAACCCTCTAATGGCATGCATTGGTTGGGATACACAGGAAGGTTACGTGTTAAGCTGCACACTGCTTTCCTTTGTAAGCTCAGTCAATAGCCTGCATGAGCAACAGGCCTCAAATTTAGGCTGTCTCTTTGCCTAAAGAAAACACAAATTAAAAGGACATAGAAGTTATTTTGTCAGTGCACAGAGATTTTGGCACAAATGGTGAATCTTCAATTGGTAACATTAAAACTTTCTCCATGTGATCTTGTAATGGCGAACTATTACAGCTGACAAATTTAACAACTCATCTGGCAGCCTTTGTGCAATACTGAGAGTGCTGCACTGTCAGAGGTACCTTATGCCAGAAGATTAATCAGACCTTCCAGATGACGTTAAACTGAGGCTTGCCTGAGGCAGATGTAATAAGATCCCATGTTGTTGTAGCAAAGAGCAGCAGGGGAATTACGCCCATTGTCCTGGGGAATTTTTATCCTTCAACCTAAATCATCAAAACAACCCCATCATGATTACATTATTATTTATGGAATCTTGTCCTGGTCCTCACCAATCTACCCACTGCAGATGCATCTGTCCATGTGAGTATTAGCAGGAGTGACCACTGCACAGTCGTTGTGGAGATCAAGTACAGTCTTCATGTTGAGAATACACTCCCATTATATTGTGTGGCACTAATACCATGCTGCATTTTGAACAGATCTAGCAACTCAAAAAGAGGCATCCACAAGGCGTTGTGGGCATCAGCAGCAGAATTGTATACAACCACAATTGTAACTTCACGGCCCGACACATCCCCACCTCTAACATTATCAAAACGGGCACTCAACCCCAGTACAATGAAGAATGTCGGAGTGCATACCAGGAACAGCACCAGACATTCCTACAGATAAGGCGTCAACCTGGTGAAGCTACAGCATGCATTTTCAAAGTTGGGGTGGGTCACGGGCGGGTGTCGGGAGGGTCGTGGAGCCTTCCGATTGTGCAAATTCTAGCACAACCGTCGCGGCAGCAGGCGGCTTTTAACAATGCCGGCTGCGAGCGGCCTTCAAAACGACGGCCGCAACCATATAAAAAGAATGTGGCCGAATTTGTGACATTGCTGAGAATTTAGACGCCAGTTTACTTCTCGTTTAAAATGAGCGCAGGCATTCTCAATACAATTGAATGAAAAACATTTCAGATTGTGCAACTTTGCTAGTTTACGGTAGATATGTTTGGCACAATGAATTTGTTGAAGATTTGCTATGCTACCGGACATTACCAATCCACACGACTGGCAAAGACATTTTTAAACTTTGAATCGTTTCGTGGTTGGAAAGTGCGTGTTCGACTGTGTTCGTTGCAGAGGATTCACAAGTGATGGAGCAGCCAACATGACTGGGAAAAACAGCGGGGTTATAGTAAGGATTAATGAGGCAGCTGGTCAGGACATTGTTTGGAATCACTGTTTTATTCAACGTGAGGCACTGGCATCGAAAGGAATTCCATCTGATCTTGAAGTGGTGTTGAAAGGAATTGTGAAAGTTGTGAATTTCATTACACACAGCACACTCAATACCAGACTTTTTTGACACTCTTGTGTTCCGATATGGGGCCTGAGCGCACACATTTATTGTGCCACACAGAAGTATGTTGGCTGTCAAAGGGTTGGGTGCTACTCATGAGTTTACAAACTGAGGTATGAAATCCACACTTTCCACCTCAAGAAATTGTCCTCTCTGGCTGATTCGTTTGCTGATGAAACTTGGATGCCAACAATGTCTTACCTTGCAGACATCTTTTCAATTCCAAGTGAACCGAATGTCAAATTGCAAGGGAAGGATAATTATTGCTTTCGGCACTGGGAATAAATCAAAGCTTTCCAAAAGACATTGAAAGTTTGGCAATTGCGAATGCAAAGCCAATACTACTACTACATGTTTCCCACACTGCTTCGACACATCGAAGAAAGCAACATTAGTAAGAAAACTGTAAATGGACTGGCAAGCCTTATTCAGTTGCACCTGGCTATGCTGATCAACAATTTTGGTCGCTACTTCCAGAGGGAGAAGTTTAAGATTTTGAGAGAGAAGAGGTGGGTGAAAAATCTCTTTTGAGTTTGAGACCTCAGCATCAGTTCAACTTTCAGCTGACTCCAAATGAGGCAACTGAACTTCTGCAAATCAGCATATTATAAACACTGCACAAGTCAATGAGGCTGTTAGCATTCTGGAGTAGCGTCCCTGAGGAGTATCCGGAGCTGAGTAAACCAAGCATTTTGTTGCTTTTGCTCTTCACAGGTTGGATTTTCCGTCCTCACAAAGATGAAGACGGCACAAAGGAACTGGCTGAATCCTGCACCCGATATGTGCATAGCCCTCTCTTACCGTGAACCTGACAGGAATGAGATCGTGAGGACCAAGCATGCTCACCTCTCGCACTAAAGGGATGAGAAAATGGTGGGTCTCGAAGGTCGGCCGGCATGGGTCTCGAAGGTCGGCCGGCATGGGTCTCGAAGGTTCGCCGGTTGGTAAAAATGGGTTCCCGGAAACAAAGTTTGAAAAACACTGAGCTACAGCACAGGACTACTTGCACGCTAAACAGTGGAAGCAGCATGCAATAGAGAGCTCAGCAATCCCACAATCAACAGATCATGTTAGAGGTGAAAATATTCACACGAAGGTCTGAGTATAAGTTAAAAAAAAAGTTTATTATATCAGAATTCTGGGAGAAAAGGCCCGAGGCTCTGCAGCCTATTGACAGCACCTTTTCTCACTTGAGCTAAGGCTCACGGGTTAATATACAGATTCAAGGGGCGGAATTAGATGTATTCTTATTTACATACAATCAATCAACTATATTCGCGTCACACTTCATTACATGCAGTCAATCAATTTTCTTAGCATCCCAGTTATCACATGTATGGTTAAAATGAGTGTTGTCTTACTTGCCCCTAACTTCAGACAGAAGTCATTCAAAACTAACACAAGGATATGTCCTGTCTGCAGCTGTGGACCTTGAGCTTACTAATGATACATTGCATTCCTTGTTCTATGAAGCTGTTATCAGCGGCTGTTAAAATACTCCCTATACGTACCCATGCCTGGTTCTCATGAGCTAGTTTACATAGTTTGTAACTAATTGTTCAGGATTGTGGCTAGTTCGACCATTTTGTGTCTTTAGTATTGCTTTAATAGGTAACAGCCATTTTGTGTCCTTTCTGATATCAACAAGCATTGTGTATACACTATCTATTTCTACAAATTGCTTCTTTTAAACAGTCATCTAAGCCAATGAGTACCTTTTGTCTCATCAGAACTATTCAAAAGTAATATATGAGCACAAATTTAGTTACAGGGCCACCTATAATTTATATCATAGTCCAGTATCAGAATATGCCCTCCAACAGATCAGATCGGAGTTCTGCCATGTGAAACTGAATCAGAAAATTGGTTACAGCGCAGGAGGCCATCGTGTCTGCACCGCTCTCAAAATGATTATTTCACTTAATGCTATTCGCCTGCTTCCTCTTGAGAAAGTGGAGTCTGCAACAAAAATGTAGAGGGAGGACTGAGCAGAAGCAGCTGAAAACAAACCTCGGAAAATATAAAGAGTCAATTTTTTTTGGTGGGTGTGGCAACTAACACCACAAAGTAAAGCAGGGATAACATTTTTTTTGAATGTTGTGAGAAAGAAGAAAAACCCTATGAAGCCAATCAAGAAATTCAATAGCTTTGAGCTTCTTATTAATCCATTCTTGGTTAAATTAGACGCATACATATTTTTCATTCGGCTTCGGTGTGACTAATCAACCATTTCATGGCAACACAGCCCATTCTGAAGAGATAGCTGCCAATATCATCAAACCAATAAACCATATTTCTTCCTGGGAACAACTGCCTTGAAATTACACCCTGGGGAGGTTGGCTTCCGAATCGTCAACATACAAACAAGAAGCAGGAGTAGGCTATTCGGCCCACTCGAATCTGCTCCACCATTTAATAAGATCATGGCTGATCTGAGTGTAATCTCAAATCTGCATTCCGCTTACCCCGATAACCTATTATCTGTGTTTACCAAGAATCTGCCCACCTCTGCCTTAAAAATAGTCAAAGACTCTGCTTCCACCATCTTTTCAGGAAGGGAATACCAAAGACTTGAACTCACAGGGGGGGAAAAAAAAAATCACAACTCCATTTTAAAGGGACACGCAACTACTTCTAGATTCTCGCACAAGAGGAAACAGCCTCTCCACATCCACCCTGTCGAGATCCCTCAGGATCTATTATATTTCATTAAATCACCTCTTACTCTTCTAAACTCCAGCAGATACAAGCCTAGTCTGTCCAACCATTCCTCCCAAGACCATCCACCTATTCCAGATATTAGTCTGGCAAACCTTCTCTGAACTGCTTCCAAAGCATTTACATCTTTCCTTAAATAAGGAGACCCATAGTGTATACGTGGTATTATAAGTGTGCTGTACAACTGAAGCATAACCTCTCTTCTTCTGTAATTGTTTTAAAATAAATTTTGAATTTCCAATCATATTTTTCCAATTAAGGGACAATTTAGCATGGCCAATCCACCTACCATGCACATCTTTGGGTTATGTGGCGTTGGGGGGGGGGGGAGAGAAAGAGCGAGAGACCCACGCAAACACGGGGGGATTGTGCAAACTCCACAAAGACAGTGACCCGGGGCCGGGATCAAACCAGGGTCCTCAGCGCCGTAGGCAGTGCTAACCACTGCACCACCGTGCCGTCCCCTCTATTTTTGTAATCAATTTCCCTTGCAATAAATGATAACACTATTAGTTTGCTAATTACTTGCTGCACTTGCATTTCGCTTTTTTGTGCTTCATGCACATGTTTATCTGAAGTGCATCCTCTTTTGCTGCAATAGGGTGCTTTAAAAATGGGTCAAAATCTCATGGTCATAAGGCCAAAAATTCATATTCCTTAATTACTTGCATAACCATGATGTTGTAACCTCAAAGCCAATTAAACAATGAGAAGAGCCAATTAAACAATGAGAAGAGTAGAAAAGTGACAAGCAAAATAACACACTCCCTCTCTCTACCACTGATGCAAAGGCAGCAGTACATACTAAAAAATACATTGCAGCAATGCACCAAAGCTCCTTGTACAGCAGCTTCCAAACATGTGACGTCTACCACCATGAAGGACAACGGCACAGGCACATGGGAACACCTCCATCTGCAGGTTCACCTCCAAGTCGCACAGTATCCTGACTTAGAACTATATTGCAGTTCCTTCGCTGTCTCTGGGTCAAAACACAGATTTCCCTTCCTAATGCCACATGGACTACAGGGGATCAACAATGTGACTCACCAACACCCTCTCAAAGCAATTAGGGATGGGCAACAAATGTTGGCTTTGCCAGAGATGGCCACATTCCATGAATGAATCTAAAAATAATTTGCTGAGGTGTAAACTGGGTGCTGCGTTTCCTACATTATCTCAGTTACTACACTCACTGGCTAAAGTGATTTGGAATGTGATGAAGTTGTGGATGGGGCTACATAAACATGGGTCGCACGGTAGCAGTGGTTAGCACTGTTGCTTCAAAGCATCGGGGACCTGGGTTCAATTCCCGGCTTGGGTCACTTGTCTGTGTGGAGTCTGTGCGTTCTCCCCTTGTCTGTGTGGGTTTCCTCCGGGTGCTTTGGTTTCCTCTCAAGTCCTGAAAGACGTGCTGTTAGGTGAATTGGACATTCTGAATTCTCCCTGTGTACCAGAATAGGCGCCGGAATGTGGCAACTTGGGGATTTTCACAGTAACTTCATTGCAGGTTAATATAAGCCTACTTGTGACACTAATAAAGATTTATATTATTAGTAAAAGGCGTACCTTTTTTATTTCTTTGTGTCAGATTTACAGCCTGGGTTTACCTGTAGGCAAGCTGAAAATTTGGTTCAATTTCAAACCAACATGATTTTTAATCAAAAACGTCACTGACCATGCAAAAACTGTAGTAACAGTTATCATGAACTCCTATAGATTTCATTTTGAAATTACTGTGTCTGAAAAGATTAAAAGTTTATTTTATATAATGAGAAGTAGTTTTTAAAAGATTTTTAAAATTAAGTTTCATTCCTCAGAAGCAGTAGCTACTAAATCATTACAAGGCTGTTTTGTCCTGATCCCTGGTCATCTATCACGCCTGGCTTATTTTTGAGTCAAAATGAAGATAATTTGCCTGTGTTGAAGGAAATGTAGTCTGTGGAGAGGATGATGTTTTAGCTGCTGCACCCAATGAGATAAGCAGGCCTTGTCTGAGCTTTTTCAAGCACCACAAAATAACTTCAAAGTAGTCAAAAGGATTTTTTTCCTAGGATGAACATATCCGTAGCTTGGAACTTTAGAGATCAACAAAATTCCCAACAGTTAGATGTACAGCAAACTGTTACGCCAATCTACTGAGAGTACTGCAATTAATTACTGGAGCAGCCTGCCTGTTCATGTTTGTATAAGCTAGTGTATAGCACTGGCTACTATAAAGCCTACTGCAACAGTCACTTTCTACACATTCACCAAAAATGTTTGGTGGTACAGTATTATTCTTATTTGCAAGATCCATTCTCACTGAAGCCTTCTATTTCAGAAAACCAGCATTATAATTATTCCCCTAGTAATGGGCATGATCAGCCTCCAGGGATTTTCCACAATCTGACACATGAAAGTTATCACCAGAATATCTGCCAGGGGCTGAGGAAATAAAGAATCTTCAGTGCTTATGAGAATCTTGCATAATCTGTCTTGTTTAAAGTGGCAGTTGCATTTTCCAACACTGTGTTTGCAATAGACTATGGTGACAGTTGCATTCCTGTGGGTATATCTCCATCAGGTCCACAATCAAGTCAGAGCTCCCAGGGAAACGAAGCTCTAAAGACTGGTTCTGCAAGAATGAGAGATCAACAATTGAGTTTAAACGTTTTTAAGTCCAGTCTGCCAATGAATGTCACCCGAGGGGACAAAATACCAACCTGGAAAATGCCCTCGAATATCAGGGCACCAGTCAGTGCCATAAGCCAGAACCAATAAAAAGCTGGATCTGTCCACATTAAGGTATTAGATATAATCTTGAAACTTCGCAGGACATTATTAGGACCATTGGTACAATGCCTATCATACGTTATGAAAATCTCAGGACAGCAGAAAACACGATAATTTTTTAAAAAAACTTTCAGACATGTCTCAGAAGGTTTTTTGATTGAACATTCAATTTTCTTTTGCATTATCAGCATGGGACAGTGTGAAGGATTTTAGTAATTTGTGATGGAGCTGGCTGCATTGGTAGTGCCCATGATGAGATGAACTGTGGTAATAAGACCAGTGATTTGTCAGTTCAAGACCGATGGTTTTATCATTCCATTTATTCTGTAGAAAGATGTCAGTGGAGTAATTACAGAACTCAAGAATGGGTCAACTGCTAAAAAGGAAAAAAAGGCATGCATTTATATGCCAATATTTTATGGCCTCAAAGCACCTTTTCAGCCCATGAACTACTTCGGAAGTGAACTCACTATTGTAGGAAACATGGCAGCTAATTCGCACACACCAAGCTCGCACAAGCAGCAATGTGATAATGTTCAGATACCTGTTTTGGTCAAGTTAATTGCGGAATAATGACCATGATAGCAGGGAGAGCTTCCTTGCTCTTTTTAAAAATAAAAGCTAGGGAATCTTTTCCATTTACCCGAGGGCAGACACAGCCTCGGTTTAACATATATATCATCGGAAAGTTGGCATTTTCAGCAGTACAGAATTCCCTGAGTACTGCATTGAAATGTCAGCCTTGATTTTTGAGCTCAAATCATGGAGTGGGACTTGAAGCCACAATTTGCTGACTCAAGAGGCGGGAGTACTACAAACCGAGGAACGGCAGATGAATGCTGAAGAGGATGCCTTTTCCCCCATAAAATACTCACTGTGATGCCAAGTGCATTCTAGATAGATTGTGCTACTTTACCCCACCTAACCCCTTTTTTGAATGGAACTGTGAATATCTTTCTCAAAGTAGCAAAACCAGTTTTTGCCACAGTTGAGAAAAAGATCACTGGCAAAGTTGGTGCAATTACCTTTCAGCAAATCAAATGTTTCTTCCACAAACAGTGACATTTTCATAATAGCAGGAAGACAACACAAACATGTATTGCAGGACTTGCAATTTATGTAAGGATACATGATTTTAAACCAACACATTGCATATTTTTAGCGGACCAAAATAAAGAACTAGTTGCAAAAGTGTCAGCAACTATCAAAGCTATTCCATATTTCTGGGAAACTTCAAATGATCATGGACCATTTTCAGTATAGAGAATGCTTTCTCTTGGAAAAGAGGATTATTGTTATGAAGAGGAGGAAAAAGGATGGGGTCTGGAAAAAAGGGTCAATGCTGAACCAAAGGATTTTACAAGATAGGATGAGATCACAACTTCATTAACCTCGTCATAGCTCTCTAACTGTCCATTTAGTCACTTTCCATTACAGGTTCAACCATTTTCAAATATCTATCCACTTCTCTACAAAGGGTGTCCACCATTAGAGGGCAGGTTGTTTGACTAAAATTATGTATGTAACTAATTTCTAGATGACCCTAGGTGGCATATCTAATCCTAGATGGCAGCACAGCCATTTGTGCACCTATATTATAGCATGATGCATAAGAAAACATAACTCTATTGTTTCAATTTTGAACTGGAACCCTTCCACACAGCATTGGGAGCAATATGCTAATTATTATAGCCTACTACATAGAAACAATGCAACAACACTGACCACATTCCCACACAAAGAATCTTAAGTGGTGCTTTTGTTTCTTTTCCAAAATGACGGAAGACTAGCATGAACTCTCCATACAGAGACAGATTTATTAGGACATTTTGGACTCCTACGCTCTGCTTACAGTAGCCATTTATGAACCAACTATTGGCAGCATTATTCTCAATGTACTGCTTTGTTTTGTGGCTGATGTTGCACAAATGGTACAAGGTACATGCTTATTAACCCGACACTCAGCAAATTATAACACATTCTTACGATAGCAACAGTTGCAAATTTGAAGATATAGGTAAAGGAACTGCTTTCGGAAAGCAATCAGCAATTTCATGAAATTGGAACATGAACTCATGAAAATGGATACTTCTTCGCTAAGACAGTCTCGGTGTTTAAAGTTTCATCCTAAAGTTTTGCCAGAGTTTAAACAGGTAACAGAACTCTATCCTATTGCACTGGAGTTCAACGAACAAAAATGGGCCAAATCTTCCAAGAGTGGTGAAATTGGATTGCCAATAATTTTGTTACCTTGAACTGGAGCTCCGAATTTCTGAATGAACCTTCTTCAGAAATGCAGAGGGTACTTATTCTGAGAGTCCTCCATTGTAGTGCTGGATCGGCAGGAGAAGCTAAGTCTTTGACAGTACTAGCAGTCGTATTACAGTTAAGATTGCAAAGCGTGCTAGATAAGTGTATGGGTGAGGGGGTAGGTACAAGATTAATCATGTTGCGGGTAGTCATGGGTCATAATGTGGTTGACTCTCAACTGCTCTGCAAAATGGCCTAGCAAGCCACACAGTTGTATCAAGATGCTTCGAAGACCAAAGGAAACCAAATGGACAATGCAGCATCACCTAGGCACCAGAAACTACAAAAGCACATCAGTCCTGTTGACACTGCAAAGTTCTCCTTAATAATACCTGGGGCTTGTGCCAAATTGGGAGAGCTGTCCCACAGACCAAACAAACAATGGCCCAACAGTCACACTCACAGAATCATACCTTACAGATAATATCCCTGACATCACCATCCCCGGATGTGTCTGTTCTATTGCTGAGACAGGGCATCAGAGTTAGCAGCACAATGGTATACAGTCAGAAGAGAGTTATCCTGAGAATCCTCAACAATGACTCCACACTCAGCAAAGTCAAACATGGGCAAAGAAGCCTCCTGCCGGTTACCATCTATCCCCACACTCAGCTGACAAATCAGCACTCCATGTTGAACACCAATTGGAAGTACAGAGTTCCCAGGGCACAGAATGCACTCTGGGAGGGGGACCTCAAAGGCCATCACCAAGAGTAGCTTGATTGAGCTGGTCAATCATAAACAACATAACTGCTCGACTGGGTCTGTAGAAAGTGGTGAGGGTGCCAACAAATGGGAAAAACCTACTATATCTCGGCCACACCAATCTACATGTTGCATATGCACCTGCGCTTGAAAGTATTGTACCCACCACAAATTCCTTGCAGACACAAAGTCCATTCTTCCCATTGATGATACCCTCCAGTATTGTGTGGCACTAGTACAGCAACTTAAAAACAAGGCACTGGGGACCATCAGCAGCAGCAAAATTGTACACAACACAATTTATCTCATTGCCCAGTATATTACACACACTACCATGGCCATCAAGCTGAGGTTCAACTCTGGTTCAATGAAGAGTGAGAGAAAGCATGCCAGGAGCAACATCAAGCACACCTAGAAATTAGGTATCAACCTGGTGAAACTACAACACAGTACTCGTTGCTTGCCAAACAGCTGAGGCAGCATGCAATAGACAGAGCTAAGCAATCCCACAAGCAACATGTAAGATACAAGCTCTGCAGTTCTGTCACATCCAGTCATGAATGATGGGGAACAACTAAACAACTAACTGGAGGAGGACATTCCATAAAAATCAACATCCTCAATGACAGAGGAGTCCAGCACATCAATGGAAAAGATGAGGCCAAAGCATTTGCAATCATCTTTAGCCAAGTGGGTGATCCATCTCGATCCCTTCCTGAGGTGGCCGACGTCACAGAAGCCGGTTTTCAGCCAATTTGATTTGCTCTGTGCCATCAAGAAACAGTTGAAGACACTGGATACAGCAAAGGCAATGGCCCAACAGTCTGACCGACAATAGTACTGAGGACTTGTACTCCAGAACTAGCCATGCCCTTATCAAGCTCTTCATTGTTCCAGTACAGCTACAACACTGACATCTACCCAGCAAGATGGAAAATTGCCCGGGTATGTCTGGTGCACAAAAAGCAGGACAAATCCAGTCCACCAACTAAGACACTATCAGTCAACTCCTGAACATCAGCACGGTGATCAAAGGCTCGTCGACAGTGCTATCAAGCAGCAACTACTTGACATTAAACTGTTCACTGATGCTCAGTTGAGGTTACACCAGGGTCCGTCAGCTCATGACCTCATTACATTCTTGGTCTAAGCATGGACAGAAGAACTGAATACCAGAGTTGAGGTGAGAGTGACTGCCCTTGAAATCAAGGCTGCATCTGCCCGAATACAGTGTCAAGGAGTCCTAGCAAAATTGGAGTCAATGGGAATCGTGGGGAATTGCTCCACTGATTGGAGCCACAGTAGTTATGATAGGACCATGGTAGTTACCATGGTTATGGTAATTGGAGGTCAATCGTTTCAGCGGCAGCACATCACTGCAAGAGTTCTTCAGAGTAGTGTCCTGGGCCCAACCATCGTCAGCTGCTTCATCAATCACCTTCTCTCCATTATAAGATGAGAAGCCAGGATGTTTATTGCACAATGTATGGTGAATACATATATCTACAAAATACGGGCTTTTTTTTTAAATTGGAAGGCCGATCAACCGTGCTTTGTCCTAAATAGTGTTGAGCTTCTAGTGTTGTTGGAGTGGCACTTGCCCAAGCAAGTGGAGAGTATTCCCATCTACAGTTTCAAGAAGGTGGCTGATCACTGTCATCTCAATGGTGATTAGAGCCTAGCCACTCACACTCCCATCCCAAGAAAAAGAAAACAAAAAGTAGCGTAATTACCCAGGAGTTAGAATTGGTTTTAATCACTAACTTTTGTTGGGTAACTATTCCGTTAAGTAAGTTGGAACCATCTGTGCCTCTGACTTTAGCCTAGACTTTAGGAGGGCTCCAAATGCAGGGGAATTGCCCCACTGAAATTTAACTTCCCAGGCAATTCCGACGTAGTCAGTGCATCAGGACTTCTGAAGTGTTCCCAATGCATTATGGGGTGGACAGGGGGGGTGCGTGCACACCTCAGTGATACAACCATCCAGAGATTGGCAGTTCAGGGCAAAAGTGTTTAGTTACTTCCATCCTAAAATTGTGCCACAAATGCATACTTTTTTGAAAGACATTTCAGTTTCCACTTCACCACTAATACTGCTCTTGCACTATTCTTTTTTTTTTTTAAACTCCTTCATTTGATATTTCTCTGTAGTGGCAATGCTTATGTCATTTTTTTCCAGCCAGTTTACACACTCAAATCGAGAAATTAAAATAAAACTGCAGCAGCTGTCCTTTATGGGGGTGCAGCGCACTCATTGCAGTCCAAAGAGAAACAGCAAAATGAGTTACCCTTACAGGCAATTCACACACTTCCTAGCAATAATTTCAGAGAGCTTTTGATGCAGAAAGGTGCTGGTTTTCATTTTTTGCTGATGTATGACAATGGGAGAAAGAACAGTTCACCATCAACGTAAGTAAACATCTCAGGATTTAGAGAGTACTTTTAGTTGAGCACAATAATGTATTAAATGAAAGCAGATGGAAAATACATTATTTGATTAGCCCAAATTTTAAGTAACGTCTGGGGATAATGCAGAGAGGTGTCACCGAAATAATTCCTGATTGTAGTCAATAGATGTAAAAAGAGTAGAGTTCATGGGCCTTTCGGCTTTAGAAGGCACCCGAAAGGTAATCTTACAGAGCTACGTGAAAGTCAATTAAATGGAATAGTCAATTAAACGGAAAAGAGGGCAGCACGGTGGCGCAGTGGTAACACTGAAATGAAAAATGAATGAAAATCACTTATTGTCACAAGTAGGCTTCAAATGAAGTTATTGTGAAAAGCCCCTAGTCGCCACATTCCAGCGCCTGTTCGGGGAGGCTGGTAGGGGAATTGAACCCTGCTGCTGGCCTGCCTTGGTCTGCTTTCAAAGCCAGCGATTTAGCACTGCAGTCTCACGGCGCCGAGGTCCCAGGTTCGATCCCGGCTCGGGGTCACTGTCAGTGTGGAGTTTGCACATTCTCCCCGTGTTTGCGTGGGTTTCACCCCGACAACCAAAAGATGTGCAAGGTAGGTGGATTGAACATGCTAAATTGCCCCTTAATTGGAAAAAATTAATTGGGTACTTTAAATTTTTTTAAATTTAAATTAAACGGTAAAGGTGAATCTCGGAAATGATTTTAACTCTATTATTACATGGAATAGAACAAGAAGGCCGGCATAGTGGTTAGCACTGCTACCTCAACGCCAGGGACCCAGGTTCAATTCCAGCCTTGGGAGACTGCGTGGAGTTTTGCACGTTCTCCGCATGTCTATGTGGGTTTCCACCAGGTGCTCCGGATTCCCCCCCAGTCCAAAGATGTACAGGTTAGGTCGATTGGCCATGCTAAACTGTCCATTCTGTCCAGGATTGTGCAGGTTAGGTGGGGTTACGGGGTTGCAGGATTGAGTGAGAGCCTGGTTAGGGTGCTCTTTCAGGGGGTCAGTGCAGACTCGGTGGGCACAATTGCCTCCTGCACTGTAGTGATTCTATGAAGAGGACAATAGTTCAAACAGTTAAGGGGATGATTTAGGGTTGATATCAGGAAGTTCTCGACAGAGAATAGTTGACACATAGTAGCCTGACAGAACAGAGGAAAAACCCAGTAATCATTTATCCATGGGGTAGGTTGAAAAAGGAGATTTGGAGGAAGAAGAGGGAGAGGAGTAAAATTAAGCTAAGCCACATTTATGTCGACAAATAACTTAATCTCCTCTCCTTACCCAAAGATTATATGTTGAGCCCCTAATTAATCATTTTTGGAGATGTAACCAAGCATTGAAGAAAGTGAAAAGCTGTCCCAATAGACATTAATATGCCCATACTATAAATCAGTTATCTGAATATCTCTACTGAAGAAAGACCACAAGATCATTTTACAGCAATGTTACCAGACACACCAAAAGTAATAAAGATCATCTTCACAATCCTACTTAAGCACTTTGAGTAAATGAATGAATTGTTAGCTGAAAATAAGGAATTTTCAAAATGCAACCAATGAGGTTCTTTTTTTTTTTTAAATTAAATAATTTTTATTAAAGGTTTTCATAAAATATCAATAACAAAATAAGAAAAAAAGAACCGAACAGGATTAAGTACAAAACACAATCTAAAAAAGCAACCCCCCAAACCCCTCCCCCCCTGTACATAAATAATAAATTAACATTAACACCCCGACTTAACACAACAGGTGTATACACCCTCTCAGTCCCTCCCAGTGTAAATAAGAAACAAAAAATAAAGTAAACCCCCCCACCCCGAGCTGCTGCTGCCACTGACCAATGTCTATCGTTCTGCCAGAAAGTCCAAGAACGGTTGCCACCGCCTAAAGAACCCTTGTACCGACCCTCAAGGCGAATTTCACCCTCTTCAATTTAATGAACCCTGCCATATCGCTGATCCAGGATTCCACGCTTGGGGGCCTCGCAACTTTCCACTGAAGGAGAATCCTCAAAGGCCAGAATTCCGGCCTCTTTCGCCTCCTGCACTCCCGGCTCCTCTGCCACCCCAAATATTGCGAGCCCCCAGCCCGGTCTGACACTGGATACTGCCACCCTCGACACCGTCCCCGCTACGCCCTTCCAAAATTCCTCCAGCGCTGGGCATGCCCAGAACATATGGGTGTGATTTGCTGGGCTCCCTGAGCACCTAACACACCTATCCTCCCCCCCAAAGAACAGGTTCATCCTTGTCCCGGTCATGTGTGCCCTGTGCAGCACCTTAAACTGTATGAGGCTGAGCCTCGCGCACAAAGAGAAAGAATTCACCCTCCCTAGTGCATCTGCCCACGTCCCCTCCTCGATCTCCTCCCCCAACTCCTCCTCCCACTTACCTTTCAGCTCCTCCACCGAGGCCTCCTCCTGCATCACCTGGTAAGTTTCCGAGATGTTCCCCACTCTTTCCCCTCCCCCCCCCCCCCCCCCCCCCCCCCCCCCCCCCCCACAGCACCCTGTCCTGTATTGTGTGGGGCAGTAGCCGCGGGAATTCCACCACCTGCCGTCTGGCAAACGCCCTTACCTGTAAGTACCTGAAGGTGTTCCCCGGGGGGGGGGGGGGGGGGGGGGGAAGAGCCCGTACTTCTCCTCCAGCTCACCCAAGCTCGCAAACTTCCCGTCCACAAACAGGTCCCCCAACTTACGTATCCCTGCCCTGTGCCACCCCGAAAACCCTCCACCTGTTCTTCCTGGGGCGAACCGGTGGTTCCCCCGTAATGGGGTCCACGCCGAGGCCCCAACTTCCCCCCTATGCCGCCTCCAGTGCCCCCATATTTTGAGGGCCGCCGCCGCCACCACCGGGCTCATGGTATACCTCCTTGGAGGGAGCAGCAGCGGCGCAGTTGCCAGCGCCCCCAGATTCGTACCCACACAGGATGCCGTCTCCAGCCTCTTCCATGCAGCCCTCTCCCCCTCCATCACCCACTTGCGCACCATCGTCGCATTGGCGGCCCAGTAGTACCCACAGAGGTTGGGCAGCGCCAGCCCCCCCCCATCTCTAACCCGCTCCAGGAACACCCTTCTCACCCTCGGAGTCCCTCGCGCCCACACAAACCCCATTATACTCCTGTTAACCCGCCTGAAAAAAGCCTTCGGGATAAACCGGGGAGGCACTGGAACAGGAACAAAAACGTTGGGAGCGCCGTCATTTTGATTGACTGCACCCGACCCGTCAGGGACAGCGGCAGCGCGTCCCACCTCTTGAACTCCTCCTTCATTTGCTCCACCAGCCTTGTAAAGTTAAGTTTTTAGTGGGAGCTCGCCAATCCCCCTCTCCTGGTCCCCTAGCTGAACTACGAACAGCTCGCTCTTCCCCATATTGAGCTTGTACCCCGAAAAATCCCCGAATTCCCTAAGCATCCTCATTATCTCTGGCATTCCTCCCACCGGGTCCGCCACATACAGCAGCAGGTCGTCCGCATAAAGCGACACCCTATGCTCCTCCCCACCCCGCACCAACCCCCTCCAGTTCCTCGACTCTCTCAGTGCCATAGCCAGGGGTTCAATCGCCAGTGCGAAGAGCAGGGGGGACAGGGGACACCCCCGTCTCGTCCCTCGGTGCAACCGGAAGTACTCGGACCTCCTCCTATTTGTGGCCACACTCGCCATCGGGACCTCATACCACAGCCTGACCCACCTGACAAACCCCTCCCCAAACCCGAACCTCTTCAGCACCTCCCACAGGTAACCCCACTCTACCCTATCGAAGGCTTTCTCAGCGTCCATCGCCACCACTATCTCCGCCTCCCCCTCCCTCGCCGGCATCATGATAACGTTCAAAAGCCTCCGCACATTCGCGTTCAACTGTATCCCCTTCACAAACCCCGTCTGGTCTTCATGGATGATCTGCGGCACACAATCCTCAAGGCTAAGACCTTCGGCAGCACCTTGGCATCTACATTTAGCAAGGAAATCGGTGTCTGCAAGACCTACATTGCGGAGGATCCTTGTCCCACTTCAGGATCAAGGAGATCAGTGCCCAGGACATCGTCGGGGGTAAAGCCCCCCCCTCCCTTGCCTCATTAAAGGTCCTAACTAACAGCGGGCCCAACAGGTCCATACATTTTTTATAGAACTCGACCGGGAAACCGTCCGGCCCCGGTGCCTTCCCCGCCTGCATGCTTCCTATCCCTTTGATCAGC
Organism: Scyliorhinus torazame; assembly: GCF_047496885.1. NCBI lineage: Eukaryota > Metazoa > Chordata > Chondrichthyes > Carcharhiniformes > Scyliorhinidae > Scyliorhinus > Scyliorhinus torazame. Next base: position 69,164,375 of record NC_092728.1, read on the forward strand.
TCCTCCAGCCCAATCGGGGACCCCACCACCAGTCCCTCTTCCACCTTTGGAAACCTCAATTGGTCCAGGAAACAGCCCATCCCTCCCTCCTCCCGTGGGGGATCGGATCGGTACAATTCCTCGTAGGAGTCCCTGAAGACGCCATTGATGCCAACCCCACTCCGCACCACGCTCCCTCCCCTGTCCTTAACTCCCCCGATCTCCCTAGCTGCGTCCCGCTTCCGAAGCTCATGCGCCAGCATCCGGCTTGCCTTTTCCCCATACTCGTAGACCGCCCCCTGGGCCTTCCTCCACTGCACCTCCGCCTTCCTGGTGGTCACCAGGTCAAATTCGGCCGGAAGGCTGCGCCTCTTCCTCAATAATCCTTCCTCAGGCTCTTCCGCATACCTCCTGTCTACCCTCACCATCTCCCCCACCAGCCTCTCCCTCTCCCCCCGCTCCTTGTGGGCCCTAATGGAGATCAGCTCTGCCCTCACCGCCGCTTTCAGTGCCTCCCATACCATCTCCACTCGGACGTCCCCGTTGTCGTTGATCTCCAAGTACCTCTCTATACTTCCTCGGACCCGCTCGCTCACCTCCTCGTCCGCCAACAGCCCCACCTCCAAGCGCCACAGTGGGCGCTGGTCACTCTCCTCCCCCATCTCCAAGTCCACCCAATGCTGGGCATGGTCCGAAATGGCTATTGCCGAATACTCAGTATCCTCTACTCTCGCTATCAGCGTCCTACTCAAAATGAAAAAGTCGATTCGAGAATAAGCCTTATGGACATGTGAGAAGAATGAAAATTCCCTAGCCCGCGGCCTTGCAAATCTCCAAGGGTCCACCCCTCCCATTTGGTCCATAAATCCCCTCAATACTCTAGCCGCCGGCTTCCTACCCGTCCTAGACCTGGAGCGATCCAGTGCCGGATCCAGCACAGTGTTAAAGTCTCCCCCCATTATCAGGCCCCCCACTTCCAGGTCTGGGATCCGACCCAACCTACGCCGCATAAAACCCGCATCGTCCCAGTTCGGAGCATACACATTGACCAGTACCACCCTCTCTCCCTGCAACTTACCACTTACCATTATGTACCCACCGCCATTATCTGCTACAATGCTCGACGCCTCGAATGACACCTTCTTTCCCACCAAGATCGCCACCCCCTCGATTTTTGGCATCGAGCCCAGAGTGAAACACCTGACCTACCCACCCTTTCCTCAGTCTTACCTGGTCTGCCACCTTCAGGTGCGTCTCCTGGAGCATAACCACATCCGCCTTGAGCCCCTTCAGGTGCGCGAACACGTGGGCCTGCTTAACCGGCCATTCAGTCCCCTTACATTCCAGATTATCAGCCGGATCAGGGGGCTACCTGCCCCCCTCCCTCGCCGACTCGCCATGACCCCTCCTCGGCCAGCCGCACGCCAGCACCCCACACCCGGCCCATTCCCCACAGCGGCATGCCCCCGTCTCGACCCCCCCCCCCTCCCCACTCGCTCCAGCTCCTCGTTGACCTTAGCAACAGCAACTCTATTCCCCCCCACCCTACACCGGCTAGGACCCATCCTAGCTGGTTTACTCCCCCCATTGCACGTCCGCAAGTCAGCGGACTCCTGCTGACCCCAGCCACTCCCGCCTCCCCTTCGACTCCTCCCATTGTGTGGCACACCCTCCTCTCCCGCTCCCCATCCACAGGCTCTCCCGCTCCCCATCCACTGGCTCTCCCCCTCCCCCCTCCATTCTAAATGCGGGAAACAATCCTTGCTTCCCCGCCCCCCCCCCCCCCCCCAGTCTTCGGCGCGGGAATAAAGCCCGCGCTCTCCACCTACCAGGCCCCGCCACCAACCAAAACAGAGCCCAACCCGCCCCATCCACCCTCCCCAACCCGAAAGAGAAAAACACAGAAAAAGAAACCCAAAACAATGCAAAGGCACCCCCCCTCCCCGAACCAAAAATAGGCATAACATATCCACCGCAGTCCCCAATCGCCCATCCCGACCCTCAGTCTGTGTCCAGCTTCTCGGCCTGCACAAAGGCCCACGCCTCCTCCGGAGACTCAAAATAATGGTGCCGGTCCTTGTAGGTAACCCACAGTCGCGCCAGCTGCAACATGCCAAACATCACCCCCTTCCTGTGCAGCACCGCCTTCGCTCGATTGTATCCGGCCCTCCTCCTCGCCACCTCCGCACTCCAGTCCTGATATATCCGAACCTCGGCATTCTCCCACCTGCTGCTCCTCTCCTTCTTGGCCCACCTGAGCACACACTCCCGATCGACGAACCGATGGAACCGCACCAGCACCGCCCGCGGAGGCTCGTTAGCCTTGGGCCTCCTCGCCAACACTCTATGGGCCCCTTCCAGCTCCAGAGGCCCCTGGAAGGACCCCACTCCCATCAGCGAGTTCAACATGGTGACTACATAGGCCCCCACGTCCGGCCCCTCCAGGAGGCCCAGAATCCGCAGATTCTCCCGCCTCGACCGATTCTCCATCTCCTCGAACCGCTCCTGCCATTTCTTGTGGAGCGCCTCCACCTTTACCGCCAGGCCTAAAATCTCGTCCTCATTGCCAGAGATCTTTTGTCGAGCCTCTCAGATCGCCACCCCCTGGGCCGTCTGTGTCTCCAGCAGTTTACAAATAGAAGCCTTCATCGGCTCTAGCAGGTCCGTTTTAATCTCTGAGGCAGCGCTGGATACCCTCCTGTTGCTCCTCCGCCCACTGCCTCCACGCTGCCTGGTCTCCGCCCGCCGCCATTTTGTCATTCTTCCCTCCCTTCTTCTGGTCCACCACCACCATGTTCTGTCTTCCCGCTCCTAGTTAAAGCCAGATACTGACGGGGGGCTATTATTAACTCCTTCCCACACTGGGAAACATCGAAAAAATGCTCTGGGGGGCCCTGAAAAGAGCCCAAAAGTCCGTTTTTGCAGGAGCCACCGAATGTGCGACTAAGCACCGCATAGCCGCAACCGGAAGTCTCGAGAAGGAATCCTTTTGGCAGTGTTCGCTTCACCAATCTGCCCCCAAAAGTCTATAAGAAACTCCTGAAAAAGGTCCGAGAGTCCGTTCCAGACGGGAGCTGCCGAATGCACAACCTACTCCTCCTTGGCCGCCACCGGAAGCCTCGTCTCCGCTTCTTCAATGGCCTTGGTAGATCATTTCACAGTTGTTCCCTCTGCTGCTAGAATTCACCTTTAATAGAGGCCCTCTAATCAGCTTGCAGCTTTAAGCTTGCCCTTCCCCCGCCTGCATGCTGGAAAAGGCCCCTCTCTCCCCTGCAGTTACAGCCAAATCTTTTACTGTTTCTGCCGGGTCTGGTAACCAAAAGACATACCATTCCTGGGGGACACTGTCAGGGGAATGTTGCAGTCTTCTTCCCACACCGGGAAATGTCAAACAAATGCCGTGGGGGCCCTGTAAAAGAGCCCAAAAGTCCGTTCCAAGCGGGGGCTACCGAATATGCGACCTAGCTCTGCATAGCCGCACCCGGAAGTCCGCCAATGAGGTTCTGAGTGAGGTTTTTAAAGATGATCAGCCATTAATCATGAAGTATCCAGTCGAAGTGAAATCCAAACCCCATGAACTGTACTCGTCAGATGGAAAAGGGCAGCAATTTGTTGGGAATACCGCTATGTTGCAGTTCCGTCACTGCCTCTAGATTAAAATCCTGGAATTCCCTGCCTAACAGCACCGAGTGTGTACCTTCACCACATGGATTGCAATGGCTCAAGGCAATGGTTCACCATCAGTTTTTCTAGGACACTTAGGGATGGACAAGAATTGTAGGTGGTTGCAGCGATGCTCACATTGGATGGATAAATAAATAAATAAAACTGGCAGTTACAGAAATCAATGGTAAATGGTAAAATAATTATTTAGAGCAAGAATTCAGGTCTGCTTTGTACACCGTTCCCACCACTGCGCATACCATGCTTCTAACATTTTGAACAGTTCAAAGCTGTTTTCAGTTAAATGCAAGTTATAAGTACAAGGAAGGTGACTACAACAGGATATGTGCTAATTCTGAAACCAGACCAAAAAGGGCAAATTAGTTTAAAAGTAATCAAGGGAAGGTGATACATTCCAATGCAGGATGTATGTACACAATGCGAATGCTGCTCATTACTACTGGTAGAAAACCTATTGACCATTCACTGGAAGTATCAGACATTGTGAAGTCACTGTTAAGGTTAATCAAGATGTGGAGATGCCGGCATTGGACTGGGGTGAGCATAGCATTACAACACCAGGTTAAAGTCCAACAGGTTCGTTTCAAATCACTAGCTTTCGGAGCACTGCTCCTTCCTCAGGTGAATGAAGAGGTTGGTTCCAGAAACATATATATATATATATATATATATATAGAGACAAAGTCAAAGATGCAAGACAATGCTTTGAATGCGAGCATTTGCAGGTAGATAAATCTTTACAGATCTAGAGGGAGGGGTAATCCCAGATTAAAGAGGTGTGAATTGTCTCAAGCCAGGACAGTTGGTAGGATTTCGCAAGCCCAGGCCAGATGATGGGGGGGGGGGGGGTGAATGTAATGCGACATGAATCCAAGGTCCCGGTTGAGGCCGTACTCATGTGTGCGGAACCTGGCTATAAATTTCTGTTCGGCGATTCTGCGTTGTCGCGCGTCCTGAAGGCCGCCTTGGACAACGCTTACCCGGAGATCAGAGGCTGAATGCCCTTGACTGCTGAAGTGTTCCCCGACTGTTGGACTTTAACCTGGTGTTGTAAGACTTCTTACTAAGATTAATCAAGGCCTGAATGGGCATCTGATTCTAAATCAAAACAAGTTAATCAACCTTCAAAAAATTATATTTATAATTAATGTATCCTAGCTTCAAAAGTAGGTTGACAGACTAGGAATAAGAAAGAGAAGAATGACAAGTGTGATCTGAGACCTAGCGCATTAAGCTTTAAGGAGAGTTTCACAGGAGAGCAGACAAAATGCAGTTCCTCTAAATATTAAAGATGCAAAAATTATATAAACTTAAATCAGCCACTTAACTTGGGCTAGAAGTTGAAATTAAAAGGCTCATGTCTAACTCAAACAAGACTTACAGATTTGAACAAAGTCTTGCTCACAAGCAGCTAAGTGAAGTGACTCTTTTCAAAAATTAGCAAGAATTATTCTGATCAACTACTTTAGAAAATGCTGGATAAATATAATAGATGAGGATTAGGATGAGGGATAAATACAGATGGTGACTAACACAATGTACAGCACACATCATCTGAATAAAATTGGTGGAATGCACCGAACTAAGCTTTAATTTGGAAGACGAAGGATTGATAGATGATTTGCACTTTTTTACCTTTGTGGACCACAAAGTCATTTTCCAACACTATCCCTCAAGGTTTGAAATAATTGGGTAATATCACAATATTATTCCCATCATCTCTGTTAAGAGTGGATGATCTTTCTGGTATGACAAAAGAATTAATATGTGGCCTACAACAACTATACAGTCCTTTGTAGCACAAAAGCTCAACCGGAAAAGTGATCCAACCATGGCCAACAAGTTACATTTTGCCTTAAATCAAAGGAAGAGGCTAATAAAATTGCCAAAATGGTAGTACATCCAAGGATTGAAAGCATTAAAGACAAATCTGGACTCACTAAAGGAAGAAACATGAAAATTGATGATGGGAATAAGGAAATAGTAAAGAAACAAAACAAATGTTGTGTCTGCCTTCATTAAAAAAAAAGTAGCAATAAACAGGTCATTCTCAAGTTGGCAGGCTGCAACCAGTGGATTACAACAAGCATCAGTGCTTACGCCCCAGTTATTCACATGCAGGTGCAGCAAGCAATTAGTAAGGCAAATGGTATGTTGGTTTTGATTGCAAGAGGTGGAGGAGGAGTGGTTGTCTCAACCAAGGGACAAGGTCTCAAAATAAAAGGCCAGTTCACTTACGAATTAGGAGACATTTTTTCCACTCAAGGGTGGTGAACCTTTTAAATTCTTTACCCAAGAGGGCCATGATGAATATGTTCAAGACTGAAATTGACAGATTTCTAGTGATTAAAGACAAGAGATATGGGACAGCATGAGAAAATGGTGATGAGGTAGATCATCAGCCATGATCTAGCTGAAGGGGATGAAAGGCAGAATTATGCTCCTACTTCCTATGCTCGTATATTCTCAGATATTTTCGTTGGCATTTTTTCCATCTTTTCCTCATCGGTTACCAGTCATTTTAAGGCAAACTCCATTGCAAGTGTTCATCTACTTTGACAGCATATATTAAGTGAGAATTCAAGATCAGCTTTACCATAAAATGTCAGCTTAATTTGCAAAACAAATGCGTCTTCAATTAATATTTTCATTAATACACATTTTGCTATTAAGCTGATCTAAAGTGAATGTCACAAAAAGGATAAAAAATTTATTAAATAAACTGTTCTGATGGATAGCAGTAAAGAATCCAAAACAAAACACCGAGCATTTAAGCTGTAACGGAGGATCAACTCTAGTTTCAGGATAAATAGATTCACTAATTATTAAAACAGAAATGTCTTTGTTTACAGAACATTCTGGATAATTATCCCTTCAAGGTCTGATACTAGTGTGAATCCAACCCAACTGTTTGATTCCAAAAGAAGGTTTTGGGCAAGGATCCATATCCCCATCAAATATATTGGGCAATTCGAATAACAGAAAAAATGATCACAATATGAAAATCTTACCTGTTATTAAGGATCATTGCAATTAAAATCACACAGTAGAGACTGTGTTTGGCACATTTCCATTTAGATTTTTGTAATCCAGATTGTAGGCAAGCGATATTCATTCTCCAGCACCTCCAGGTGTTCACATTCAGAAAATCATTCTCCTACCAGAGATGGTAGACCAATATTGTTGAGGTCAACCGCTCGACCCCAGAGGTAAAGGAGTCAGTTTGATCACCAAGTGCATGGGCCAGTATAGAAAATCATTTTGTCGTCATCCAAACTTAAACTGATCAGAAGATAAAATAATTGATTGACAACATCCAGTTTGGGATACGAAGAAGACTCCAGCAAGAAGAACAAAGTATCTTCAAGTATTATCGTTGCCCCCTTTAAGCAGAGCTCAAGCCACCATTTTTTAAAAATTGATTCTCCACCAGTTTTTTCACTCCTTGTCTGAAAGGAATGAAGTTTAATCCTCAAAAGGTGCTAGGTGAAACTAGAAACATTAGCCTGATATTTTTAATATTTTCAGGTGCTAAGACCTGCTGCCTATTTCCAGCATTCCCTGTTTTAGCTTGTTGTGAGGTGTGCATTACAGTGAACAGAGATGAGAGGCTTTGAACCTGAAGGTCCAACACAAGCTAAAACTCTGCATTTCCCAAGTCTAACAGTACCTGCTTTATATCCTCTTCTATACCTCTAAAACAAAGGATTGTACTTAATTCTTCTGAAGAGATTACTCTGGAGCACAGATCTTCTCCTGTTTCATTCTTACAGTCTCTTAGTAAGGTTGAATGCAATTAAGGGAGTTTCAAATTCACACGGGCAAAATGACTAGAGTTAGTCTACTCCTACAAGCCAGAGAACAAATCCTGACACCTTTCTTGTCTGTTGGCCATGGCAGAAAACCATGAACTAGGCCATTATCAACACAGCAACATTTGTAAGAGTCAAGAATAGGTAAAGCCTAATTCATGCCGTCTAGCTCATCTCACTAGTTCACAATCAAAATTTTACCATATCTTTTTAATATTACTACCTTGCTGGTAGGTCATTGCCAACAACTATCAATTGAGAAGCCATTTCTTCCAAAATGTGCTTTTCAGTAATTTAAACATGAACCATCAAAGCAAATAAGATTTTTTTAAATAGAGTTACTACTACATTAGAACTATCCATCTTGTCAACCTCAGCAAGAGCAATGATCCGAAAGGCAACGCAAAGGGAGAAAATCAGCATTCTCAAGGTATGCAAACATACAACAATCAAAACAAAAAGTGCAGCAAATATGACATCTACTAAAATACATCTATGTATGGGAAATGATTCCTTTGGGAGAAGCTGCCAGATTTGGTGAACGACAGGGAAGTTACTTATTAAATGTGCCCACTCACCCAATAAAACCACACTATCTGATTTCCTGTAGAAAAGCTGATACCAGAATGGCTTGCAGTATGGTTCCAACTTCAGAGATCAGGTTTAAAAAGCCTCCATTCAATGTCAAATTTATTCAAAATTCATGCTAAACTCTTTTTTATTTACCATCAAGTTTAAATAATTTTAGTTAAATATTACACAGATATCAACCTTATTATCGACACAGAGCTGCCCAATTTCAAAAGTCATCATTAAAAGGTGTTAAGAGTCGATTATTAAAGTGGTTATAGCTCGGCACTTGGAAAAACTCCAGGCAGCGTTTGTTAGCCTCACATTGTATGGGTAGTGTCTTGACATTCATGAAGCAATGTGGCTTCTTGGACTTTTTCATCACAAGAAGGGACAGCCTTTTGGTACCATCCATGCTGGTGCAGACCATAGCAGTGACATGTTCCTTGCACTGCTTTCCATCATTACATGGTTCAACAGCAGTCTGGTAAAAGGCGGTAAAACAATCCAGTTTCATCGGCAGTAAAAACATCTCATGGTACGTACTCATTCAAGAAGTGGGCGAGACCATTTTGGAACCATTGCTGCAGCACCCACATCGGTTATCACATGGAAGATAATGTTATGCCTTGCCTTGGATCAATCCAGGCATCCAAGGCAGAGGGATCAACTTATTTGCCAGATCGACTCCCCTTTCCTGCAGGATTGGGCCAGGAGATGGGAAAGTTCTCTGCTTGGGCTGCTTTGAACCAACTTAGCATCGCTTCTTCAAAGTCTGAAGGGGTACACAGCTGTTTTCATCCTCATTCTTGTTCAAGGAATGCCTGCCTGTTGGACTGTTCCAAGACCTTGTGTTTTATAATGATCAACCAACTTGATGGTATAATCTCTCACTACTTCGCAACGTCCACTTTCTGCTTAACGCCACAGGTTTCCACTTGCTGTAACAACGTCACCCACTCCCCAATCAACACTTTTAATTTTCTCTCTGGTTTAGCCATACTCACAGGGTTTGATTGTCCTTTCACAAGACAATCTCTTGGTCAAATCATGGCTTTCCTCACGCACCATGATTTTGTATTGTCCAACTCCACTCTTATTGGTCAGTGTGGTAATTTGACAAGTTCCCAATGAGAAATTAAAAGCGGCAGCACAGGTGGAAATGGTGGTCAAGAAAGCATATGGCACTCTTGCCTTCATAAGACGAGGTATCGAGTATAAAAGCTCAAAAATTGTTACAATTATATAGAATGTTGGTTTGGCCACATTTGGAGTACTGTGTCCAATTCTGGTCACTGCACTACCAGAAGGGCGTGGCGGCTTTGGAGAGGGTACAGAAAAGGTTAACCAGAATGTTGCCTGGTATGGAGGGTATTAGCTATGAGGAGAGATTGAATAAACTGGGATTATTCTCCCTCGAGAGATGGAGCCTGAGGAGTGACCTCCATAGAAGTTTATAAAATCATTAGGGGCATAGATGGGGTGAACAGTTGGAGGCTTTTTCCCAGGGTGGAAATCACAATTACAAGGGAGCACAAGTTCAAGGCGACGGGGGGGGGGGGGGGGGGGGGAAGGTTCAGTGGAGATGTGTGGGGGAAGCGTTTTTTTTTTGTTTTTTTTACACAGAGGGTGCTGATGGCCTGGAATGCACTGCCAAGTGAGGTGGTTGAGGCAGATACGTTAGCGACCTTTAAGACTTATTTGGATAGGCACATGAACAGATGGGTTATAGAAGGATGCAGGCGGTTGGCCTAGATAGGACACGTGATTGTCGCAGGCTTGGAGGGCCGAAGGGCCTGTTCCTGTGCTATATTGTTCTTTGAATTGTCAGCTTATCAGGGGCATTGCATTATTGCATTTGCTATTCTGCCAGCAGCAATGGTAGACAATTGAACTTGGTGTCAACCAAGTTTGAGTCGTGGAAATTTCACTTGCATCGGAATGCTCAGTTTCACCTTGTAGAAGGCCAAAAGGGCATATGGGAAGTTACGACCCCAGATTGCTTCTACTGCAGTGACACAAGGAAATTATTCGCAATAGTTTGCCATCAAATTTCCCCATATTGCTTTCTATATTTATAGACGTTATAACTAGATAGCAAACTATTTAGAGAAGGCACACAAGGAGGAATTAAATTGTGAGTTATCAGCAGCCGTAGCAGTGTCTCAATGCAATGTATTCACATCAACCAATAAAGCACTCTTGACTTCAAACTGGTCAATATTTATTTTTTGATCTTCTCAATAAAAAATGTGTGTAATATAGAATGCTCTCGCAGTAATATTTTAAAATAATCACAACATCCATAATGAGCATTCATGACAGTGTCTCTACATTTTGAACTCTCAATTTCACCTGTCTTGCTGAGGAAGAGTCAAGGAGTTATAACTATGAACTGTCAACAGGAACAACACAACTCTCAAAAAGACTAGTGACCTCCCTCATATTCATACACTTGCTAGAGAAAAACTACAATGGGTGGATAATCAATCTGCTTCCCTTTACACTTTGTGGAGATGGCAAGTGGCCCAGATTTGATTCTAAAGAATTATTCTGTAATTACAATACATTGAAGTTAAGAGTGGGAACTACAAAGAAACGGTTTGCATTTTGAAAAAAAAGCATGTCTTCACACATGGAAAAGTAAAGTGCTTTAAATACAATGAACTGTTTTGAAGTAAAATGAGAAATTTCTGAGTGCAGGCAGCCATTTTTATACACAGCAGTGCCTCACAAACAGCAATGTGAATAATGCCTCGGAGACTTTTTTTTATGGCATTCGTTGATGAAAGAATGGCATGAATAATGGGAGAACTCCTTGCACATCTTTAAGCTGTCCATTTAACAAATAAAGTATTGCTTTGTAAAAAATTCTGCTACCAGCAAGTTGTTTGAACAGAAGACTAGGAAAGAATGGAATAACACTGGCATTTGTTTAGTTGAGATTTCAATACAATGGCATCTGTGATCCTGTTCTGTACATTTACACTACTAGAAACAGTCAGTTGGATTCAGCAGCAAAATTCGAGGTTCAGTTTTGCTGAGAGCCTCAGTTCGCAGGTATGATGAGGAAGTCAAATTTAGTATTGCAAAATCAAGGGACAATTCCCAGAACACAAGCAAAACAACAATTGGAAAACCTGCTTTCCATGTGCTGCGTCTATGCTCGGAAACCATAGTTTGTTTTAAGGGATTTATTGGTAAACATTAGAAATAATGTTGAGTTTTAAGTGCGTTTAATTTAATATTCTGTGCCTTGAAGGGTACAACCAAAAGTTAGATTCAGGCTGGACAAAGTTGTTTGTATGCGTGGTTGTTGGCTTCAATTCCAACTGCGAGAAGCAGTTGGTGTCAGAAGGCTAAAGACGGAAAATCGATCTCAGAAGAAAAGCCATAATATGGAATGGTTAAGAAAGCAGATGCTGGAAATCTAAAGTCCAGCTAGTTAAGGAAACCAGAGAAGTGAAATGAAGAGAAGTTTCCAGGAAGTCTGGAGTTAATGGAACAGAGGAAACTGGGAACCAGAACAGATTACTGTTCAGTAAAGTCACAGCAAATTGAAAAGGCATTGGATCTTGAGAGGCCATAAAGAAACTTGCAGGAGTGCTAACGTTTGTGAGAAATTACTCCAGTTTGGGAGACATTGGCCACGATCTACCAATCACACTGCGCCCAAACGGGAGCAAGACTCGATCGGTAGATGCAGGTGAGGCCTCCCACAGGCTTCCTGGCAACCACAACACCTCATGGGATCGATCCAAGTCCCGCAAGACGGTGCAATCAGAATCCCATCCACAATGGGTGGGACCCGTGGGTTTTAAAACCCACGTAAGCATACGTACCCACGATCTACCGGCCTCCCAGGATTTACCACCTTCCCTAAGGAGGCCTCAGCTGGGCACTGTTCTGTACGAGTCGACACAAACATGGACCAGGCTGAATGTACCGGCAGCCCGGTCTCCCGGGTCAGAGGTCCCTGGGTGATCAGTGATAGGGCAAGGTGGCCCCCTGGAACGTAGTGCCAAGATGCCTATGTAGAAGCGCAAATCCAGGAGAGCTCCCAGGGTGCCAGTGCCAAAGGTCAGGCTCTGAGGGGGCTATACCCATGAAAGGAGGGTGGAGGGGGAGGGTATGAAGGATGTGGCAGTGCAGGGCAGGTAGGTAGAGGCCTCAGGAAAGCTGGGAGTTGAAGGGTGGGAGTCCTGGAGGGGCGCCCTGTAAGGGGATGTAGGGGAGCCTGAAGGAGGGGGAGGGAGGGGGCTCAGAGTCCCCATAGTGGGGTGCCCTGATAATCTAAACTGATTAACATCAATCTCATACTTCTTAGTGTGCAATGAATGGCTCATTTCTCAAGTAGCACACATTCCAGTAAATTGACAAAGAACTGATGAGTCACCAATCAGTGGAGTCAACACCGAGGTGGTTTTCCAGAGACAGGCTGTTCCATATAGGAACTGAAAACGGGAACTTTTTATGATTAGGCCAGTGCTCTTTCAGTTGGTGCAATGCCAATTATGATGCGCTTTGTAGCATTACATGGTTCTTTCCAGGCTCAAATGATTGTTGTGACATAAGCAAATGCAAGTCATCAAACAGTTATTCAAAACAAACTGAGGATGAGATATAAACAAAAATGCTGGAAATTCTCATCAGGTCAATCAGCATCTGCAGAGTGAAATGTTAACGTTTCAGCTCAATAATCTCCCAACAAAATATTAACCTGAAACATTGACTCTTGTCCATTTTTAAAATAAAAGTCAATTCCAGAAGATCTGATTAAAGTTCATGCTCCAAAGTTAAGGATAGGCCTTGCCTTTACTGACAAAAAAGAACTTGGTAATTAAAGTGTATGATAAGAATACATCTGTCCCTTTCAGTAAAGCTGATTATGTGGCATTCTAAATTGTGTATGCATACTTACAATCTTGTAAAACATAAATATATAGTTTTCAAACTCTCCTGTCCCAAAACTTTTTTGAGCACCGCCATTCAAGTTTGTATCTTATAACATCATTTAACCTTTTCTTCCCCTACTCCTTCCCATGAAGATAGACATTAAACCAGGTATCCACTGCAAACTAAAATATAGTCTAAAGCAACCCACGGATACATTAATTGTACTGGGTCAGCATACTTCATTTAACAAGTTTAAACAATTTAGAAGACTTAAAAAGCGAAGATGGTTGACTTAGCCCAGTTTCAATTCCTTGTTAAACTTTCAAAATTGGACATCACAATGATATCCCACAGTATCAGAACAATCCTAACTAGCATCATGTCTAGAGGTAAACCTTACATAAGCAATACCATGAACATATTTGCAAGCCACAGCAAATGTTAGATGCACAGTCTCAAACCTTTCACTTCAGTCAGACTGAGGGGGCGACTCTTACCTTTGTCTGCAACAACAAGCGTGCTACTGAAGTACTGCTCCTCCATCTGCCATACTGTGTCATTTGCTTTGTTGGTAACACCACATGATCCAATGCAGTTCACTTTTAAGGCTAGGAGAGAGAAAAATGGGAACATGTAAATAAAAGCTAGGAGACACTAAATCAAAGAAAAGATTGAAAGTAATGGAATTAAAACAGAAAAGAAACAAACATTATTTTATACACAATAATAAAACAGGTCTGTGTTTGAGACACTATGAAGTCAGGCGATTGCACAGCACAGTAGCACAGTGGGAAGCACAGTAGCATAGTGATTAGCATAATTGCTTCACAGCTCCAGGGTCCCAGGTTCAATTCCCGACTTAGGTTACTGTCTGTGCGGAGTCTGCACGTTCTCCCTGTGTCTGCGTGGGTTTCCTCTGGGTGCTCCGTTTCCTCCCACAGTGCAAAGATGTGCAGGTTAGGTGGATTGGCGCGCTAAATTCCCCCTAGTGTCAAAAGGTTCGGTGGGGTTATTGGTTACGGGGATAGGGTGGAGGTGTGGGCATAGGTAGGGTGCTCGTTCCAAGGGCCAGTGCAGATTCGATGGGCCGAATGGCCTCCTTCTGCACTGTAAACTCTATGATTCTATAATTCTGTCAGCTGCTGGTCCATATCACACTTCCAGCAACCTACAGGGAAAATATCATGGTTTCTGGGTTTAAATTATTGCTTCTTACTTGGGTAAGTTTGCAAGGATTCAAGAATTAAAACAAATGTAATTTTAAAATTATTTTATACGGTGTGGGTGTCACTGGCTAAGTCAGTGAGCTGCCTTCTTGGCAGGCTGTGTGGTGTAGGTATACCCACAGTGCTGTTGGGGAGAGTTCCAGGATTTTTACCCAACGACAGTGAGGGAACAGAAATATATTTCCAAGTGAGGATGGTCAGTGACATGAAGGGGATCTTTCAGGTGGCGGTGTTACTTTGTGTTTGCTGCGCTAGTCCTTCCAGATGGTAGAGTTCCTACAATGCAGAAGGAGGTCATTCAGCCCAGTGAGTCTGCACCACCCTCCGAAAGAGCACCCTACATAGGCTAACTGCCTGCCCTATCCCTCTAACTCCAACTGACCTGCGCATCTTTGGACACTAAGGTGCAATTTGGCCAATCCACCTAACCTGCACATCTTTGGACTGTGGAAGGAAACCAAAGCACTCAAAGGAAACTCACACAGACACAGGGAGAAAGTGCACACTCTACGCAGCCACCCAAGGCCAGAATTGAACCCAGGTCCCTGGCACTGTGAGGCAGCAGTACTAACCACTGTGCCACCGTGTTGTTCCTAGTCGAGTGGCAATACCACTACGCCATTGTACTCCACAAATGTACTGGCCATGGGTTTGGAAGGTGCTGACTAAGAAGCCTTGGCGAGTTTCTGCAGTGCATCTTGTAAATAGTACACACTGCTGTCACTGTTCATCACTGGTGGAGAGATTGAATGTTTGTGGAAGGGATGCCAATCAAGTGGGCTGCATTGTCCTGGATGATGCTGTGCTTCTTGAGTGCTGTTGGAACTGCATTCATCCAAGTAAGTGGAGAGTATTCCATCACACTCCTGACTCATGCCTTCTGGATGGCTTTGGGGAGTCAGGAGGCGAGTTACTCCCCACAGGATTCCGATCCTCTGACCTACTCTTGTATCCACAGTATTCATAAGGCCTGACCTGCTCTTGTATCCACAGTTTTCATAAGGCCAGTCCAATTCAGTTTCCAGTCAATGGTAACCCCCGGGATGTTGACAGTGTGGGATTCAGCAGTGGTAGTGCCATAAAAATGTCATGGGCAATGGTCAGATTTTCTCTTGTTGGAGATGGCCATTGCTCGACACTTGTTTGGTGCCAATGTAGCTTGCCACTTGTAAGCCCAAACCTGGATTCTGTCCAGGACATACTGTATTTGGACATGGACTGCTTCAGTACGTGAGAAATCGTGAATGGTGCTGAACAGTGTGCAATCATCAGCGAACATCCGCACTTATGATGGAGAAGCGGTCATTGATGAAACAGCTGAAGATAGTTGGACCCAGGATACTACCCCGAGGAACCCCTGTAGCGATGTCCTGGAACGAAGATGATTGACCTCCAACAGCCACAACCATTTTCTTTTCTGCTCGGAATGAGTCCAACCAGCTAAGAGTTTTGCCCCGATTACCATTGACTCCCAGTTTTGATAGGACTCCTTGATGCCATACTCGGTTAAATGCTGCCTTGAAGTCAGTGGCTGTCATTCTCACCTCATCTCTTTTCTCCATGTTTGAGCCAGGGCTGTAATGAGGCCAGGTGCTGAATAGCCCTGGCGGAATCCAAACTCAGCATTAATGAGCAGGTTATTGCTAAGCTAGTATCGCTTGATAGCACTGTTGATGACCTCTTCCATCACTTTACTGATGACCAAGAATAAACAAACAGGGCAGTAATTGGTCAGGTTGGATACATCCTGCTTTCTGTGTATGGGACATGCCTGGGCAATTTTTCACATTGCTGGGTAGATGCCAGTGATGCAGCGGAGCTGGAACAGCTTGGCGAGGGGTGCGGCAAGTTCTGAAGCAAAGGTCTTCGGTACCAATGCCGGAATATTGTCTAGTTTCTAATGCCTTTCTTGATATCAAGTGGAGTAAATCCAATTGGCTGAAGACTGGCATCTGTGGCTTCTAACTGAACGAACTGGTTGGCCCAGAGCACATTTTTAAATTTTGAATGTGCATTCATTCTCGCATTTACTGGCCATAGATATGATCAGTAAACAATTGCACCTTTCCAAGAAGTGCCTTGAACCACTGCCAGAACTTTATTTTTTTCCCCCACAAACCTTACTGAAATTTCAAGTGAAACAAACCTAGGCCATGCAATGAGGAAGTTATATGCAATTGCCTGGGTGAGTTGCTCCAAAAACATAGTTGTGATTTCTGGTAATTTGCGATGTAAATCAAATCAAAGTGAATTCTGTACCATCTGTGGTGTTGTAAACAACTCTTCCATTTGGAAATATACATTTTCATTTACATTTCTTGACACTTAATTTTTTGCCACATCTGCAAGAAAAGCGACTTATGGAGATCAAAAGAACAAATTAAATTATCTCAAATCCTCCCACAGTAAGCTATTGAGACGAAAGTGGTTGAATTTCCCATTATCTTTTCTGCATGACTTCTGTTATGACCACGTGAGTAGGTGTAAATGCTGACTCCCCTAATTTACACTGGAGGCCTGATTGTAACAGGTTTTATTGCAAAATTAGCGAGAATGTGTTTTGTCAATACTACAGGAGTCCCACTATGTACGCTTTCAGATTATAAAGAATTAATCGGACAGGTTTTCGGTGTTTAAATTAAAGACTGGGATCAGTTTGTTGAACCTAAATCCTGAACTAAAAAAAAGATAGGGAAATGTTAATCCTCATTCACGCGTCACACACATTCACTGGGCCTCACACACACACATGCATGTAGAGATGGTAGAATACAATACACAAAGACTTTAACAGTTCGTGAAGAAAAGTAAGAAATATATGGATAACTGTCTTTTAGCTGGTCGCGAGGCGGTGATTCCAGTATGGTCATTTTAATCAGTTGTCTTCCGAGGTGTAGTAAATCCGAGCAGATTTCAATGTTTTAACCCTGAAAGATCTTGGTTTGCAGTAGATTCCTCTTCTCAGGATGGTTATTCTGCAATATTTATGCTCAATATTTCTGGGGGTGGAAGCCTAGAGAGTAGAGTTGGTCAGTTCTTGCAGCCTTTTAGTATATCCCGACTTCTTAAAAAACCTTGCTGGCTGTATATTACAGAGGAATTTCATTACCATGCCTGCTGTTGTTATGATGTGGTAGAACAGGGAATTACATTTTAAACATCTCATCAAGAGACATTTGAAGATAAT
This sequence comes from Scyliorhinus torazame, assembly GCF_047496885.1. Lineage (NCBI taxonomy): Eukaryota > Metazoa > Chordata > Chondrichthyes > Carcharhiniformes > Scyliorhinidae > Scyliorhinus > Scyliorhinus torazame. Next base: position 69,181,729 of record NC_092728.1, read on the forward strand.
AGTGTCAAATCAACTTCAAAGGGTGGTTGGTTACCTTGAGGGAATGCACTCATTTAATCTGGTCATCCGAGGGCATCAGGGAAAAAGAGGAATGTATGATTTATGTTGGGTGATGGGGAACTTGGGGTTCACCAAGTTATTAGGGATACCACCTCAGGTCGTATATTCTGATGCGTTTTACCACAAGGTCATTTATTTGTTGTTTTTAAAGAGGAGGTCGGTTTAGCTCACTTGGCTGGACAGTTGATTTGTGATGGAGAGCAAAGCCAACAGTACGGGAATTGAATCTTGCACCTCGCCCGAGAGATGATCCCCAGGTTAAATCACCACGTCAGCTCTCCCCCTCAAAAGAGGAAAGCAGCCAAGAGTCATCTGGGTCTATGGCAACTTTACTTATGCTACTCTGTTAAAAACCTCAACCATTTTTATTGCCACTTATGTTAGTTTTATAAGTTTGTAATGCTCATTCTGCTTTCTGCAATCTAGGTTAGAGGGTAAGGAAGTAACCAGTCAGTACAGTGCCAAGAGAGTGTCCTATCCTGAGTTCACTACATCATCAGATATTTGGCTAAAGAAAGGTACACTGATTTGCAGGGATTTACAGATGACTTATGGGTATAATGTTTACAGCTGAGCGAAATGAGTGTAAACCACAAAAATGGTACATGGCAATTGATTAGTATCAAAATTCAAAGTACATATATCGTGTGTCACAGCATGGAACCCTGCCACAATGGATGCTCAAAAGCTCCACGAAAGGAGTGGGGCATTTACCGAAATAAAAGGTAAATAAGTTTGGCTCTTTTTTATGTAGCTCTGAGCAGTGTTATGGGTCCGGGTTTACAGAACCCCAAAGTGTTTCATGGGGTTCAACCGACCCACAACTTTTAATAGATTGTGGTGTGGAAAGCACACAGCGTACTCTCCAGGTGTGATACAGCAGACATGGACAAATGTTTTTTAAAACAAAACAATGGTTATTCTATGAACGCAAGTTAACCTTTTAAAAACAAAAATTGAATATCTTAACACCCATTACTTCAAACATAACTCCAAAAGACTACAACACTAAATAATCCTTCAAACTGTTCCTTTAAACATCCAAAAGACTTCAAACCTTCAAAAACAATTAGGTCACATTCAATATATTTAGTCTTTGGAATTCAGAAATCAACAGACCAGCTCTGTGTTTCTTCCTGCAGCTCTCAGCAAAACACACAGACACTCCCAGCTGCCTTCTCAAACTGAAACTCAGAAAAGCAGAAATGAGCTCAGCTCCCCCCACCCTCTGACATCACTTCAGTAATATGATCAGCTCCATTTCTTAAAGGTACATTGCTTAAACATCCATTTCTTAAAGGTACTCTCACATGACAGCAGCAAGTCTTAGAGCATCACCAGCAGAGTGCAGATAATAAAATGCCTGCTTTGTCCTATTAAAATTGATGTGGCACAAGGAAGAATTTATTTTAAAAACAGAGTAATGAGCTATTCAGATCTGAAATAAATACAATTTTACAGTGTATATAATGCTTCTATTATTTTATGAAAAATTGATAGAACAAAATCCTGGATCGCATCTGGAACCTCGGTCATGTGAGCAGCAGTGCTAACCACTGCGCCACCGTGCTGCCCTGAGATACAGATCTATTTTTAACTTGATAATCAAGTTGCATAAGCTCAGATAATAAGTCACCCGTTATAGCATATGCAAAAACAACCAATTATACAGGCTTACAACACAGAAAGAGACCACTGGCTCATTACATCTGTGCCAGCTCTTCGCAAGACCAATTTAAAAGTATTCCCAGTGCTCTGTGTTCCTCACAGCCCTCGCAACCTCTACTTTAAATTCCAACCTTTATCTCTTTATATGACAAAGCAGAAATACTTCACGGTCGTGATCTGTATATCTGAGCGTATGTAAAGGGTTAACATACATAACAAGGGTTAGATAACCACTAGATGGCAGCACCAGATATAGGTATAAAAGGTAAACTCAGAGAGAGTTCCCGCCTCTTCATGTTAGGAGTGACTAGTAGCAGAGGTAGAGAAAGATAGCTTAGCGTGCAGGTGCAGTTAATCATCGTTATATATATTTAATCTAATTAATCTACAGTTATTGTCATTAAAGAGTGAACAAACTCAGTTAATTTATTATCATTGCTCAATAAACAGTATTTGCTTCATTTGAAGACTTTGAGTGTTACTGAACATCACGCATACGACCATTCTGTCAGAAAGCAAATGAGTAACAAGATATTACAAAACCTAATATAACAGTATGTACTCCTCCAAACAAAACAAACAATGGCAAGGTCACAGACTGGTTTAGGTTTTATTTTTCAATTAATACAAATCAACAAACTTATAATGAATAAGGATGGCAAATGCACAATTAATTGCTTTGTCATCCAGACAGTGTCAATGATAATCCCAGATGCACAGAATAGTGGCATACTTATACTGGCTGTCTCAACAAGATTATTTTAAAAATAATAATCTTTAGTGTCACAAGTAGGCTTACATTAACATTGCAATGAAGTTACTGTGGAAAATCCCCTAGTTGCCAGACTCCGGCACCTGTTCAGGTACACTAAGGGAGAATTCAGAATGTCCAATTCATCTAACAAGCGCATCTTTCGGGACTTGTGGGAGGAAACCGGAGCACCCGGAGGAAACCCACACAAACATGGGGAGAACGTGCAGGCACACAGACCCAAGCCGGGAATCAAACCCGGGTCTCTGATGCTGTGAAGCCACAGTGCTAACCATTTTTGTCTCTTAACTATGTATTTTATTTTCCCTTATGATTCATTTCTGCCTCTATCCTTTTCTTACACTTGTAAAAATTTTCAGTTGAGTGGGTGGAGAGTTAACCGAGCAAACAAGCCTCTGCTTATGCCCCCATCAGAAGGTACAGGGGTCACTGCCTTGGCACACTTGCACCTATTGTCTCTAAGGTGAGAGAGCTGAAAATCTACACTATTAAATTTCCATGGTGATACAGCCCAGGTCAGAAGTTCATGATCTAACCTTTGTACCTAGTTGAAATCAAAACAGATTAGAAATTAAACCGCCAAAGAAGATGGTGTTGCTTGGAGAAGGGGAGGGAAGTTGCATTGTTGGTATTATATTCGCAAGCTGACTATCAAAAATAATTTGCTTCCATATATAATCAGCAAGAGTGTAATCTGTCCTTAGAATCAACATCCCAATTTTACTTCCTCACATATCCACCAACGGCAAGATGACTCTAGTTGCACTTGTATAATATTATAGGTGGGACCAAAATGTATTGAATGCAGCTCTGAACAATGCAGCTCATTTATTATCATTTCTTTCGTCAGCTGGTGACTGAATTACTAAGTAAGCAACCAGATGGCGAGAATTAGGTCACCCATACCTCAGCACAGACAAATTCTGCGTACAATCATTTGCCACAAATTACAAGAATTAGGCAGCACAGTGTTAGCACAGCAGTCTCACAATGCCAGGGACCTAGGTTCGATTCTGACCTTGGGCGACTGTCTGTGTGAAGTTTGCATGCTTTTCCAGTGTTTGAATGGGATTTTCAGACTGCTCTTCTTGAAAGTGAACCCTCGGAAGGCCACGGGTCCTGATGGGGTCCCTAGTCATGGATTCAGATCCTGTGCGGACCAACTGGCGGATGTGTTCACAGACATCATCAACCTCTCCCTACTCCAATTCGAGGTTCCGCCTGCTTCAAGAAGACCACCATCATACCGGTGGCAAAGAACCACCAGGCAACGAGCCTCAACGACTACCGTCCAGTGGGCTTGACATCTATCATTATGAAGTGCTTCGAAGGGCTGGTCATGCGACCCATCAACTCTATACTCCCAGAATGCCCTGATACCACCACAACTGGTCCACAGCAGACGCCATCTCCCTGGCCCTACGCATCACAACAACAAGGACTCCTACGTCAGACTCCCATTCATTGACTACAGCTCCACCTTCAACACTATAATCCCAGCCAAGATCATATCAAAGCTCGAAATCCGAGGACTTGCCTCCTCACTCTGTAACTGGATCCTCGACTTCCTGACCCATAAACCACAATCAGTAAGGATAAACTACAACACCACCACAATACCAGGGCTCCACAAGGCTGGATACTTAGCCCCCTACAATATGAATGTGTGGTAACATTTGGCTCCAATTGCATCTACAAGATTGCTGATGACACGACCATGGTGAGTCGGTTCTCGAACAACGATGAGTCAGAGCACAGGAGGGAGATAGGGAACTTAGTGGCGCAGTGTAATGACAACAATCTCTCCCTCAATGTCAGCAAAACTGAAGGGCTGGTCATTGACTTTGGGAATCAAAGTATCGTACTCACCTGTCTACATCAGTGTTCTTCAAACTTTTTTCCCCCAAGGACCATTTTTACCAACCGGCTAACCTTCGGGACCCTTCACGACCCACCATTTTCTTTTACCTTGTTTGCTGGTGACAAAAATGGAGGAAATGGTTTTGGGTCCCTTTGGCCCTCGTACATGCCCCTCCAATGGAATCTGTTTGATGAAGGTGAAGCCATCTGGTGTCAGAAAGTATGGAGTCTCCATCTGTCCAAAGTTCTGCATTTTTTCCTGTAAAATTGTATCAAATAAACTGCCCCCCCAAGCTTGTACAAAAAAAAGAATAAAATGAATGAAAAAAAAAAAAATTAAATGAATAAAAAGAATAAACCTGCCCCCCCAAACTTGTAAACCAAAAAGCTGCAACAGTTTAAAAAAATATAAGCGGCCGCACTCCGCATGATTGCCCGTTCATCGGCACGCATGTGCATAGTTTTTGCAGTGTGGCCGTATTTGTTTACATGTTCGCGCCCGAATGGGATTTCATACATGTTTGGAGGCCGCTTGCAGCCGGCATTATTAACAGCCGGCTGCTGCGCGATGTGCGCGACTGGAACGCCGCGACGGATGGCTCCGCAACCCTCCTGACACCCGGGCACGACACACCCGCGGGTCACGCCCCTGAGTTTGACAATGCCTGGTCTCCATCAACGGTGCTGAGGTAGAGATGGTTGGCAGCTTCAAATTCCTAGGTGTGCACATCACCAACAATCTGTCGCAGTCCACCCTGACCAAAAAAGCACAACAGCACCTATACTTCCTCAGGAAACTAAGGAAATTTAGCTTGTCCACATTGACAGCAAGATGGCACTGAAGTGTGGCGACTCTCTGCGAGCTCTCTTACACAGATCCTCTTCCTACATCTCTTATAACCCTACTAACCTTTTGCAATTTAATTCTAACACTAATAGTATTTCTCACTCGTTGCCTGTGCCTATGTATTTATATTTCAGTGTATATTTATGTATGTCCTATCTTTTTTTCATGTATGGAATGATCTGTCTGGACTGCACGCAGAACAATACTTTTCACTGTCCCTCGATACATGATAATAAAACAAATCCAAATCTCTTACCAATTTTTCCAGATGATGTGATTTATTATTGTCACATGTATTAGTATACAGTGAAAAGTATTGTTTCTTGCATGCTGTACAAACAATGCCTACCGTGCATAGGGAAGGATGGAAGGACTGCAGAATATAATGTTACAGTTATAGCAAGGTGTAGAGAAAAGATCAACTTAATACGAGGTAGGTCTATTCAAAAGTCTGATGGCAGTAGGGAAGAAGCTGTTCTTGAATCAGTTGGTAAGTAATCAAAGATCCCTCCCACCCAGTTTATTCTCTCTTCCAACTTCTTCAATCAGGGCAGAAGGTACAAAAGTCTGAGAACATGCACTAACAGGTTCAAAAACAGCTTCTTCCCCACTGTTACCAGATTTCTGAATGACCCTCTTATGGACTGAACTGATCTCTTCACACATCTCTACTGAGTAGTACTACTCTCCGTCTGCTCACCCGATGCCTGTGCCTATATATTTTCATGTATGGAACAATCTGGTTGGACTGTACGCAAAACAATACTTTTTTACTGTTCCTCAATACACATGACAATAAAACAAAACAAATACGTAGCTCCGGTTTCCTCCCACAGTTCAATGATGCACAGGGAGGTGGATTGGCCATGCTAAATTGGCCCTGTCCAAAAGCTTTTGTGGGGTTACGACCATCTTTCAGAGGGTCAATGCAGACTCAGTGGGCCGACTGGCCTCCTTCTGTACTGTAGGGATTCTATTCTATGATTCTAAGAACTGGTCCAGGTGTAAGCCATGGCACCACTGTTTAAATCATGCTTAAATTTGTTAAAATTGACCAGTGTATACCATAATGCCATGGAAAATGTCAATTTCCACTGCACTGTTGTGTCACTGTGCAAAAGGAGGGAAAAATCATCCCAGGCCATTTTCCACAATATTTCATAGCTATAATAGTACTTCAGATTTCAGGAACAAGTCAGCAGTCACAGCGTCCTTTCACTCGAGGAATCTGGTTCCAAATCAATCTCAGACTGCTGTGACAGGAAGCATTGTTCCTTCTTTCCAGTCGTGCAAGTGAAATGAGTTTGGACAGCTCTGACCCAGTTTTTAGTAGATTGTGCACATAATTTATGAGTAAAATTGCAGCCACAATTTTGGATAACTGGTGTGAAAAACAGAAATGTCACAAGCTCAACTGTTTGTTGTTGAGATGGCCTCACCCTGATTACATGCTAAAATTAGAACAAGGGCGGTATCTCATTTTAGAAAATCTGTAGTGCTATGATTTATTTAATTTCCTTCACCTTTTCTGAACAGGTACAGTAGTTCTTAGTCCCTACAGTTAAGTACAAAGACTAAATTCAGCGTTACACAAAAAGGCATAGTTTACTAAGCATATTATGAAAATATCATCTTAGATTTTGAACCACTTTCTACCAGAACTGTTGCTTCGTTTCGGAACTTGGGCAATAGGGTTTCTTGAATTTGCTACAAACTAAAAAATGAGACGATATTGGATCTCGAAGTATCTTCGTGAAGAACTCAAAGTCCAATGACAGGAGGAGAATCAGAAATCAAATAAAAATCAAGTATATAAAATACTTACAGCATTATTTCAATCTGAGCAGGCATGATAATCTGCTAGTGCATTGGGGAGAAATCTCACTTTGCTCGTATTGCTACACAATTCTGAAGAAATTTAAACTGACTTTTTCAAAAATGAAATCTCGGGAAATTGACTGTAGAAGTACTGTAATAGCCAATGTTCAACCATATGTTTGAATTTAATTAGAGACTTATCAAACTACCCAAGAGCAATGTAAATATTGAATTTTAAATATAATGCATAACGTAAGATAACAAACAGTTTAAGTCTAACATGAAAACAGGGGCAAATAAAGACATCTATAACATAGATAAGCACCGGTTCTTGACTTAATATGACTCAGTTTCCACTCATGTCCAGGTGCCTACACTGGAGCCGAAAAAGGACACCTGCAAAATGATTTGTTATATCATTACCTGAGGGGGGAAATGGCTGTTAATTGCACCAGTGCCAGAAGCAGCAGCAGAGAGAATGGAATAAAATGCAATTTTCCTGACAGTTTGCACTTTCAGCATAAATGTCAGCTTTGGACAGCTGTGGTGCTTGGCATTTTCTTTGAAATGGATTATTCAAGCGATTACCAGCAATAATTGAACAAATATATGGTTCACTGCTTAGCAAAGCTAAGAACTTTGCGGCTGTTGTGAGAGATCACACAAGATTTAAGATTTTAGCTCATTCATCAGGCAAGTTATCATTGGAGAATTGCTATGTTCAGCATCTGAAAGGGACTACATAATATAAGCTGTGACGAGCTATTTAACCGTGTTCAGAACAGTGGAGGCAGATGACATACTCTAGGGGAGGCGAAGGTGAACTTAAAACCAATCTTCTGCGGTTATAATATTTCAATGAGCAGGTAGGTCAAGATATGCACAGGCACTATCGGGAGATGGCGAAATAAGTTCGCAATTATTTCTTCATACGCAAATAAGGTGCATTTCTTTCAGAAAACCACATTTTGATATTTAATGCACAGGCAATGAGAGCTACGAGAGATGGACAGGTATAGCAGGCTTGCAAGAAACAGGCGTCTTTGGTTCCCAAAGCTCTCCACCGTTAAGGTTCTCCTCACATCATCTATAGGTCTGTTGTAGGCTACTTGATTGCTGTGATGAGTCAACATCATCCCATTATCCAACTACCAGGATGGAAGGTGGCAAACTCTAGGGACTGTGGTCTTTTATGGTCTACCAATTCCTCCATATTACCTAGCAAAATCCTACTGCCACCAACATCCAAACCCCTCTGCTTTTCTAAGGTGTCCCTTGATTAAACCAGGCCACAGCTGGCTGTGTAAGAGCCAAACGTCAGGAGTTGACGCCATCGGGCTAACCTGGATTATTCTCCCAGGTGTCGAAGCAATTCGCAATTTACATTAGTTGCTGCAATTTTTTTCGATGGCTGGGGAACCAAGAACATTGGAGCACTCCGAGGACAAGGGCTGAACTATTTGTATGGAAACGAGGAGAAATTGGTTCTCTGAGAGTTGCGAACCTTTGGAATTTTCTGCCCCATGGGGTTGTGGAAGCTCCATCATTTAATATATCTAAGACTCAAAGTCGACACTGAGGGAATGAAGGCTTATGGAAAAGTGAAGTTCTGATTAAAGATCAGCCATGATTGCATTGAATGGCATGCAGGCTTGAGAGGCAGTGTGGTTTTAACCTCTGCCTATGTTCTTAAAAATCAGAATCAAGAAAGATTTTGGGATCTTTGCTTGCTGGAAAGTGTTCACCATGTCACTATATCACATATTTCTTGACTTTTTCTTTTTAAAGTATTTTTTTCTTTTTTTTTTTAAATTTAGAGTATTAAAGGGCAATTTAGTGTGGCCAATCCACCTATCTTGCACATTTTTAGGTTGTGGGGATGAGATGAGATCACATAGACAGAGTGTGCAAACTCCACACAGACAGTAAATGATCCAGAACCTCAGCGCCGTGAGGCAGCAGTACTAACCACTGCGCCATCCCTTCCCTGACTATGTTAAGAGATTGAAACCTGGGCAACTAGTTGGAGACGCATTGCCTGGTGACCTTATGCTGTTGCACATGTGCACAATAAATATTGGCAGGCTGGGTATTAGAGCTACTGGTTTGCTTGTGCTCATGGTGACCAAATGAACAAAAGGCTATCTTGGTTGTTAAATGTTTCCAGTTCGGTGACAGGGTAAGCAGATATAAAGACAGGGTGCGGGTACCGTTATGTGACCCGACCTACCTTATCGTCAGGTGGAGGTTGGGGCCTTCAAGTCCTGACAGGCCCCTGAGTTTTTGTGAATGGGTGCGTTGCACATCCAATGCCCCAGGGTACCTTTGTGATAAAAATAAGATACAGTACAGGAAACGGATCATGTGACCCCAGTAGCAGAGCACATTATCGAGAAGAGACTGAGACAGCAGACAGGAAACACGGAGAGGGCCCAAAGGGGGAGACACGGAGAAATACCAGTTAAGAAGAAAGAAAGAGAGGAGCAAAGACAGAGGCCCCAAGTAGAAAAAGGGCTGCAGTTGGAAGATGTTAAGTAACTGGAGCTTGGAGAAGCTATGAAGATCTAAGATGGCAGCAGACTGTTGGAGACTCCATGCTGTGGGCTGTTGATATTCTGCTCAGCATGGTCAAAGAACTGAGTTGTGCTTGTGAATTTGTGCTGGAATGCACACTGAGAAATCCAGGGGAACAGAATCTCAGGACACAAGATTAACTCTGCAAGGTGAGCCAACAGTTAAGGCCATTTCAGTCAGAGTGACTTTTGGAGAGAATTTCAAGGAATATTTCAGAGGTGAATATGGTGTTTACTGATACCTGGGTGGGTTGTTGAGAATTTGGCAGAATGGATCTTGGGTCATAACCGCCATTTGTAGTACAGTGTGATGTGTTTGACCAGTTTGCCTGTTAAATCACATGAACATACCATTCTGTTCTTCAAGCCTGCTTTGTCATTGAATAAGATCATGGCTAGTCTGATTGTAACCTCAACCCCACATTACTGTCTACCTCCCATAACCTTTCACCGCCTTGTTCATCAAACATCTATCTGGCTCTGCCTTAAAAATATTCAAAGACTCTGCTTCCACTGCCTTTTGAGGAAGTATGTTCCAGGGATTCACGATCCTCAGAAAAATAATTCTCCTCATCTGTCTTAAATGAGTGACCCCCACCCCCATTCTAGATTCTCCCACAAGAGGAAACATGTTATCTGCATCGACCTGTCAAGACCGCTCAGATTTTAAAGGTTTCAATCAAGTTGCCTCTTATTCTTCTAAACTCCTGTGAATAAAAGCCTAACCTGTTCACCCTTTCCTTATAAGACAATCCCTTTCCTTATAAGACAACCCACCCATTCCAAGCATTAGTAATTCACATGTACCTCATAATAACTTTGAATATTAGAGTACATGGTAGATATTTTATCATTCTGACCTTGTATAGTAAAGTTTATTTTTATTTGATCAAAACCTGTGGAACCTAGTGGCTTCATCCTCTTGCAAGTGTCTTAAACATCAAGCTTTGTCAACAGGTTAATGGTTCCTGAACCAGATTATATCAAAATCAGATTGTATCAAAGCTTGGGGTTCTGGTCCAGGATCATAACAGTATGCATTAATGACCTTACTTCCTTAACTCTTCTACCTTTCTTCCACATTCAAATCATAAACTCTCTCTGTAGGCACAGTTTCTGTTTTGTTCTTTATAGTAACATGTAATCTGATCTCATATCTCTTGAACTTGAAATAACCAGACACTAAAAACAAAATGCAAATACACTATCAGGTGCTCACTTAGCTATGTATTTACTATATTCACTCAATGACGCTTTTTGCCTTGTCTGACGTTTCCCAAGCGCCAGACATCTATTAATGAATGTCACATGAATGCAGCACTTGGTTGAGGTAGCCAAAGCTAATAATCAAGTCTCTGTTTGAGAAACCACCTGGCCTCCAAATGGAACTTCCTCATATCTTTTACATCGAAAAATCAGTATTTCTGCTACATGGGAGTGGAATATAGAATGTGCTCATTTTCGTCACTGCGGTGCGATGGTGCGACATCGGCAATTTTTACCTGCAGTGTACTTATTCAATTGGCTTGCCATAATTCTGCATGGTACTCAGCACCGCACTTCAATGATGCAAGTATACGTAGCAAACTTTACAGTGGCATTGGCATGGGGAGGTCTTGTGACAGTGGTAGCAGCCTTACCTCTGCCCCAGGAGCTCTAGGTTCAAGTACCAATGCCAGGACTTGTTGGCAACGAGGAGAGCATTCATAACACAATGCAATAGAATGAAAATCAGCTCAGGAATCCTTTCACCAGTTCCCCAAAATGGAAAACATGTACATGAAGGTACGCTAAAAGAGGAAATGAAGCAATTATCGTGACTCTGACTACTAATTATCCCACAGAGATGAGCTTGGAGAAGGTTGTGAAGGCAGTAAGTGTTGGCTCTGGGCTTTAGGAAAGTGGTCCGAAACAGTAAAGCTGAGGTGGTTGAAGGCTCAAACAAAACCTTGCATTTACTCACAAGCACAGGAGGCGACCATTTGGCCCATCATGTCTATGCCCGCTCTCGGATAGAGTAATTAATTTAGTCTCATCCCGTTTTGCCCCATAGACCTGCAATTTTTTTAAATCATCAGATAATTGTCAAACCCTTTTCTGGTCTGCAGGATATTCCCAAGTGCTTTTCAGCCAATTAATATTTCCCATCAAATCAGTGCTGCCATGTAGGAAGCACAGCAGCCAATTGGCACACAAGGTCCCACAAACAGCAATGAGATAAACATAATCTGTTTTACATATTGGTTGTTACACTACTGTTCTTGAATATTGCCATGGAATATTTTTTTCACTGGAGGACAAACAGCATGCAGGGTGATGCACAGAAGGCTAGTCAGGGAATTGAGAATGGATACAAGGCTGGGGACAGCTTCGGTTGTGTACAACATAATTCTCTGCTTTGAATTTAACAAAATACACAAAACTAATGGGTTTCATAGTATAGCAGTAAAGCAATACCCCTTTTGTAAAGCTGCTTAACACAAAATCACAGATCCATTACTGTTAAATTTATTTGAGGGCCATGACTTGGCCGACTGACAAGTATTCAATGTACACTTTGTGGTTTTCAGTTTGAACAAACTTAGGTCATTGCTTGTTGGCAAGAGCAACCCAAAATAAAGGAACTGAAAAGCAAGTCAACAGCTACCTACGAAAGAGGCTCACTGAATCTTCAAACATACGCTTGAAAACTGTTGTAATATTCCACACAGTATATCGTTTAAAGCCAAATAAAAGAAGTTTAGCTGGTGCATCATTGAGTAGGCAGAGTCTCAACTCATTTCATTACGTTTGAATACGCAAGCAACAGGTCAAAGGAATATATTGCTTCATTAACTAGTTTCTATTTTATTTTCCTTGAAGGAAGCATAGTGCCCATAGATATTATTCTGATAAATTATGACTCCATTTCCAATCTCTCTCTCCTCCACAAAAGCACGAGTGCGTTCTCACACCCCAGATGTTTCCCAAAACCTCACCAATCAGATTCCCACCCCAGCCAACCATCAAAATAGCCCTCACCAAAACTATATCACCCTCCTCAAACATCTCTCCTTCATTGTCCAGTTCATAGAATGACACGTGCTTGATTCCAATCTTGTTTACCCAACTGTAGCCAAAGTAACACTAACCAAGGCTTCAGTTCCTGTACATTATCTTTATTGCCAGAGTTCCACCCACATGGTAATATCATGATGTGGAGATGCCGGCGTTGGACTGGGGTGAGCACAGTAAGAAGTCTTACAACACCAGGTTAAAGTCCAACAGGTTTGTTTCAAACACTAGCTTTCAGAGCACTGCTCCTTCCTCAGGTGAATGAGAGGAAGGAGCAGTGCTCCGAAAGCTAGTGTTTGAAACAAACCTGTTGGGACTTTAACCTGTTGTAAGACTTCTTACTATAGTAATATGAGGCATGGGTTAAAATGCCGTATGTCGGTAACACCTAACTCTCCATTGTCTCTTAACCTCCGCCACCACTTCTATATTGGTAGACTGTTTATCTGACGTTTATCGGACATTTAGGCTCCAACAATCTCAATTTCTTCCACTTAAATATTGCAAATACCATAGCCAATACCTCCTGCTCCTACCATAGTACCCATCCCCTTGCCAGTAATTCCATTCCCCTTTTGGTTACTGTCCTTGGGTAGAACAAGACTGTTTGTAACTTTGACATTTCATTCAACCTCAAGCTGTATTTCCAACCCCATTTCTTCCAACCACAAAGATTGCTGACACTCAGCACTAACACGGTCTATCTCCATCCGTGCCACAGCCAATATGCTGCTCAGCATTCATACACAGCTTTGTCATTTTAATACTTGACTATTCAAAGTTCTACTGAATGGTATCCCAATTGCCACTCTCCATAACATTCAGCTGACCTGAAACTAATTTCTAACCTGCTCACACCAAGTCATGCTCAGTCATCACCGGTTTTTGCAAATCTACTTTGATTCTTAGTCCCTCGATATTACCAGTTTAAAATGTAATACTTTGTATAAATCCATTCATGGCTTCATCCCTTCTCATAATTCTAATCCACCACACACCTTCATCACAGCCCCCTCAAAAGCTCTCCATTCCACACACACAATGGCACCATATGCATCTGTCCTCCATTTGTCGAAGGATTGGATGGTCTCAGACACAGAAACCCACACTCTTGAATTCCTTCCCTAATCCACTCTGCTTCTCCATTTACCTGTCCCCACCACCGCCACCCTTTGAAACTCATGTCCACAACCTTTTGGTCAAATCTTCTAATATCATCTTTTTTAGCTCAGCAATTATCTTTTTCTTACACTTGTTTTGTGAAGTGCCTTGTGACTTTGTTTTATAATAATCTTTATTAGTGTCACAAGTAGGCTTACATTAACACTGCAATGAAGTTGTTGTGAAAATCTCCTAGTTGCCACATTCTGGCACTGTTCGGGTACACCGAGGGGAAATTCAGAATGTCCAATTCACCTAACAAGCACGTCTTTCATGACTTGGGGGAGGAAACCTGAGCACCCGGAAGAAACCCACGCAGACACGGGGAGAACGTGCAGACTCCACACAGACAGTGACCCAAGCTGGGAATCAAACTCGGATCCCTGGTGCTGTGAAGCAACAGTGAGTGCTAACCACCCATAGAGAATGGTATATTGATATCTGGGATATGGATCCAGCACACATCCGCTGCGCCACGCTGCTCCCTGTTACATTAAAGGTTTGATATTGAAGCAAGTTATGGTTGTTGTCTAACAGTTCAGAGTCAGGCACAACAAACATGTACATCTCTCGCCAATCCAATTGAGATAGCAGGCTTAACTGTGGCAGATGGAGATGGGAAAGCACCTAATAAAAGATAAATCAAAGTACTTTTCAAATGGCATGGGGCTTGAAACTATGAGCAGAGGGAGGTTCAGAGGTCCAAAAACAGCAATCACAAAGCTTATGGGCAGGTTCAAAAAATAATCTAAACATGAATGGAATACTGACCTTCATTTCAAGAGGACTGAAAGTTATGTCACAGCTGTATAGAGCTGTATTAAACCCCATCTGGAAAACTGCATTCAGTTCTGGCATAGTACCCCTACAGTGCAGAATGAGGCCACGAGGCCCATCGAGTCTGCACCAATACTCTGAAAGAGCACCCTACCTAGACCCACTCCTTCGCAAACCGGTAACCCCAACTAACCTTTGGACAAAAGTGCAATTTAGCATGGCCAATCCACCTAACCTGCACATCTTTGGACTGTGGGAGGAAACCACGTAAAAACAGGGAGAATCTGCAAACTCTACACAGTCCCAATGCAGGAATTGAACTCGATCCCTGGCGATGAGGCAGCAGTGCTAACCATTGTGACACTGTGCCGCTCTGACAGGTTGATGGGTACACTGTCATCCCTTCAGAATAATACTCACCTGAGGAAGGAGCAGCGCTCCGAAAGCTAGTGACATCGAAACAGACCTGTTGGACTTTAACCTGGTGTTGTAAAACTTCTTACTATAAAAAGATTGAGAACAGGTTACATGGATCATACTCCCTCGAATCAAGACGAATAACAGTGATTTAACGGAGTTGTTTCAGATTATCAAAGGATTTGATAGCATAGAGAGAAAAAAACTATTTCCTCAGTTCAGAGTGCACAAGGTGATGTAAGAATGCATTTCTTCACAGAACAGTAGAAATCTGGAAGTTCCCTCGCTTCCACCACCAAAAATGCTATTGTGACTAGATTAACTGAAATTTCTAAACCGAGATTGAAGACCTTGTTGGGCAAAGAAATTAAGGGCTCAAAAAAAAAAGTGGATTCGCCACGAAGGAACTGAATGGCAGAACAAGTTCAACAGGCTCAATGTTGATTTTGGAACAATGAGTGAAACAGAGATAAGGTTATTTGCTCCAAGTGTAAGAGCTGAAAAGACTGAGCTCACTAATGTAAGGTGCAGTATGCACCTTACAAATTGTACAAACCAAACCAACAGCAGCGTGTTGATTTTCCAGCTCCAGTAAGTTTGTCACAGTGACTCTGCAGAAAATCAACACCCGGTCTCTATGCTTCACCCACCCACAATTTCCTCCAGCTCTCTTACCCCAATCAAATGCTCCAAACTTCTCAAGAGTTTTAAGAATCTCAGTGATGGCAGAATACAAGACTCGCAGAACCATTTTACCGATCAAGGGGATAATTCGTAATCTCTTCCCTTAGGTCCACTGTCAATTTTTCATACACAATTGTTCAGTCAGATGTTTCTTGCATTCAAGTAATTAAATACAACTTCATCTGTGCACGTAGCAAAAATTACTTCCCCACATCATTCAACACAAAACATAACATTAGAAACATTCATTATTGCATTCATCAGCTCAAACCTACACTGGTCAAATAGTCCCAACCCGAATTCACATAGATTTTAAATGGTATTTTCTTTAAAAACCTTAACATTCTCCATCATGCCACATACCACACTCAAAAATCAGTTACAGGTTTGAACTATGACAAAATATTTATAAGTCTATTCACAGTTCTGTTCAAGTGACAAATCTCTCAAACATTTCTCTTGCTAATTATCTGACGTAATCAAACCTTTGTTAAACATTATATGATCCTTCACATGTTATTTCCAATATGTTAACCATTATTTTCCAATAACAAAGTAAATAACACTGTGCAAACTTTGATTGTTACAAATATTATCCTGCATAAAATGCTCAATAAAACCACTACCAGGCTCCTGAATGACTCGCTTATGGACTGATCTCTTCACATATCTTCTCTACGGAGTAGTACTACAATCTGTACGCTCACCCAATACTTGTGCCTACATATTTACATTGGATTTATATATGTTCTGTTTTTTCCCCCATGTATAAAACGACCTGTCTGGACTGTACGCAGAATACTTTTTCACTGTATCTCAGTACACATGACAATAAATCAAATCCAAAATAACAATGCACATTAGATTTCGAATGTATTAAATGAGATACAAGTATTAAAACAACGGCTTTAACATGCCAGTCTTCCATTGGAGCTCAGAAGTTATTAAACGTTCAAACGTTACAGTTAAATACACAGATGACTGCTGTGATTACTCAGGAGCATTCATTATCTCTTATTCGAAACAATGTAAAAGCTTGCCAAGTACAGTGCATAATTGCATAAGTAATCCCTCTTTAATCCCTCCAAAATCTCTCTGCCACCGCAAATCTGGGTAGTGGAAAGAAATCTGACAAGACTACCTCCAAACTTTCCTTCCCCTTCCCTCACTTCCCCCCCCCCCCCCCCCCCCCATCCCAATTAAAAGAAAACACGACTTTCCTCCATTCCAGGTCTCTCTCCAGATGAATGTTTCTGCGTTTCCTCTTCCACTTCTCATTCTTTTTTCTAGTGTCGCTGGCTGGCGGTCCGGTCGGTGCCTTTCGACTCTGCTGGTTGCTTCAGCTCATCCCCTTCATTCCCTTCCCCGTTACTGGTCTCACCTGCCCACCTGTAAAGCTCTCACTTCTTTCCACAGGTTCCTGCTCCTCCAGCCCCCTCCACTCCCGCCCCCAGGATTCCCTTCCCCCAAAACCTCTCGACCCATCCCGCCGGCCCAGAGCCTGGCCCACCAACCGTCTCCAGGGACAACCTTCACCGTCCCCCGCAGGTTGCTTCCGCCGGGATTGGGGGGGGGGAATGGGGAAGAGGTGAGGCGGACTGACCTTTGAAGTTGAGATGCGCGGCCAGCTTGATCTTCACTTCGCCGCTGATGAACTCGCCGGGGCTGTAGACCACTTTGTTGTTCTTCAGGGTGACGCTCAACTCCTGAACTTTCCCCATGGTGGTCGATAGTGATCGCCTCCGCCACCGGACTGAACCGGAACCCAGCACGCCCGGCCGCACAAACGCCCTGACGTCGACACGCCCTGCCCCGCCCATGCGGTGACGTCCACAAAGAACCCCGCCCCCGCGGTGACGTTATCAAAGAACCCCGCCCACGCCTTCCCCCGACCGCACGGCGCACGCGCCGGCTGTTCCCCCGCCCCCACCCTCCCCTCCCTCAACACCCATTCGCCACGTGCGACCTTGTCCCAGAAACGAAGTCCGTTTGAGTAGAAATAAAAGCGAAACGCCGCGGAAGCTGGGCGGGCTGAAGAACCAGAAGTCGGAGAACTTCGACCAATAGATTAAAAAACAGCAGTTGCTGCACTCTTGAGATGCCCTCTTATGGACAACTGAAATTTCTACGCATTTTCTCTACAGTTGTAGCACTACACTATGCATTTTCATTATGTATTCTCGTGTAATGGGTGCCTCATGGTGCTGAGGACCCGGGGATCCAGCTGGCTTGTGGTTTCAATTCCTGTACTGGCCTCCCCGAACAGGGGCTGGAATAAAGAAACAACAAAGAAAAATTACAGCACAGGAACAGGCCCTTTGGCCCTCCAAGCCTGCGCCGATCCCGATCCTCTATCTAAAACTGTCTCCTATTTTCTAAGGATCTGTATCCCTCTGCTCCCTGCCCATTCATGTATCTGTCTAGATACATCTTAAATGACGCTATCGTGCCTGCCTCTACCACCTCCGCCAGAAATGCGTTCCAGGCACCCAGCACCCTCTGCGTAAATAACTTTCCACGCATATCTCCCTTAAACTTGTCCCCTCTCACCTTGAACTCGTGACCCCTAGTAATTGAGTACCCCACTCCGGGAAAAAGCTTCTTGCTATTCACCCTGTCTATACCTCTCATGATTTTGTAGGCCTCAATGAGGTCCCCCCTCAACCTCTGTCTTTCTAATGAAAATAATCCTAATCTTCATAGCTAGCGCCCTCCATACCAGGCAACATCCTGGTGAACCTCCTCTGCACCCTCTCCAAAGCATCCACATCCTTTTGGTAATGTGGCGACCAGAACTGTACGCAGTATTCCAAATGTGGCCGAACCAAAGTCTTACACAACTGTAACATGACCTGCAAACCCTTGTACTCAATACCCCTTCCGATGAAGGAAAGCATGCCATATGCCTTCTTGACCACTCTATCGACCTGCGCAGCCACCTACAGGGTACAATGGACCTGAACACCCAGATCTCTCTGTACATCAATTTTCCCCAGGGCTTTTCCAATTACCGTATAGTTTGCTCTTGAATTGGATCTTCCAAAATGCATCACCTCGCATTTGCCCGGATTGAACTCCATCTGCCATTTCTCCACCCAACTTTCCAATCTATCTATATTCTGCTGTATTCTCTGACAGTCCCCTTCACTATCTGCTACTCCACCAATCTTAGTGTCATCTGAAAACTTGCTAATCAAACCACCTATACCTTTCTCCAGATCATTTATGTATATCACAAACAACAGTGGTCCCAGCACAGATCCCTGTGGAACACCACTGGTCACAGTTCTCCATTTTGAGAAACTCCCTTTCACTACTACTCTCTGTCTCCTGTTGCCCAGCCAGTTCTTTACCATCTAGCTAGTACACCCTGGACCCCATGAGACTTCACTTTCTCCGTCAGCCTACCATGGGGAACCTTATAAAATGCCTTACTGAAGTCCATGTTTCTGACATCTACTGCCCTTCCCTCATCAATCAACTAGTCACTTCCTCAAAGAATTTAATTAAGTTGGTAAGACATGACCTTCCCTGCACAAAACCATGTTGCCTATCACTGATTAGCCCATTTTCTTCCAAATGGGAATAGATCCTATCCCTCAGTATCTTCTCCATGTGGCGACTAGGGGCTTTTCACAGTAACTTCATTGAAGCCTACTTGTGACAATAAGCTATTATTATTATTATGTGTAGAGTGTTCACATTCTCCCCGTGTTTGCGTGGGTCTCACCCTCCCACAACCCAAAGATGTGCAGGGTAGGTGGATTGACCACGCTAAATTGTAAGCACAGTGGTTAGCACTGTTGCTTCACAACGCCAGGGAGCCGGGTTTGATTCTCGGCTTGGGTCACTGTCTGTGCGGGGTCTGCACGTTCTCCCTGTGTCTGCGTGGGTTTCCTCCGGATGCACAGGTTTCCTCCCACAAGTCCCGAAAGACATGCTGTTAGGTAATTTGGACATTCTGAATTCTCCCTCAGTGTTCCCGAACAGGCGCCGGAATGTGGTGACTATGATTTTCACAGTAACTTCATTGCAGGGTTAATGTAAGCTTACTTGTGACACTAATAAAAATTAATATTATCATTAAATTGCCCCTTAATTGGAAAAAAAAGAATTGGGTACTCTTAAATTTCAGGAAAAAAATATCCTTGTGTATTTATCATTTGTTCTATGTTTCCATCCACAGAATGATCTGCCCGGAATGTGTGCAGAACAATACTTTTCACTATACCTTAGTACACGTGACAATAAATATAAAAACAGAAAGTGCTGGGAAAGCCCAGTGGGTCTGGCAGCATCTGTGGAAGAGAGAAGCCGAGTTATTGTTTTGGGGGCAATATTGGAAGAAGATTAATCCAAAGGAGAGTCCAAAGGTTAGGTGGATTGGCCATGCTCAAATTGCCCCTTAGCGCCCAAAGATGTGCAGGTTAAGTTAGCGGGAGGGGGAGGGGTTGAGGGAAGTGGGCCTATTTAAAGTGCTCTTCCAGAGGATCGGTGCAGACTATTCAGGCCGAATGGCCTCCTGTATGAATTCTATATTGGACTCAAAATGTTAATGGAGTCACGAAGATCACAGGCGGGGTGCAGTACTTGAATCAGCCTTGACCCCTCCACACATGAAGTAGAACCTGATTGAGTTGTTTTGCATCTTTTTTGCATTTGCAACACAGCATGTTACTATTTGCGTCAGACCTAATCTACACCAATTTACAGTGGTTAAGCTCTACAACTGTTCATCAGCTGTAATAGTGTATCACTGAAATACACTGTTATAATTTACCAGTCAATACTTTGCCTGTGCCCCATGCAAAACTTGTTCCGAAAGGAAATCATCCCACTCCCTATGAACTGAATCTTGACCTCGAATCGCAAGTATTCTGAGATAACGTGTCCTGGGTAAACAATGGAAGTGATTTATTGTTTCTGGATTTGTATTTACAATCCCTACTAATCACCAGCATTACGTATGAGGACGATTAATAATACCAGCCAGACACTTTAGTAACAGGTTTATTCACGGACAGCATTTAAATTGTCTGTTGTTGGATACAACTCAACTTTAATCCATGAAAAGGTTCAGCAGACAAACTAGTCAGTTCAGTCCTTTTTGAGTAACTTTGCAGCACCTTCAATAGTAATACACCACTCACTTATTAAATGCTAACCTGATCCTTACTGGATGCGGTTTTTGTACTAACCTGGTGATTGTTGCCAGGAAATAAGTTCTGAAAATGTTTATTTTAAACAAATGAATTCTGTATTAACAAGGGTATTACTACAATTCGAGAAAGCTAAGCTAAAACTCTCGGTGGCGAACTGTATCAAATTGCTACTGGTAAGAGTGAACCCAAAAATACAATACCAACTTGCATTTATGTAAGGTCTTTTACCTTATCATAATTTAAGAAACATTTGGATACAGCAATGGCCGGAAGGGACTGCCGTATCACTTTATGGGTGAGTGAAAGATGGGAAATATGATATGCCTCATCTATGACTATGCGGGCAGCACGGTGGCGCAGTGGTAGCACTGCAGTTTCACGGCGCCGAGGTCCCAGGTTCGATCCCGGCTCTGGTTCACTGTCCGTGTGGAGTTTGCACATTCTCCCCGTGTTTGCGTGGGTTTCGCCCCCACAACCCAAAGATGTGCAGAGTAGGTGGATTGGCCACACTAAATTGCCCCTTAATTGGAAAAAATGAATTGCGTACTCTAAATTTATTTTAAAAATGTTTTAAAATCTATTACTATGCAATGATCTTGTGCATGGTAAAGGATCTGGTCCTGAGGGGGTGGCATGTGGCGCAGGGGTTAGCACTGGGACTGCGGCGCTGAGGACCTGGGCTTGTATCCCCGCTCTGGGTCACTGTCCGTGTGGAGTTTGCACATTCTCCCTGTGTCTGCGTGGTATTCCCACCCCCACAACCCAAAGATGTGCAGGTTAGGTGAATTAGGTTAGGCACACTACATTGCCCTTTAATTGGAAATAAAATAATATTTGGGTACTCTAAATTTATTTTTAAAAAAGATCTGGGGCGAAATTCTCCGGAAACGGCACGATGTCCGCCGATTGGCGCCTAAAACGGCGCAAATCAGTCGGGCATCGCGCCGTCCCAAAGGTGTGGAATGCTCCACATCTTTGGGGGCCGAGCCACAACCTTAAGGGGCTAGGTCGGTGCCGGACAAATTTCCACCCCGCCAGCTGGCGGAAAAAGCCTTTGGTGCCCCGCCAGCTCGCGCGGAAATGACATCTCCGGGCGGCGCATGCGCGGGGGCGTTAGCGGCCGCTGACGGCATTCCCGCGCATGCGCATTGGAGGGAGTCTCTTCTGCCTCCGCCATGGTGGAGACCGTGGCGAAGGCGGAAGGGAAAGAGTGCCCCCACGGCACAGGCCCGCCCGCGGGGCCAGATCGCCCCGCGCCCCCCCCAGGACCCCGGAGCCCGCCCGCGCCGCCTTGTCCCGCCGGTAAGGTAGGTGGTTTAATCTACGCCGGCGGGACAGGCATTTTAGCGGCGGGACTTCGGCCCATCCGGGCTGGAGAATCGCGCGGGGGGGCCCGCCAACTGGCGCGGCACGATTCCCGCCCCCGCCGAATATCCAGTGCCGGAGACTTCGGCAACCGGCGGGGGCGGGATTCACGCCAGCCCCCGGCGATTCTCCGACCCGGCGGGGGGTCGGAGAATCTCGGCCCTGTGGTCCCGTTTGTGTACACGTTCGGAATAAAGATGTGGTTTGCTATCCCTCAGAAGATTAAATCTCAGTATCAGAAGTGAAAGTATGCTCCACACACATATGGATGCATTCTACCATTTACATAGATATCGTTTACTGGTAGATTTGTTTGTTGGTTTATAACTACAGTCCAGAGCAATGCCTATTCTATCTATCTTTTAAAGTCGGGAAAGATAGCTTGATGGCATGTTTTATAACCAATAGCTGAAATGTGTCAGCAATCGTAATTTGCTCAGTCCCTGGGATCACTAAATATCCCCAAGATATTAGGAATATATTTGGAATGCTTAGAGATTTGGGGTGCAACGCTGAACCAAAGAAGGTAACACCCATACCTTATTAGGAATATGCAAAGTCAAGAAACAGAGGTAGATTTAAGTAATCACCTGGACTCGAAACGTTAGCTCTTTTTTCTCCCTACAGATGCTGCCAGATTTGCTGAGATTTTCCAGCATTTTCTTTTTGGTTGCAGACCTGGTGAAGTTGGCTCGCAAGAAAGTAATCCCAAGTACAGCCTGTGAAGCAGCATTGTTGTGGTTAAATACCTGACAGATTGTGTGCAAGCTTGAATGCACATGGCAATTCAAGGCAGACAAATATTGAAAAGAGAGTTTGGACTCCTGGAAATGGATCCTTGCTGAAAGCAGCTGAGAGAAAGCATTGTTGAACGAAAATTCTACGGTAGGTCTTTCCGAGAGTGGAGTTCAGAAACACTCATGTGAAAAGCTAATATTAAAAAAAATCATTCAAATGTGACAATAACAATGGGCGGGATTCTCCGAAGTCACGCCGGCTGGGAGAATCGGCGGTCACGCCATTTTTTCGCGCGACGCCAGTCCGACGCCGTCGCGTGATTCTTCGAGGTGCAGAGAATCGGTGTCGTTCGCGTCGGCACGTTTGGCACGGTGCCGGTCGCTATCCGCGGCCGGGTCTCCGATTCTCCGGCCCGGATGGGCTGAGCGGCCGCCCGTAAACGGCCTAGTCCCGCCGGCGCCGTCAACACCTGGTCACTGCCGGCGGGTACTCATTGCGAAGGCTTGAGGGGACGGCCTGTTTGGGGAGGAGGGGGGCTCCGTTCCCGGGGGGGGGGGGGGTCTGGCTCATAATCGGGGGTCGCCGATCGGTGGGGGAGAGGTCGGGGGTCACCGATCGGCGGGCGGGCCTCCCCCTCCCCGCCCCCCCCCCCCCCCCACCCTAGGCCTACTTCCTTGCGCGACTGGCCCCAGAACCCCAGCACCATGTTGGTGAGGGGCCGGAGCGATCCGCGAGGCAACCACGCATGCGTCGGTTGGCACCAGCGCCACTGCATATGTCATAGTTGGTGCCGTCGCAACCACGCATGTGCGGATCCTGCGGCGCCCAGTTCGCGCGCGGCAGGATCTGCGGTTGGAGTGTCGCGAACCACTCCAGCGCCATGCTGGCCCCCTGTAGGGGCCAGAATTCGACGTGGGAGCAGCCTGTTCATGCCGTCGTTTACGATGGCATGGACACTCTGCCTCCATTTTGTAGAATCCCGCCCAATGACGATGGGTCAAAACGCATGGCTGTCAATTAATCAGATTTTCATTCTGATTTAATTCGAAAAGCAAGAGAATAAGGATGGTTCTGTGAGATATGGAACCCAAAGTAAATTTACTGCCATCATTGTACCTAGATTTGTGCTTTTTTGTAGATGCCCTATTTGCTTAACTTCAGTAAGCATGTATAGTTAGTTAATTTGGAATCTGAATCCAATTTAACTTTGATGCCGATACCAGTGGGGGTGGATTCTCCATTGCCCAATACCAGTATTGGGTTCCCCGATCCGGCGGAGAATGGACAATCGGCCAAAGAACAGGATCGACACCCTTCCAATGCTCCGGTCTTCTGCTGATTTTCACCAATCTGCATCTGATTAATTGGCTGGAAGCCTGAGTCTCCAACCCCCACTGACCCCCACAACCGGAAATCCTCCCAGTGGGAATTGGTGCAAGTTTTCCCAAGCATGGCCCTAACGTGGTGCCAGGGTCCCAGGTTCGATTCTGATCTCGGGTCTACTGTCTGTGTGGAGTCTGCACGTTCTTCCCGTGTCTGCGTGAGTTTCCTCCAGGTGCTCCGGTTTCCTCCCACGCACCAAAGATGTGCAGGTTAGGTGGATTGGCCATGCTAAATTGGGGTTACGAGTCTAATAGTGGGGGATTGGGCCAATGTTGGGTGGTCTATTGGAGCAAGGGCCAGTGCAGAGTCGATGGGCCAAATGGCCTCCTTCTGCACTGTAGGGATTCTATGATTCTATGATTTAATGCATCCTCTTGGTGCAGATCTGCTCATTTGTGACCTCTCCTGCTCCCTGACTCCCGTCGATCCTTGCTCTCACAGAACCTCCTGCTCTCCAACTCACCCGCTCACTGCCTCCCTCTCCTGAATGCTCATGGTGAGCTTTGGCTGTTGAAACGTCTCCTCCTTCCTCACACCACCCATCTCCAGGGCCTGTGCTCAAGGTGAAGCTTCAGGAGAGGGAAAGCAGAGAACAGGATCATTAAAAAAAACATTGCTTATAATAGCCCCTGTTCAGCACCTCTGAACCATAATGACTGAACAGGTAGACGAGGGTAGAGCAGTTGATGTGGTGTATATGGATTTCAGCAAAGCGTTTGATAAGGTTCCCCACGGTAGGCTATTGCAAAAAATACGGAGGCTGGGGATTGAGGGTGATTTAGAGATGTGGATCAGAAATTGGCTAGCTGAAAGAAGACAGAGGGTGGTGGTTGATGGGAAATGTTCAGAATGGAGTACAGTCACAAGTGGAGTACCACAAGGATCTGTTCTGGGGCCGTTGCTGTTTGTCATTTTTATCAATGACCTAGAGGAAGGCGCAGAAGGGTGGGTGAGTAAATTTGCAGACGATACTAAAGTCGGTGGTGTTGTCGATAGTGTGGAAGGATGTAGCAGATTACAGAGGGATATAGATAAGCTGCAGAGCTGGGCCGAGAGGTGGCAAATGGAGTTTAATGTAGAGAAGTGTGAGGTGATTCACTTTGGAAGGAATAACAGGAATGCGGAATATTTGGCTAATGGTAAAGTTCTTGAAAGTGTGGATGAGCAGAGGGATCTAGGTGTCCATGTACATAGATCCCTGAAAGTTGCCACCCAGGTTGATAGGGTTGTGAAGAAGGCCTATGGAGTGTTGGCCTGTATTGGTAGAGGGATTGAGTTCCGGAGTCGGGAGGTCATGTTGCAGCTGTACAGAACTCTGGTACGGCCGCATTTGGAGTATTGCGTACAGTTCTGGTCACCGCATTATAGGAAGGACGTGGAGGCTTTGGAGCGGGTGCAGAGGAGATTTACCAGGATGTTGCCTGGTATGGAGGGAAAATCTTACGAGGAAAGGCTGATGGACTTGAGGTTGTTTTCGTTGGAGAGAAGAAGGTTAAGAGGAGACTTAATAGAGGCATACAAAATGATCAGGGGGTTGGATAGGGTGGACAGTGAGAGCCTTCTCCCGCGGATGGATATGGCTGGCACGAGGGGACATAACTTTAAACTGAGGGGTAATAGATATAGGACAGAGGTCAGAGGTAGGTTCTTTACGCAAAGAGTAGTGAGGCCGTGGAATGCCCTACCTGCTACAGTAGTGAACTCGCCAACATTGAGGGCATTTAAAAGTTTATTGGATAAACATATGGATGATAATGGCATAGTGTAGGTTGGATGGCTTTTGTTTCGGTGCAACATCGTGGGCCGAAGGGCCTGTACTGCGCTGTATTGTTCTATGTTCTATGTTCTATGTTCTATAATGACGACCATCGGGTCATACAGCCCTAGATCAGACCAGCGGGAAACAAGGTTAAAACAAAACTCTCAATGTTAACTGAGAATACAGACCCTATTATCTGACTTTCATTCAAGTGAAAAAACATTAAATGGGGCAAAGTTAAAAGGGACTTGCTGTAGTTCCCTCTGGATGTTGACAGCTCATGCATGTTCTAGATCAGAGTTTTTCAAAGTGAGGGTCATGAGCTGCGAGTGGGTCAAGGGCGGGTGTTGGGAGGGTCTTGGAGCAATCGGTTATGATCCCAATCGTGGGACAAGTGCCCAGCAACTGCTCCTGGTATTTAAATTGAGAATTGTGGCTGCTAGAGGCTTTTAAATTCGAACAAAATGAAGTGTGTGCAGTCTTTCGACCATAAGAGGCAGTAGTGAGCAGGTCATGCGCCCTGAAAGTACACTTGAAGTCAAATGCACGTACATACATGCTTTTGGCGCCAAATCATGGAGGAGAGTTTCGTCCAATTTTTAGCTGTTAGAAAGCAGGGCAAGAAGACTGTGAAGATGCATCATTTTCTTACAAGGAAGAGATGACCAGAGGAGACACAAATAGGCAGTGTACCTACTGGCCAGAATCTCACATCTGAACCTGTTGGACAGAGCTGCACAGGAGAATCCATGGCAGGACAGAACAGTGCTAGTATTAGCTCTGTACAGAACTCCAAGGCCTCTGGTTAACAGAAGAAATTTAAATCGGGAGCAAAGCAGGATAAAAATGATTTCTTGAGGTATGGTTTTGTCAATTGTTCCAATGCAAATAAGGATGCAAAGCCCATGTGTGAAAAATGAGAGAAGTTTCTGATTTTGAAAGAGAAGGGGTGGGTTAAAAATTACTTTTGAGGTTGCGACCTCTGAGTCAGTTATTAACTTACAGCTGACTCCAAATCAAAATCTAAGCTGCTGAATCTGACCTGTGAAACCACTCTAAATTTATAATTAAAAAAAGAAACCACATTCTAAACACACCAAAAGTCCATGAGGCTGTCAGAGTAGCATCTCTCAGGAGTATCCAGTGCTGAGTAAAACATGCATTTTGTTGCTATTGCTCTTCACAACGACCTACATGTGTGAGGTTGGATTTTCCATTCTCACGAAGACAACACAAAAGAAAAGGCTGAACTCTGCACCTGATCAGTGTATTGCCCTCTCCTCATGTGAACCTGATTGGGGTGAGATTGTGAGGACCTAGCAGGATCCCCTTTTGCATCAAATGTAATCGAACATGGCCTGTATCGCGAAGGTTGGTCAGCGTGGGTAGCAAAGGTCAGCTGGCCTGGGTCCTAGAGGTCGGCCAGTTGGCAAAAGAGGGTGCCGGGAAAAATGTTTGAAAAACACTGTTCTAGATGTTCACTTGCCTTCATACTCGTTTATCTTCAAGCTTACTTGAAATATTGTTCCAGAAGCTCACTGTACTAATGATACATTATCTATATGTATGTGTCGAAACAGATAAGATTACTTATTCTCTGTCCGTCATTGTTGCCTCGTGTGTTAGCTGGGTAGCCTACGTCATTTACATGTGAACAAACCTGAGACAAATTAACTGCTATCTAATCATTTAAACTCCAGAATTCTTCAGATGTGGAGCAAACGGCTGAGTCTGATTGCCATCACATTCAACCACTTTTTGTTCATTTATTATTTATATCATTCCCACACTTTGACTGAGAATAATTTTGACATCAGACAATAATGTGAAATCATTGAATTTGTTGGCCTTGATGCGCCCTACCCTATTGTCAGGAATGGAAAATTGTGTGATCGCTCAACACATCCAGATAGACATGGAACAACCTGAGGCTCAGACAACTACTTTGTTTTCTTTTGAGTCACATCATGATGCGATTTGAGACTGGATACTTTAAGAACTTGTCAGGTGCAGAGGTTTATGTGAACCCAGCCTGGGCATTGAGAAATATGTTTCTTCCCAATCCTGCCAGGATTGCTACAAATTAGCTGGAGAAAAAGCACACAGGATCATCATACTCATTTTTTCATGTAAACATCTTAAATATGTAGTTGGGATCTCGAATGCACTCCCGACGTAAAATGGAGAACAAGCAAAGGCTGCAGGGAAATTCAGCCAACAGAGGCAGAAACTAGCAGGTGCAAGTTTACTGTGTATTAAACTCTGCAAAAGCCCAGACAGCATCGATACAAGCAACCATCTGCATAATAATGTAGCAGCCATCTACATACTAATGAGCGATCCCCAGGAACAATCGAAACATTTGGGATAAACAAAGCCAAGCCAAACTCCTCGGCGCCAGCAGGAGCCAACAGAAAAGAGGTTAACGGACACCTCAAGACCGCCCATCGATCAGGAAACCGCTCCAGTATTGGAGAAATCGAACCAAGCGATTGGAACGAAGTCCAATCACTTGGAACCAGGTACAGGGTCCGCCCCGAAAGGCGGGAAGCCCCTGGGGACTATAAAGTTAAGCCCCCAAGTTCAAATCGTTGTTCTTGACCGGGTCACTCAGCAACGCAAACCAACCCTTGACAGTGACCGGTTCAGCTACCGCCAAGATCCAGTACGTCTTAAGTCAACGCTCGCTGCGAGATAGGTGCTCCTAGCTACCAATCCGTACCAACTTTGAATCCCGCAGACTCAGAACCCGAACGAAAGGCCATTTGTTCCCCTGACCTGGTGGGCCAGTCCGAAGCTAAGTATAGTCCTGTTAGTTGTAGAAGTAGCTTAGAAGTAGAATTTATGCACGAGTAGCGATTACTGTGTATAATAAATGTGCTTTGATTTGAATCTTACTAATTGGTGTATTGAGTTATTGATCATTACTTGAACTTGAACCTCGTGGCGGTACCATAAGGGTCCCTGACGACTCGAGAGCAAAGGCTATAAAACAGAACCAACCAAAAGTTAGCAACATATTACTGCCGACATCCTGACGGGACCCGATCTAGAAGTGGCTTCACCACTCCGGGAGAACCCAAAAATTTGAATTAGACATCCAATTGGGAACGGAAAACCACAAGTGTTCAAGCAGTTCTGATCAATCCTCATCATTCGGAAGTGTGTTAAATGCATGCGTAACTAACAGGGCTATAAGGTAAACTGATAGATTTTTCTTGCGACAAAACTGTCGGGAGTTTGTATTCCGGAAAATAGCGAAAGCCATACCCGTAATTACAGCACCGCCTTAGTCCCCCTTGTTCCAAATTTAAGAAAGCATCCAGATAGGAAAGATGGCAATGCAGGCAATGCAATGTCTCTTGAACCCCGAAGAATTCGTGGTCGCAGCGACCAGCAGCAGTAGAGTAGGACAATGTCCCGTTTGGGAAGAAGAAATCAGGAAGTACCTCAAAGGGAAAGGATGGCCCCTTTGGAGTGAATTCTGTAACAAGGAGGAAACAGGTCCCAAGAGGAGAGGACATACTTGGTGGGAGAACCTGAGTGAAATTCACAAGAAGAGCTTCGGAAAAGCTCGCAAGCCGATGGCAATCATGTCCTGTTTGGCACAATTGTGAGGCACAGAGGAGGTCGTTAGGATGCTCCGGAAAGAGATAGAAGGCATACATCGAATAAGCAAGGTCGATGTCAGTGAGGTAGAAAGAGAGAACGTAGAGTTAAGGAGGAAGTTGGCAGCAAAAGACGGAGAGGTGGATGATGCCAAGGGGGCACACCAGTCTTGTCTAGCGCACTTAAGCAGCTTCCAGTCCCAGTATGAAAAGGCCCATCAGGACACGCAACATGCAGTCCTGGTACGAGAAGAAACCGAGAAGCAGGTAGAGGCATTGCAGAGGCAGTGTAGTGACCTGAAGGCAGCGTTAAGAGCACTCCATGCTGCCACCATGGAGCAAAGACAAAGCTCACTAGACCACGCAAAGTGCCAGAAGCAGATTGTAGAACTGCAATCTCTGCTTTCAGTTCAAAAAGGATTCCAGGAAACCTTTGGAGCAAAGTTAGATGAGGAAGACGGCCCTGATTGGGAAGAGTTAACTGAGACAGCGCAGAGATATGTTCAGGGAACATGTGCGCAGGGAAAGCCCCAAAAGAGAAAAGGGTCCCAACCCCCCACACAGCAGATAGTTCAGGCTCCAATGAACCCAGTCACCACCCACCGCACAGCCACATCGGACGATAGGGAATTTCTGTAAACCACCCCCTTAACAGTGACCCAATTACAGGACGCGTGCAAGAAAATCACACCGTTCCTCCCCACCTCAGACCCCCACCACTTCTTTGCCAGAGTAAAGCAGCAGGCGATCATGTATGGCCTGGACGAGCGTGAGCACGTAAAGCTCACAGTTTTGAGTTTAGACCCTTCGGTCGTAGCAGCCCTTCCCGACCCACAGAATGTAGGAGGAGGCACCCTTGCAGAAATGCATACCGCGATGCTAGACGCGATCGGGTATAACCGAGGTGACCCTGTAGATGGCATCAATAAGTGCAGGCAAAAGAAAACCGAGCACACCACAGCGTTTGCTGGACGCCTGTGGATCCATTTTGCAGCAGTTTTTGGAGACTTAGACCACGCCCATTTGTCCCCAGACAACATGGCCAAATGGACCCGCACCCTTATCTCCCATGCCACAGAAACAGGACAAAAAGCTTGTGCTAATTATGATCCATCAGAGGAGGTTCATAATGAGAAATGGGTCGTAAAAAGATTGTCCCGTGCCTGGGAGCAGTCTGTACAAAACAAACCCGCAGTTAAAAATCCCGAAGAAAAGCAGGCAGAAGCAGACATACAAGCAGTTAAAACACACCAGAACTCTGCATGGGTAAATGAAAGCAAGAACAGCCCCCCACAAAAGTCACAGGAGTGTTTCAACTGTGGACATTAAGGACACTTTGCAAGAGAATGCAATGCCCCACGAAAGCCACAGAGAGCCCAGCAGGCAGGCACCCTGAATAAGAATAAGACAGAGCCCATACATAGTGTGAGCACCCGTTCAGATCAGACGGACCAGAACGGAAAGACTGACGGTGTTCGGGCTCCCCCAGTTGGGTCTGCGACACCCTGTGGGACAGGTCCAGACGACCGGTCATTGCAGCAAAAATACGGGGACAGCCCATCGAGTTTCTCTGGGACACAGGAGGGTCCCGCACCACAATAAATTCCTCCACATGTTTCAAAAGGACACGTGGCCCACTACAGCCACCATCACCCTCAGCGGCTTTACAGGTCACTCACAGCAGGGACACATCACAGCCCCTGTACCCATTCAAATCGGCAACATCACCACCAAGCACCCCATAGTTTTAGTCGATCTACCCCACACAGCAGAACACATTTTGGGCATAGACTTTATGAATTCCCACAACCTATCCTTTGATCCAGTCAACCAATGTATCTGGTAAATGCAAAATCTGCAAGAGCCCCCGCAACGCTCACAATAGGTGAATATGGCAACAAAATTAGTGCCGTATGCAAATTTTGGTTTAACCCGACTACAATTAGCACGGACAAGCAGGTTAGGGCAGTTCTGCAAAAGAACAGGACAGCATTCGTGACCCACAAACACAACTGTGGCCGGATGACTGGTTCAGTACAAATCACAGGACCTGACCCTAGGCCCCAAAAACAATATGGATTTCCCCAAGAGGCAGAGGGAGAAGTCTCAAAAGTAATCGACAGCTAATTAGAGCAGGGCGTACTTAGATCAGTAGCCTCCACTAATAATGCCCCGATTTGGCCAGTGAGAAAGCCCGATGGATCATGGCGACTGACCATCGATTACAGGGAACTCAACAAAATCACCCCCGCAGCAGCCCCCACGGTAGCCACAAGTCCCGAGACTATGCTCAAGCAGGGACTCAATTCCCGATACTTTACAGTTTTGGATATCAGTGATGGATTCTGGTCCATTCCATTGGCAAAGGCGTGCCAGTCCAAATTTGCCTTCACCTTTAAAAACCAACAGTATACGTGGACATGACTTCCACAAGGATTCAACAACTCCCCCTCCATTTTCCACCGACAGCTGGCAAATGGTTTAGCCAAATTCTCTCGCCCCGAATGTCTGGTCCAGTACGTAGACGACCTACTACTGCAGACAGACATCAAGGAAGAACACATCGAGCTTCTGTCCGAACTCTTGGAACTCCTACAAGTAATTGGATTTTAAAAGTTAACCCCAAAAAGGCCCAGATTTTGGAAAACAAGGTGATATATTTGGGTACAATTATCACACATGGTAAACACGAGGTCGAGCATAAAAGGATTGACTCGATTGCTAAATTGCCCCTTCCCCAGAACGTTTCAGCCCTCCGGTCGTTTTTAGGACTGGTTGGCTATTGCCGAAACCACATTGACGGTTTAGTCAGCAAGGCAGCGCCCCTCTCAGACCTCCTTAAGAAAGGAGCCCCCTGGGAATGGCTTCCGCAGCATACGGATGCTGTGGACTCTTTGAAACAAGCACTCATAGCAGCCCCCGCACTACACGTTCCAGACCCAGCTTTCCTCCTATACGATAGAGGTCCAAGCACAGACCGTACCCTTTCAGCCGTGCTTCTTCAGGAACTGCACGAACAGTTAAGGCCCGTGGCTTACACCTCCAGAGTTTTAGATGCTGTGGAGCAGGGATTTTCAGCCTGTGAAAGGCACCTGCTCACAGTTTTTTGGGCAGGACAGTATTTTTCATACATAACAGGACTGAACCCCATCACAATCCTCATGGAACACACCCCCACCCAACTTTTACTGGACGGACGACTTAAGGATGGTACAGTCAGTCAGATTAGAGCAGCCAGATGGACCCTTCTTTTGCAGGGACGGGACATCACTGTTAAAAGGACAAAGACCCACACTTTTTTAGCCGATAACCTACAGTACCCCGGAACCCCCCATGAATGTGAAATTATCTCTCCACACCACAACACACGCCCCTTTATTGCTAAAACACCCCCTAGAAAGATAGGTAGTTCAACCCAGAGCCCCAAGCACACAGACACATGCGAACCCATTAGGATATATGTGGATGGATCTTCCACAATATTAGAAGGGAAACGCAGAACAGGATGCGGCATTTACGTCAAAGATGCACAGGGACGAGCCCTAGAGGAAATATCAAGAAAACTTCCAGGACACTTAGGCGCGCAGGCGGCAGAACTTGCGGCCATCGCATACATAGTGGAACACCCAGATTCCTTCTCCAGCCCAGCAGACATATATTCGGACAGCCTCTATGTCTGCAACAGCCTTACGGAATTCCTACCCCTGTGGAAAGCAAGAGGATTTGTTTCCGCAGACGGAAAATCCCTCCCCTCAGCCCCATTGCTTCGTCACATTTTAGAGAGAGCACAGAACAGGACCTATGGAATAGTCAAAGTTCGTAGTCACCATCATTCCTCCCCCCCAGGAAATGTAAAAGCCGACGCACTGGCTAAAGCAGGTTCCAGGCACAGATATTTTTGGACACCCCCTGAAAGCGCACCAGTGAATGCAGTTCACGTCTCGCAGACTAATATCGAGGATTTAGTGCAGGCCCAGAAGCAGGACAGCAATCTCAGGGAGATTTTGAAAGGAATCTATCCAGCACCCTATGATAGATTTTAAAATGCTCTGACCACAGATGAGGGTGTGGTGTTAAAAGACACCCTTTATGTGGTTCCTGAACAGGACAGGAATCAGCTCATTTGTTTCTTCCATGACGGTCATGGACACCAGGGAATCGATCCCACTGCAGCCAACCTCAGGCAGCTCTGTTGGTGGCCGAGTTTGAAAGAAGATGTAACTCACTACGTTGAGAATTGCCTTATCTGTGCCCAGAACAATCCGGACAGATACGCCAAAAAGGCTCAGCTCAGTCACACCCGACCCGTTAATGGCCCCTGGACTAACCTCCAGATTGATTATATTGGACCATTGCCCCCTTGCAGGAATGGTTATAAATATGTACTCATGGTGATAGACACGTTTACAAAATGGGTGGAAGCATTCCCATCCAGAACGAACACTGCAAAGACCACAGCCAAGATCCTAACCCACCACAGCTTTACGAGATGGGGACTCCCCCGCAGCATTGAATCCGACCAAGGTTTCCATTTTACGGGAAGTGTCATGAAGATCGTCCTCACGATATTTGGCATTACCCCAAAATTCCACATTGCATACCACCCCCAGTCAAGTGGTATCGTGAAGCGCATGAATCAGACTCTAAAATCAACCCTCAGAAAAATGGTCCAGCAAAACAACACCACTTGGGACTCAGTCCTCCCTTTTGCGCTGATGTTTTTGCGAAATACAGTTTCCACATCCACAGGTTGCACCCCACACACTCTCATGACCGGACGCCCGATGGAAGGCACAGAATTTTTATTAGGATTAGATTTGACCAGCCCCGAAGTGACGGCCCTGACATGTGAGAAAGCAGTAGAACAATTAGTGGTGAATGTTAAAACGGCTCAGCTAGCAGCCGCAGTGAAATTGGGCACAAGAAAGAAACAGAGCAAGGCCTGTTTTGATAAGACAGTGCAT
The DNA here is from genome assembly GCF_047496885.1 of Scyliorhinus torazame. Taxonomy (NCBI): domain Eukaryota; kingdom Metazoa; phylum Chordata; class Chondrichthyes; order Carcharhiniformes; family Scyliorhinidae; genus Scyliorhinus; species Scyliorhinus torazame. Next base: position 69,216,399 of record NC_092728.1, read on the forward strand.
GCGACTGAGTTCAGTGTAGGACAGCAAGTCATGCTCTCCGTATACAACCCCAGCACATTCCTGTCACCAAAGTACTCAGGTCCATACTTCATAGCGGACAAAGTAAGCCCTTCCATCTACAAAATAAAGTACCCCAATGGAAAGACTGCGTGGTTCCATAGCAACCAGCTGAAGGCATATGGAACACAGTCTAAACACGCACATCACGTCATGCTCGACGCAGCAGACCACGCCCCGCCCACAGCCAACGTAACCCTACCCTCCCCCAACACGTCCAGCCCAGCCACGGACTCAACCTCGACTCCACCCCTGAAATATACACTCCGCCCCGGAACGCCCACAGACTGCAGCAGCAGCAACAGCGACTGTGACTCAGACAATAGCCACAGCACGCCTCCCTACTATCCCCATGCAACAGGACCCACACCCAGCGAATCTGACCACGATTCGAGTGATCCCTTCATGATCACTTTCCTAAACAAACCCCACCACCGACCACTGACCTACAATGACGACCCCGATTCTGTCCCCACAGAACTAGACACCACCTTGATGCACCGCGATAATTCGTACAGACTCGTCCGGAATGACGAGAGCGATTCAAAATCACACCATGCAGCCCTATCAGTGCTGATACACTCGAGAGTTTGGCATCCGGGAGAAGTTGACGACTTTGAGTCTGACTCCCAAAACGAGAACCCCTTTGCGACCCTGTTCGCAACCGATAACTGAGGTGTCCAGATGATGTTTTAAAAGGAACCGCTTGGGAGAAAACGGTGTCCTTTCTGATGGAACCTGCAGCTGTTTGATGTTGTTTGTAGTGTTTTGTTAAATGTTGTATGTTAGACCGGAAATTATTTTCCACGGCCCCACAACACCACCCTTCTGACGCCCACTGGCAGTCAGATAAACTAGTTTGGCCAGACGCCAGTTCAGCGGAACTAGTTTGTCCACAGAGACTTGTTAAGGTCCCAGACGCCAGTTCAGAGGAACTCGTCAGTCGACGGAAACATAGACCCCCGTTCGTAACTGCCCTTCTGGTTCGAAGGAAGAACCAATACGGCAACCCCCCACAACGACTACATTTCTTGCCCGTTCTTGTCGGTTGCTCAGGCAGTGAAGAAACGGCATTGGGACCCGCCCTGCCTGGGAACCCCCCTCTGGTCAGCTATGCTCGGGTAGGGCACACACGGCATTGGTTGCCGTCCTACCCGGGGACTCCATCCAATTCTTACCCGTCGCGGCCCATACGCACCTCATTTCGGCAAGTTTTGTTCAAAAAGTTTTGCTTTGTTTTTAGGTAACTCTTAGGTTGCCAACCCTCTGCTATTTACATCCTCAAACATTTGGATGGTAAACCGTACAGTCTGCGAGACGGCTCGCACTGGTTCAGTATTTGTAAGTGTGTCTTGTCCTGAAATTCGGTTTTTGAAAAAAAAATGAGGGAGTCACACATAGTGACCAATTATAAAGGGAGTAATTGGCACTCAAGGACAGACAGGCTATCATACGAGATATTAAACCAAGATAGTAACAGACACTATGCTTGATCCCACAGAACTCCAGAAGCTCCAGGACCAGAGAAGAGAAGAGAAGTGAAAAAAGAAGAACCATGAGGACATCCTCCGTGTGGCTCATCGCCCAAATGGATATTTGGTTGCGCGTGAACGCGAACCCCGTGACCTCAACCCCCCCCCAGCCGTTAATGATTCACTTCGCCATAGTACCCAGAGCCCAGTCACAAGCGACACCACACCATCTTGGTGTGACAGGTTTATAACCTGGTACTCCCTGTCCTACTTGATAGAATCCCTATTGGTAGTGGCGATACTCTGCTGCATCGTGCAGACTATTCGTCTGAGGAAATGGTGAAGGCGAGCCTACCGGGCTCGCACCCCGGTATATAGGATAAGATCCCCTATTTTCAGATATGACCAGACCTCCGACCACCGCGATCTATAATAAAGAGCATTCTTTTGCGGTTTTGTTGTGAATAAAGAAATGTTTCATGAGCACTTGTACAATCCTGAGCTTGACTGCCAAGCCAGAAAAATGTGTATAATGCTGCTATGATTTTGTTTGTATTATTTAGGAAGTTAGTGTGATGGAATGTTTGAGTGAGTGTAGTTTATTAAGGATAGTTAGAGGTTCCGATTTTCTTATTTTGTAATGCATGTCCCTGTTTGACATAGCGCCCCTCAGAATTGTCAGTTAAAATTTTTTTGCATAGTTATGGTCAGTGTAGAGGCCATAGAAGAGTGCTCGCTGGGTCAGGGAATGAAAAACAACACAGTTATGTGATCCTTCACGCTTCGCGTTAGGATCACAAGGAGGGTGTGTAGCCACCTGGGTTGGCCAACTCCTGACGTACAATGGAGAACAGCAAAGGCTGCAGGGAAATTCAGCCAACAGAGGCAGAAACTAGCAGGTGCAAGTTTACTGTGTATTAAACTCTGCAAAAGCCCAGACAGCATCGATACAAGCAGCCATCTGCATAATAATGTAGCAGCCATCTACATACTAATGAGCGATCCCCATGAACAATTGAAACATTTGGGATAAACAAAGCCAAGCCAGACTCCTTGGCGCCAGCAGGAGCCAACACAAAAGAGGTTAACGGACACCTCAAGACCGCCCATCGATCAGGGAACCGCTCCAGTATTGGAGAAATCGAACCAAGCGATTGGAACGAAGTCCAATCACTTGGAACCAGGTACAGGGTCCGCCCCGAAAGGCGGGAAGCCCCAGGGACTATAAAGTTAAGCCCCCAAGTTCAAATCGTTCTTCTTGACCGGGTCACTCAGCAATGCGAACCAACCCTTGCCAGTGACCGGTTCAGCTGCCGCCAAGATCCAGTAAGTCTTAAGTCAACACTCGCTACGAGATAGGCGCTCCTAGCTACCAACCCGTACCAACTTCGAATCCCACAGACTCAGAACCCGAACGAAAGGCCATTTGTTCCCCTGACCTGGTGGGCCAGTCCGAAGCTAAGTATAGGCCTGTTAGTTGTAGAAGTAGCTTAGAAGTAGAATTTTTGCATGAGTAGCGATTACTGTGTATAATAAATGTGCTTTGATTTGAATCTTACTCATTGGTGTATTGAGTTATTGATCATTACTTGAACTTGAACCTCGTGGCAGTATCACAAAGATACCTGGCGACTCAAGAGCAAAGGTTATAAAACAGAGCCAATTGAACCAACCAAAAGTTAGCAACAAGAGGGTGGTGGAGTCAAATTCTATTGTGGCTTTCAAAAGAATTAGATAAACACCATTGACAAACCAATGTGCAGAGTTATGGACAAAGGACGGGAGAGTGGGGCTAGCTGAATTGTTCTTGCAGAGACCCGGACAGACTCAACAGGCCAAACCCGAGGGGTGATCTTATCGAGGTCTATAAAATAATGAGGGCCATATGTAAGTTGCAGCAAACTCAACAGTGGAACAAAAATTAACTGGACAAAGTTGGAAAAGGACAAATTCCATTTTAAAAGGACAAACGACATGTCTGCAGGCAGGCAACGGAATATACAAAAAGAAGCCGGGCCATGAGTGATGACTGAACCAACAGGAAAATTATACAGGAAGGTTAAACGGTCAGAACTCACTCCAAGAGAAACAATTGAGATGTAAATCACTTGTTGCCTGGCCAGACAACATCACATTACCCTAATGGGAAAACAATTAAAGTTGTCCCAGCATCTACCTGAACTATTGTTAAGAGGTCAGCAGTCTCCAGAGACATCATGAACTTTTTGTAAGGGCACTGATTAAATCAAGTTACATTATGCCACTTTTTTGTTGGGACACTGCTTATATCAATCGGCAGGCTTTTGTCCTGGAACTTACCTGTTGGTGGGGTCAATCTGCTCCATTCAGGCTTTTTGCCCTTAAAAATACGAGACTGACCGACTGTTTTAATGCTCTCCTGCTTGGAGCACATTTTACTTGCTGCGAACAGACCACAAAGGTTGGAGGGACACCAGCCACATGGACCAGCCAGTTTGGAGGAAGAACCAGAGACATCTGTGTTGGCGTTTTTTTAACTATCCTTCCTGGAACAGTGAGTATACTCCCTCAGCCCTCAGAAAATTCCCAATTTGTATAGACTGTTGAGGTTTGGGGTGGGTGAGTGGATATATCTATGTATCCCCCCTCACACCCGGCGTGTATCCCCCATATCTATATGTGTATCTATATTTGCGGGCATTAAAGTAAATTTGTGTAACAGTCAGAATGTTCGATGTGCCGTTTAGCCTCTTATATACATAGTATATAACCGGTGTTTGTGTATTATAGTCTGAGTTGTGGGAGACCTAATTCTCTTGAACAAATTGTTTAATTTGAAATCTACCATTGTTGTAGTCTCACCTTCCTTTCATTGTCTGCTCTGGTTGAGTCACAATAATTGCCGGGACATAATTCCATAGTCGAGGACCCAAAAGGAATCCGAGCGCTTCGTACACATTCACTCAAGAGAGGCTACTGGTTAGGGATAAACAGTGGCCCCTCTCTCTCTCTTTTGTGAAGTTGCACTAGTGGGACATTTCCAGGTGGCATTTCACCATCACATGGATCATCCTTCAACAGTCACACAGGCGTAGGTGGCAGTCAAGGTAATTGGTGTGGCATAAGGACAACCTCACTGGTTAGGTATAAACAGTGAGACTTGTTCCCTCTCTCTTGCGAAGCTGTCCCAGCCTGTTGTGGTGTAAAGGAAACCCTTTTCGTTACACATACACAAGGAAAAATCAATATATTTTCCCAAAGGTTGGGGAGTCTTAAACTAGAGGGCATATGTTTAAAGGTGATAGGGAAAAGATACAAAAGGGTCCATGGGGGGAATTTGTTCACACAGAGGGTGGTGAGTGTCTGGTATGAGCTGCCAGAGTTGGTACAATTTTGTCTTTTAAAAAGTATTTAGACAGTAATAAGGGTATAGAGGGATATGGGCCAAATCACCACTCTACGATTCTACTCTACTATCCAAACCAACTATTTTGTTTGACATGAAGAATCATTGATTCAATATGTTTTTCTAACTTTCTATTAGTTTCCATCACTTTCACAGTAGTTTTCTAGCTTTGATACCTTTACCCTGTCTCTTTCTCAAATAGCAACACATGTGAACTTGGATGGTGTGTATTATCAGGCTCTTTAATCATGGGAACATCAGAGCTGACCCCAAGTCTGCTCTTTCTGTAATATGCACTTATACACACTTAGGTCCCCGAAGAGTTCAGAGGATAGTGATCTGGTATGGGATCCAGCAGACAAGAAGGATTGAACCAGGGAGTCTTCTGGTCGATGTGACTGAGTGCACATCGCATTATCTAGAAGTCTAATGATGAGCTGTTGAATAATGCCTTCATATTTACTGTTCGTAGAATCTCATCTTTCATCCTACACATTTCCCACAGTAGAATGTCACTAATGTTAATGACATTTCGCTTCTTTCGGGGGTGCATTTAGCTACTTCCTGGTCTTTCATCACTGAACTATCATTACCATTTCTGAGAAGTGGTATATGAAAAGTACTTTAAAAGAGTTCGCATGCCATTTTTCTTTGCATTTAGTTAACCAGCCTGATGAATGTAATGCACAAAATAAATAGTACAGAGCAAAAAATGTTCGGTGGTGTTATCAATTCAGGGAAGCAGTTGAGGTGCTTTGAATTCAGAGCGTCAGTGTTTTCTGAAAGTCAGACAGGAGCAACAGTTGTTTAACGGTAATGTTGCAACATACTTGAACAATATTTTGGAAAGTGTTCATCAGCTATTGTTTCATAACCGTTACAGCTTCCAAAGGAAGCAACACTTCACATCTTAGGTCTTTAAAACTCAGCCGCTTCCTCACTTTCTTTATGATGTGGAGATGCCGGCGCTGGACTGGGGTGGAAGTCTCACAACACCAGGTTAAAGTCCAACAGGTTCATTTGAAATCACAAGCTTTGGGAGCACTCCCCGTACCAGCCTCCCCGAACAGGCGCCGGAATGTGGCGACTCGGGGCTTTTCACAGTAACTTCATTTGAAGCCTACTTGTGACAATAAGCGATTTTCACATTTCACATTTTTCACTGCTCCTTCACCAGATGAAGCGTCGCTCCGTCATCACCTGGTGTTGTGAGACTTCTTACAGTGCTCACTTTCTTTAGGCATTTCCAATGTTTTACAAACTTGAAATGCAATATATGGGGCAGCACGGTGGCTCAGTGGGTTTGCCCTGTTGCCTCACGGTGCCGAGGTCCTGGGTTCGATCTCGGCTCTGGGTCACTGTCCATGTGGAGTTTGCACATTCTCCCCGTGTTTGTGTGGGTTTCGCCCCCACAACCCAAAAATATGCAAGCTAGGTGGATTGGCCACGCTAAATTGCCCCTTAATTGGAAAAAATGAATTGGGCCCTCTAAACTTATTTAAAAATGCAATATATGGCTAGTAATAGAGCACCTAACACAATTTAACCGACACCATTGAAGTTCTATGTGAAGGGATATAGTGCGCCAATTTCTAGTGTGGGTGGAGGGGTGTTGTTTAAACAAAATTCTGAGGAGGTGACCAGCCATATGTAAGATGGCAAAGACTGTCGTGTTGGGTGTTCTGATGCACAAATGATCCAACACGGCTGTAGATGGTACAACTCTGTTTTATTGTCTAAACAACTGTAACAACTAACTACTGGCTTGGGTACGTGCTTCACCAGCTTACCTGTGGACCCAGCCCTATCACTATCTTAGTGAGGCACTCAGCACATGGTCTATGTCTGAGTGGCGTGCTATGAGCTCTGTGCTCTGAGCTATCTCCTGGTAGAATGAGCGGGAACTGTGGTGTTCCCTGTTTAATAGTGCGTGTGCTCTCACTGGTGATTGGCTGCGATGTTATGTGCGTGCTGGTTGGTCCAACTGCCTGTCCATCAGTGTGTGTGTGATTGCACCATGATATGCTGATGTGGATATCATGACAAAGACATCAAAGGATATGGGGATAGTGCGGGTAAAATCCATTAAGGTTTAGCCATGATCCAATGGAATGCCGGAGCAGGCTCTAGTGGCCAGTTGACCTACTACTCGTTTTCCTATTTCCTCTGTTACTGCATTCCTATAAGCCTCATCTATAAGCCATGTGCTACAAAGTTATTCAACTGTGTTTTTTGTTCTCCCAAGTAACCGGACAGGTCATGACAGTGGACTGGCCAGAGGGATAGGAAAGAGAATATGTACGTACGCCAACCTGGTTACTCTATAAATGACCATTTTCTTCTTAAAAATGGAGAAGACTTTATCCTGACCAACCATGAATTATACCAGAGGAATTTCTAACCTTCAGACAGACAGCAGCATCTCATTAACTCCAAAACAGAAAAGCGCTAATGCCCCTTCAGGAACTGCACAAAGCCTCTTTACGTTTCTGAAGAAGAATTCTGTAGACTTTGTGTCTCTAAGGAAAAAAGAAAGCCTGATTACTATTAAACACCTCAAGATTTCAGGCCTAGGAAAATGAGTCCTTTGTCCAACACCGAGAAGATGAAACGGGAGTTATGCCACGTGACCTCCCCGCAAGCTGTCTGAAATCCTTTAATTATATGGCTTTTGAATCTTACCCATAGTCAGTGTTTGACCTCCAAAGATTCCTGGCAGCATCCCATCTCTGACTACCAGTTACCATCTCACAGGTAACAGCAGAAAGATCCCATGCTCAGGTTTACTCTGGCCCTCAACTACACTGCGAATGACTGGGGCACTAGGAATTGTGCGTTCAAGATTAATGCCTATGTGTCTTCTTCCATTGTGGAGGTCCTCAGTTCTGGAAAAATGGATCGTCCTTCAACAGTCAGCCAATTGCCCTCTGAAGCAATACACCATTAGACTTTGATTCTGGACTCTGACACGTAAAACCATGACGTATTTTTATTGCTGTCTTGTTCTGTACCCGTTTGTTCCCTTAAGTCTCTTCTCAATGCACAAATGAAAAAGAACAGACATTGCGAAACCAATATCCTGAATCTTGCGTGTGCGAAATAAACAACCCTTTTATTTAATCTTATCTCAAGTTTGCTGTGCGAGTCATTCATAGAGAATTGGAACAGTCCCAATTTAAGGGTTGGGGAAAATACTCTACCGCCTATAAAAGGGGAAAATCAGAAACAACTTTCTGTTTATGGATGGGTAGTAAGAGGAGAAATCAGGGCCGTTTTAAATTAATCCCCCTTCTGCCCGTAACAGAAATTGGGAGTTCAAGTCCGGTGGATGGGAACCCAAGGGAAAATTCAGAGCAGGAAATGGGAGTGACTCTGAAAGACTGACGCAGCACAGGTTACAAATTGTATAGCACAGGAATCTGACAGTGTTATGTAAATGCAAAGGAACGTAGTATATATATAAAGCTGATGAGCTAAAGGCACCAATATACATATCGAGAGCGTGATATCATCACTATAATGGAAACTTGGGTTAAGGAGCCGCAAAATTGCAGCTCAGCACACCTGGATACAGGTGTTCCAGTAGGAAAGGAAGGGGGATACAAAAAGTGGGGATGTAGAATTATTGGTTAAAGAATCAATTACAGCTGTGAGGAGGGATAATGTATGAAATGCAGCATCTAAATGAGTTCATATAGGCTGCGTTCAGAGGTAAAAGAGGAGCTGCCACATTGTTAGGACTGGACAGTAGATCCCGAAACAGCGGAAGGGAATTAGAAGAGCAAATATGTAGACAGATTTTTGAGTGCAATAACAATCGAGTAGCGATTGTTGGGGACTCCAACTACCCCAATATCAACTGGGATGCAAACAGTGTGAAGGGCACAAAGCACGCACAATTCTTGAACTGCATTCGAGAGAACTTTTTCAGCCAGCACGAACAAGACCAATGAGAGGGGATGCAATTCTAGATTGAATCTTAGGAAATGAAGCTGGGCAAGTGGATGAAGTAGCAGTGAGGGACCATTTTGGAGATAGTGTCCATAATGTAGTTAGATTTAACAACATAATGGAAAAGGCCAAAGATGCAACAGGAGTAACAGTTCTAAATTGGGGGAGGACACATTTTACAAAGCTGAGTGGTGAGCTGGCAAAAGTAGATTGAATACAGCTATTGGAGGGTAAAAACTGGGACAAAGTAGTGGGAGGCATTCAAAGGTGAAATTTTATGGGTACAGTGTAGACATATCCCCACAGCACAATGGGGTGGTGCTGCCAAATCTATAGCCCCTGGTTATCCAGGCCAAGATAAAGCAGAAAAATAAATCTTATGACAGTCACAAAATATTTAGTAATGTAGAAAGCGTAGGGGAGTTTAGAACTACAGGGCTGAAGTAAAAATAAAAATTAGGAAAGCAAAGGGAGGATATGAAAACAAAATGGGAGGTAAAATCCAAGAAAATCCTAAGATGTTTTATCAATACATAAAGAGCAAGAAAGTAACTAAGGATAAAGTCGGGTCTATCATAGACATACACGATAGCTTGTGGGTCGATTCAGAAGATGTGGGCAGTGTACTCAATGAGTACTTTTTCTCCATCTTCACCAAGGAGAGGGACAATTCAAACATTCTAGTTAAAGAGGAGGAGTATGAAATATCAGATAAATAAGCATGGTGAGAGAGGAAGTGTTGGATGGACTGGGATCCTTGAAAGTGGATATCTCAGCAGGGCCAGATGGATTGTATCCCAGGCTGTTGAAGGAAGCCAGGGAGAAAATAACAGATGCTCTGAAGATCATTTTCCAATCATCACTAGATACAGGGGAGGAACCAGAGGACTGGAGGTCTGGCTGTTGTACCGTTATTTAAAAAGGGTGCAAAGGATAGGTCAGAAAATTATAGGCTGGTGAATCTGACTTCAGTAGTGGGTAAATTATTGGAAACATGTCTGAGAGACAGGATTAATGGTCACTTAGAAAGACATGGATTGATCATGGATAATCAGCATGGTTTTGTTTCATGGTTTTGTTTGCAGATGATCATATCTTACTAACTTAAAATAATGTATTTGAGGAAGTAACGAGGAGGATTGCTGAGGGGAGTACAGTGTATATTGTCTACATGGAATTCAGTAAGGTATTTGACATGGTTCCACATGGCAGACTGTTCAGAAAAGCAAGATCTCAGGTCATATAGGGGAAGGTGGCAAGTTGGATCCAAAATTGACTCAGTGACTAGAAATAAAGGGTAATGGCCAATAGATGTTTTTGCAAATGGAAAACAATTTCCAGTGGTGTTTCACAGGGGCAAGTGTTGGCGCCCTTCAGTTTGTTGCATATATTAATGATTTAGACTCAAATATGGGCAGCATGATAGGAAAATTTGCAGATGACGCAAAAATTGGCCATGTAATTGGTAGTGAAGAGGATAGCTGTTGACTCCAGAATGATACCAATGGTTTGGTTGAGTGGGCAGAGAAGTGGCAGATTGAATTCAATATGGAAAAGTGCGAGGTAATGGATTTAGGGATGGCAAACAAAGCATGGGAATAATCAATAAATTGAAGATATTGAGATGGGTCGAGGAAGTAATAAACCTGGAGCGCATGTCCACAGTTCCTTTAAGGTGGCAGGACAGGTGCACAAGGTGGTCAAGAAAGCATATGGAATGCTTTCCTTTATTGGGTGAGGTATTGAATACAAAAGGAGCCATGTAATGATGGAACTGTATAAAACGCTGGTTAGACCACAGCTGGAATTTTGTGTACCGTTCTGGTCATCACATTATAGGAAGGACATATTTGCCCGAGAGAGAGTGCAGAGGAGATTTACAAGAATACTGCCAGGGCTTGAAAATTGCAACTATGAGAAGAGATTGGATAGGCTAGGGCAGTTTTCCTTAGAGCACTTCTGGTGGTGGCCATGAGTTGAGCAGGCACACACAAGGTGGCTCCCATTTGGACACTTGGTTTTTGGCCTTTTTTACCTGGTAAACGGGTGTCGTGGTGGGAAGAAAGTTAAAGCAAGTGAAGTTTGTTGGTTTCTACTTAGTTTGGGATGTCTGTGGGATCTAAAAAGAGGCAAAAATCGAACAAAGCCCCCACGTAGGATTCAGAGAATCCTCATGACGGAGACTATGCAGACTTCGCCATGTCATCGACGCCATCCCAGTTGCTGATGGAGCAGCCAATGGAATTCATCATTGGAGAATTCCAGAAGCATCGGCTGGAGATGTCCACCTGTCTAAGGCGATGGAAAAGGTGGAGCAGCGATGGAATCGCCGAGCGCGATGATTCGGGAGATGGAGAGGGCAGTCACGGACCACAGCAACCGGATTGTTTCTTTAGAGACAGATATCGGCATGTTGGCGGAGGCCCACAAAGCCTTGAAGGCCAGGATGGATGACCAGGAAAACCCATCCAGGCATCAAAACCTGAGGATAGTCGGGTTACCACAGGGAATCGAAGGTACGAGCGCCACCGAATACATGGCAAAGATGTACAGGAAACTGGTCGGGGAAGGAGCCGGGAGGGACATGCCATATAAATTTACCAGGATATTAGAGCTGATCTGGCTAAATGTTGAGCTGGGTTTAACAAGGCCAATACGGTGCTCTTCAGGAACAAAGTTCGGTTTGGAATGCTGTGCCCGGGGAAACTGTGGGTCATCTTTAAAGACAGCGAACATTATTTCAATACTCCGGAGGAGGCAAATGATTTTGTGAGAAAAGATGGTTTGGGGGAAAATTGATGGCGGGTATGTACAGTTATGGAGTTTTTTCTGTTTGGATATTTGAAAGATTACAGGTTAGAATCACTACAGTGCAGAGGGAAGCCATTCGGCCTATCAAGTCTGCATCGACCCTCTGAAGGTTCACTCTAACCAGGCTCCCGCCCTCTCCCTGCAACCCTGTACCCCAATTAACCCACTCATCTCTGTTCACTAAGGGGCAATTTAGCATGGCCATTCCTTCTAACCTGCACATCTTTGGACTGTAGGAGGAAACCGGAGAACCCGGAGGAAACCCACGCAGACGCAGGAAGAACTTGCAAACTCCACACAGACAAGGCTGGAACCCAGGTCCCTGGCGCTGTGAGGCAGCTGCGCTACGACAGCCACCAAGTGTTTTTTCTTCATCATTGTTGATGTTGTTGTTTTGGGTTCCATGTTTCTTCTCAATGAGTGATTGGGTTAATCACCATCTGTGGTGATCTTTGTCAGCTTGACTTCAGGATGGAAAGCGTAGTGATCACAAAGACACTGAAGTTCCTTTCATGAACGAAACTAATTTTATTTACACCACTTGATTTAGAGTTCGACACTTATTTCTATGATAAACCAATATATTATTAAACCACACTCACTAACACTATCTCCATATCCTAACTACAATTATACTCTATCTTACTAGCTGTACAATGCACTCTACGCCAGTCTCCTCTAATTCTAATCTACCCTCTCCAGCTCACTCTCTCAGAAATCTAAGATTTATAGTACTGTCCCTTAGCTCCATCTACTGGTTAGTTTTAACATAACATAACTCTTCACATGCTGTACATTTGTATAATGTCACCATCAAGGAGGGTTTTGGGTTCGTTCTTCCTAGTACGTACTATTTTGGAGGAGGGAGTGGGGTATGGGGTAGTTTGGGCTTATTCGAGTTGGGTTCCTTCTGTTGTTTTCCAAGTAGGGGTCACCATGCTAGCATGGGAGCAATGTGAGGGAGGGGGCTGCAGCTGGTAGTCAAGGGGAGGGGGCAGATGTGATTTGTCTGGTTGGTGGTGGTGGTGGTGGTGGTGGTGGGGGGGGGGTGGTGGTAACATGCCTAGGGTTGCTGGGTTTTCGTTGTTAGGCTGGGGTGGGGGGTGGGGGGGGGAGGGTGTTTACTGTAGTTAGGTAGGTTGGCTGACTGATCAAAGGAGAGTGGGGGAGATGGTGGGGGAAGGGGGGAGGAGATTGCTGGTGACACAGGTTTCTTTGTGGTTGGATTTGATGCGGGTGGTGACAGCAACCATTTTGGGTGTGCCTGGAGCCGAGGCAGAACTGATTTGGTTGCATCTCCTCATGAGGTGGATATGGCAGTTCCTAATAGAGGGGGGGGTTCAGAGATCCTGGGCGGGTTTCCCATTGTGGGGCAGCCCCACGCCATGGGGAAATCCCCGGGCTGTCGGCAAAACGGAGAAACCTGACGGCGGAGAATTCAGCCCTCTGTGTCAGAATGGGAATTAAATGGTCCAGTAAAAAGATGTGGGTGTTTGCTCACTTGAAGAGCTTGAAAGCCAACATAATCTTCTTGCAGGACACGTATCTGAGGGTTAGGGATCAGTCGAGGCCGAGGAAGGGATGGGTGGGGCAGGAGTTCCATTCAAAAGTCAAGAGGGGTGGCGGTCTTGTTTAACAAGAGGGTGGCCTTTAGAGCATCCAGTATTTTGACAGACCCTGGGGGGCAATATATGATAGCGAGTAGGGTTTTGGCGGGGGGGGGGCAGTAGTTTTAGTCAACATATAAGTTCTAAATTGACAACGTAGATTTATTTAAGAAGCTATTTCCAACTATCCCCCACCTTGACTCTCATCGGTTGATCATGGCAGGGGAGACTTCAAATGTGTATTGAACCCGAGGACGGACAGGTCGAGTCCCAAGTCCTTTGCATGGCGAGAGAATTGGCAGTTTTTGGAACAAATAGTGGGGGGAAGGGTGTGGACCCGTGGAGGTTTAGTCACCTGAGAGAAAGGGAGGTTTCCTTTTTTCCCACGTGCATCAGCTATACTCACGAATAGACCTTTTTTTGGTGGGTGTGATGTTGCTAAATTCAGGATGGTCATTTCATTAACCCTTGGGCATCTGGGATTCACTGTCCAAGTTGGTGTTTGAGGCTGAAATGCTCAACTCATTTAAAAGGTACCTGGATCTGCATCTAAAGTACTGTAACTTGCAAAGTTACAGGCCAGGTGCTGGAAAATTGGATTAAAATGAGTGGCGAGTTTATTTTTTCTCTTTTTTTGTCTGAATAAACATGGGCTGAATGGCCTCTTTCTGCACCTTAACTTTTCTATGGGAAAGCCCATTTAATTTGTCCAGAGTTCAGGTTACGAGACAAGCCAAATTAGAGATACAAGAACCAAAAGAGGGAAACTCGGTGGCTGGAACTAACATTAAGGCAAGTAACGTACTGCAGCAAATTCTTCCAGAGAAACATGCCAAATTATATTGCAAAGATGGGTATGGAAGCACTAACCCATATAGCCAAACATCCAATGCTTTCAAATAGGAAGAAAACTGAACTACAAAGACAGTAAATCTGAAACAAAAATAGGATATTTTGGCAATGGTTAGGCATCTGGTGATGTGGAATTTTGGCTGTCGTGTCAATTAGTGCAAAAAGCAGCAGTCTCACCTTTGAGTCTGAATGTTGTGCATTCAAAACCCTGTTGCAGAACTTGAGTACATAGTCGAGGTTGACACTTAGAGGCAGTACTTCATTGTCCAAGGTGCCATTTTTCCGATGGGAATTTAAACCAGGCCCTATCTGTTCAGACGATATCATCGAGGAAGTTCATCCAGCAGCTTCTTCCCTTTCTAACTTCCCACTGGATTTTCCTTGTTAAGCTATCTTGTTAAATAGATATTTCATTCTATCATTTGGAATGGTTGCAATTACTTTACCTGTTTTTGAAGTTAGGGGTCATAGGTCAATTAAGCTGTTTAGGTTTAATTCTCTTCTTTAAATTTCTTGTGCCTGCTTCATCTCAAACACTTGGAACCTCTCTGGTACCAAAAATTCTTTCATGACTCCAGGTAGTGACAGATTTCCTCCATGGTCTTCTTTAGCACCTCATCCAGACCATGATTTTTTAATGGCGCAAAAGGAGGGCATTTGAATCATTGGGCTGGATTCTCCGCCCCGCCGCGCCACATTTCAGGTTCACCCCGCCAGCGGGATGCTCCGTTACGCCGGCTGGTCAATGGGGTTTCCCATTGTGGGACAGCCCCACGCCATCGGGACATTCCTCGAGCTGCCGGCAAAACAGAGCATTCCGCCGGCAGAGAATCCAGCCCATCATGTCTGCACTGGCTCACCAAACGAGCATTGTGACTTTGTGCCATTTCCCGGCCTTTTCCCTGCAACCCTGCACATTTTTTATATTTAAGTAATCATTTAATGCCCTCTTGAATGCCTCAATTGAACCTGCCTCCCCCACACATCCAGGCGTCAGTTCTTTCAACTTTCCACCATTCTCCTCACCCTGATCTTCAAAGGTATACATACAATGAATACCTCACTGTACTTCACAATTGGCTTAAGGTTTATTTAGGCATGCTGGTTTGAGCGTGATCACTATGGAAAGGCAGTCGGCTTGCTGTACTGGTAAGTTGGCAGTTCAAAACTTCCCCATGCAACCAACCTGACCTGCCTTATACATAAAGTGTGTACCTTAGAAAGCGACATTAATGTTCTGATTGTTAACAAATTCAATTTTTTTGTCTTTTGGATGAGATAACGCTATATCCTCTCCGACGGATGTTAAGCAATCCTTGGCATTTATCGAAGATGATCTGAGGAGTTCTCCAGGTATCTTCGAAAATATTTATTGCCAAAAGAAATAATTATAAAAGACTATCTTGTCATTGGTTGCAATGTTTGTGTGACACAACATGCACAAACTGACTGCTCCCTTTCCCCAGGTGACTTAAAAATACTTAATTAACTGAAGGGCTTTGGGACGTCGTATGGTCTTGAACAATACTATGTAAATGCAAGTTCTTGCTTTCTATCTAACACCTCCCTTAGTTTACATTATGATGTCTTTTCCTGTGTTAAATCTCAGCAAAACTGGCAATGGAATTAATGGTAAACCAATACTCCCTGTCTTAACTGAGAAGCAAACAGGTAGATAAACTGAGACAAATGTTATTTCAAGTAGCTTATATTGTCTTCTAAAATTACTCATTTTGAGCTTGTGTTGGGGGCAGTCGAGTCACAAGCACGTGGAAACTCAGAAGTGACACATTGCCTGTCAAACCAGCTGTTCAGTGGAGCTAATCTTACCCGAATTGAAAGCAAAATCCTTTTTTGTGGCAAGGCTTTGCCTGTCAGCTTGCTGGGGAAAAATTGCAAGAGGACAATAGGCGGATTTAAAGTTGAATAAGCATCTGCGTTAAACCTGTTACTGATTTACTTTCCAATAGCATGAGAACTGGTTGTGGACTTTTTTCTGGTACAGTATCTAAGCTGTAGAACAAACAGCACTAAACTGACCAGCGAAATTGAATTTAAAATCCTAACTCACATTAATTCTCACTCACTCATCAATCACCCCTCTGCTCATTAACCTACATTGGCTCCAGATGCAACAAAGACTCAATTTTAAAATATTCACACTCGTACCCTCCGCACCGCCCCCCCCCCCCCCCCCCCCCCCATGGCTTCACCCACTCCCATCTCTGTAACCTCTGTCAACCTTACAACTCTCCGAGAACACCTCATTCATCCAAACCTGGCCTGTTTTCCCCGCTTCCTTACTTCAGAAGTTCAGACGGTTTGGAGCACAACTAGGCCATTTGGCCTATCGAGTCTACTCCACCATTCCATCATGGCTGATCTCATCCTGGCGTCAATGCCACCGACCTGACACTTCCTCAGTACCCTTCAACCCATTACTCATTAAAAATCTGTCTAACTCCGCCTAAAATTTACTCACTGTCCCAGCATCCACCACACTCCTATTGCCCTTTTAAAAAAGATTTTAGAGTACCCAATTCATTGTTCCAATTAAGGGGCAATTTAGCGTGGCCAATCCACCTAACCTGCATATCTTTTGGGCTATGGGGGCGAAACCTATGCAAACATGGGGAGAACGTGCAAACTCCACACGGCCAGTGACCCAGAGCCAGGATCGAACCTGGGACCTCGGCGCTGCGAGGCTGCAGGCCTAACCTCTTTTATTGGACATCATGCTTTCAGTGGTCTAGGCCTAGGCTCTGGCATTTCCATTTAATCTTTGTCTCCCCCACTTGGTTTTTCTCCATTAAGATGTTCTTTAAAACCTACCTCCAAGACCAGATATTTGGTTGATGTGTTAGGCAGGTAGGTTCGATGTGGACTGCACTCGATGCAGTGAAGCTAGAAACAGACGTCTAACACTGGAGAAGATCCAACACTGTTTTATTCAACGATAGAACTGATATACATATTCACCTGTGGGTCGACACTATACTGAACTGACTGCAGACCTTGTAGTAGCCCGACCAGACTTACTAGCTACCGCATGGTGTTTGTGCTTGCTAGCTCATGGACTCTGACTGTCTCAGTGGCTGGGTCCAGAGAGAGCGGGAAACCTAGTGCCCTCTGGCTCTATAGTGGTGGTGTCCTGTCTGGTGATTGGCTGCACTGAGTTGTGTGCTTACTGGTCATCCTGTGTGTCAATCACTGCCTGTCTGCATCTCATTATATACATGAGTGGATATTATGACATTGGTCACCTGTCTTAATGTCATCTCCTTTGGTTCAATGTCAGTGTTTCTCTGATTACCTTTTTGTCAATTGCCTTGGGAATATTTTTTTACGTTAAAAGTGCAATATAAATGCACTTGTTGCTGTTACCTGCTAGTGCAGGCCGCACATGTTAACACATAAGTCAGTTTATCTGTAAATACTACAGCTTAATTGCCAAGGGGCTGGTTTAGCACAGGGCTAAATAGCTGGCTTTTAAAGCAAACCAAGGCAGGTCAGCAGCTCGGTTCAATTCCCGTACCAGCCTCCATGAACATGTGGCGACTAGGGGCTTTTCACAGTAACTTCATTTGAAGCCTACTTGTGACAATAAGCGATTTTCATTTCATAATTTTATCAAAATATCTACTGAACCATTTAATTTGCAGAAAAGTGCAAGACAGCAGGATTAAAATGGCACAAAAAGCAAGAGAAAATAGACAGAGTAATATCAATATCTACTCTCGAATCAAAGACCTGATGAATAATATTATCAGTATATAGCTCTCTTTAATTAAACAAATGTGTAGGCACAAAGTATTGAATTGAGTTGCACAGTAATTTCCAATGTGCAAAGCAGGGTACAACAAAATTAAAAAGATCTTAAACCACGACAATCTCTGGTGATTTAAAAAAAAATAGATTTTTCTAAATCCATGTGGCTGCACTTTATACCACAGCAATGAAAAAAGGATTATCTGTCTGTATGATTAAATTCTAAAACCCAGGTGCCCATGATGCAGAGTTGCATCAATGTATAGATGATTACGGTACCCAAAAGCTATTCATTTGACTAACAAAGTCATCCAAACAAAACCGCATCTTCAACAAAGCGACACATGATTTGTACTATGCTGTTAAAGTGGTTTTGCTTATCATGTCAAGTTCTATAAACTTTTGCCCGAAAGGCAAACAGCGCTACAAACTGAACCAGTTTGATACAGGACGTTTTAATGCACATGAAAAGGTATAAAAGTCTTGCAATTGAAACATTTGTCACACTGCAGACACTACACTTTATTTTGGACATTGGACGGGATACACCCGCCCCCCCCCCCCCCCCCCCGTGGTATGTTTTGCAGCGGTGGAGACGGCCTGCTATTGGCGGGCGGCTGGAACGTCCGTTTCCACCGCTACCAACATGTTTTCCTGTTGTTCGCACCTTCCCACGGCAGGAACGGTCAAAACTATTTCAGCCAATGTAACCATTAAAATGATGATACGTGAGCCAGTTTGTGGTCCGCAACCTGAATTGAACAGGAGGGGGTGTCAGCACTGTCAGTGAGATTAACCACTTGGGTCTGAGTACTGCTTCAAAGAATCGTATAAGGGCTGAGATTTCCTGAGCCTTCCACTTTGGGACAGCACGGTAGCACAGTGGTTAGCACAGTTTCTTCACAGCTCCAGGGTCCCAGGTTTAATTCCCAGCTGGGCCACTGTCTGTGCGGAGTCTGCACATTCTCCCCGTGTCTGCGTGGGTATCCTCCGGGTTCTCCGGTTTCCTCCCACAGCCCAAAGATGCGCAGGTTAGGTGGATTGGCCATGGTAAATTGCCCTTAGTGTCCAAAAAGGTTACCTGGGGTTACTGGGTTATGGGGATAGTGTGGAAGTGTGGGCGTAAGTAGGGTGCTCTTTCCAAGAACCGGTGCAGACTCGATGGGCCGAATGGGCTCCTTCTGCGCTGTAAATTCTATGAAAATCAGGACTTCCTTCCATCGAGGTTTTTCTTTCAAACCTTCTCCAGCTGCCCATGATTGTCGATTCCCAGTTCAACGCAGGCTTAACTTGCTTCTTAAGCGTAGCCACCTCAGGTAATAACTCTCCTGGTTCTAATGTTCTTTAATAAAAGCAGAAAGTGCTGGAAATACTCAGCAGGTCAGGAAGCTTCTGTGTGGAAAGAAACAGAGTGAATGATTTGAATCAAATATGGCTCGACTTAAAAAATCGTTAACACTGGATGAAGTCCTGAACCAGGAACACTCTCTCTGTCTATTCAGCTTACCTAGTCCAAAAGTCTAACTCACTGGTAGAAATCCTTCAGTTAACAAGAAGTCTGAATACTTTTAGCCAGCACACTGCATTTCAAACAACCTCTTTTGGACAGACATGTTCCTTCCTCGAGCAGCCATATTGTTCGTAAACTGCAAACTAAACATCCCACTTAAGACAGAACAACACCTATACTTAACTGCTTGGCTGTTCAGATATTTATCTCCAGGCATCTTGCTCACATGTTAATTTACTGGACTGCAGGTGCTTTACCAGAAATCAACTCCGTGAGAAAGAGGCCAACGCCCAATACTCAAATAGTAGTTTCCTTCCCCCTCACCACCAAAAGTACATGGCCAACACAGGTCAAAAGTCAATTGTCAACTCTCAGTACTTGGAAAGGTTAATTTCCACATCAGGAGGTGAAGAGGAGAAATATATATGAAAGATATATTTCAAGTCCCTTTTGGAAACATATTTCAAAACATCAGTTAATTTGAATGTCAATGCAGGTCTCCAAGCAATTCTCAACTTATTTTCAGCACTGCGCACAATTCCCTCAAGCATACACAATGAACAGAATTTACCTAAACATTGTAAAAGTTTAATTAAGGAGAAGCAATTTTAGCTTGGGAAAAAAATGCATACAAAATCTAAACATGTAGATTCCTTTGAACATTTTAAATTGTATATAATGATTAGCGACATCGATTGCTAAAATAGTGTGAGTGAGGTGTGTCAGCTGTGGTTTGGTGATAACACTCTGTGTCTGGAGGTTGTCATTCATGTCCCATTGCTTAAAATTCTAGGCTGACACTCCGAGGATTACTGCATCATCGGTGGCACCATCTTTCAGATAAGATATTAAACCGGGGCCCTTTCTGTCCCACTCAGTGGGTGGACAAATCCCAAGGAATTATCTCAAAGAAGACCAGTAGAGTTATCCATGGTCAATATTTATCCCTCAATTACTAAGTTTGAAAAAACAAAGTAGCTAGCAAGCTGTTTGTGGGAGCTAGCTGCTCAAAATTGGCTTCCAGATTTCCTACATGACAACAGTGACTATCTTCTTTTAAAAGAAGTACTTAAATTGGCTGTAAAGTCCTTTGGGAAATCCTGAATTCATGAATGGTCCTGGGCAGGATCAACCAGCCGCGTTGCGCCTGAAAAACAGCATGGCGCAGCCGACTGGTAGATGCCGGGAAATCCAACTTCCGGGATCTACATGGCTTGCCAGGCCTCACAAGATCTAACGTGATCTCGTGAGACGTCGCAATGTGAATCCTGCCCATTGTGTGTGGGTTCACTTCCTGACAAATCTGCATACTAGAGTGAGACAATTGGTCTCACTCCAATATTCATTCCCGAGATCTAACCAAGGCATGGGATCCAATTCCCTCACCTTGGAGATGCTGGGCGAGCGCCATTCCGTACTGATCTCCACAAACGGTGACCAGGCGGAAAGGCACTCGTGGGGGTCTCCCAGGGAATTGGAGGCCCCCAGATGCATGTCCTCTGCAATTGCTGGTGCCACTTGGGCACCCTGGAATTGCGAGCCTAGCACCCTGGCAGTGCCAGCTGGGTGCCAGCCTGGCACTGCCAAGGTGCCCAGGTGGTGCTGCCAGCTGGCAGGGGCAATGCCAGGGTGCCAAGCTGACATTCTTTGCGTGGTAATGATTGGGCCAGGGTGTGCCCTGCGCGTGTGTGTGTGGGGGAGGGGGGGGGGGTTCAGGAAAGCCTGGGGACCTCCCTATACTGAGTTGGGGCTTGGGCGGGGTTCCAGGGTCATGTCGGGAGCTCGAGAGGCCATTTAAAAATGGTGTCCCGATCTCTCTTTGCACTGAGGGGTTCTGGTGGACGGAGCTCCTCTGTACAGAAAATGGGGCTAAGAGTGGCCTCGTCGAGGAGTTACCCGCTCAGGCCCCCGATCATCCTAGGTGGGCGTTAGATAGCGGGGTGTTACTTGGTGCTCTGAGCAACACCCAGCTAACCTCACGCGTTATTGAATTCTGTCCCCGTTCGGGTAGATTGTGCTCATTATATAGCACAAAACTCTGAATCCCTTCCAATTCCTGGAGACTGTTCCCAATGGCTGCCATTCCCATTCGGCATTGTCAATCTGGCCAGCCACTTGGCAAGAAGAGAAAGGAGAAAATGATCCCACTGTTACTGTTGGCAGAACCGGCATGTCCCCAGGCTTTCTGGATTTTCCCCTCTCCTCTACACCACTCCCTCCCTCAATTTTAAATGAACTCTTCTGGATAGAGATGTTTCTTGTTCGAGTAGCAATATTGTTTTAAAACTGCAAACTAAAGATTCCGCTTAGGGCAGAGTTACACCCATAATTTACTGGCATATACAAGTAAACTTCTTGCTATTCTTGGCTATTCAAATATTTGCCTCCAGGCAACTTGTTCACGATGATTAGCACTGCCTCCATGACCAATGCGCAGGGTTACGGAGATAGGGAAGGGGAGTTGGCCTAGGTAGAGTTTTCTTTCAGAGGGTTGGTGCAAATTCGATGGCCGAATGGCCTCCTTCTGCACTGTAGGGAATCTATCGATTCTATGAAATATTGGAACAATGGGATGTATCTGATGTCCTTTGGTCAATGAGAAATACAAGTGCACCGGAGTTTAGGCATTCTATTAGAAGAACTGCATTTCGACTGACCACAGACTCATATTAACACACCCAAGCTTATAGATGCTCACAGTAAAGTTCCTGATCAATTTTGGGCATGTCCTTCACCCTTGACCTCTGAGACACCTTCTGTTCTGCATGTTAATATCTTCAGCATGATGGTGGAAGAAAATGTTGGTGCTAATATCTGTTCTTTTCCAGTCATTGCTGAAAGTAGGCAATGGAATGCAATTAGGAGGCAGGCCGTGATAGGGCACAATTTAAAAAGAACTATTTGTTCTATACCCAGGGCCAGGGAGAGAAATCACGATTCCTTGTGCTTCTCCTGTTTCCGGGCCCTCAGCTGTGTCTGCACAGCAAAACCTTTAAGAGACCAAAGAGGGCAGAGACAGAATAGTTCATAACTGTATCCACGTTTTCTTGATCAGCAAGTCTGAAAGCTCTGCTAATTGCTGCTTCTCACTACAATCTTTTTCAATATCTACTTTGCAAAACAATTTCATTACGATAATTCAATACCTCAAAACAACGCATAAAAAGCACAAAAATAGAATGGAAAAATAGGCACGTAGACAAAATGACAAGGTTGCAGCCAATGGAATAGGCCCGTGAGATTCATGTGCAGTGTAAAACAAGTTACTGATTCACGATGAGCCCATCATGCACTCCTACCCTGGTAATTTCACCCTGTAGTAAATGTCCATTGGCAACAAGGTGAACAGAACTCCTGCAAAGATTCCACCCTCTGTTCACAAGGTAATTATGTATGACAAAGGCCATCCAGCCCAGTTCATGTCATCCATCCCAGAATGATATGCAAACATACATATTATGAGCAGGAGTAGGCCATTTGGCCCCTCGAACCGGCTCTGCCATTTGATAACATTTCCTGAATTATATCAATGACTATGACTCAAAAGTATTTAATTGGCTGTAAAGTGATCTGAGCCATCATTAAAGGTGCGATATTAATGTAGCTTCTGTCTTTTTTCCATCACATCTGCGAACAGTAGGCAGAGTGACAATAGCAATGGTGAAATTGAAGGACAAGTGCTGATTCTCTAAGGATAATCAATCACAGACCAATCATTTGATGTTAGAAAAGTATAGTGTAATAGCGTGGCCCCTTTAAGTGGTGATCCTTTGTAGGCCACATGACCCATCATGAACCTATGGAAGTGGAGCGCACAACGCTGGGCCTGTTACAGACGCTGGTCAGCCGTCAAGAATGGCTGAGATACTGAACCAGAAACGTAATGTTTTTAAGTTTTTCAGGTGGTGCGGAAAGATCGATTTGTTCCGAGAGTGATGATATAAGGAATAGGGCTTAGTTATTTTATAAACAAAATTTATTAAGTCAAAAGAAAAGAAAACAATATTTAAACCTTTACTTCAGTTCTAGCACTAACAGATGTTTAGCACACTGGGCTAAATCACTGGCTTTTAAAACAAACCAAGGCTGACCAGCGACATGGTTCAATTCCTGTACCAGCCTTCCCGAACAGGTGCTGGAATGTGGCGACTAGGGGCTTTTCACAGTAACTTCATTTGAAGCTTACTTGTGACAATAAGCAATTTTCATTTAATTTCATGACATGAAGTTTCTTAACCGTAACACATTTGTTCCCATTATGCATCACGTCCAATAGGTATACAACTCTTATTCCACTTACATAGACATGCAAAGATGATGGGCGCGATTCTCCGGTCTAGTTACGCTCTCGCTCAAGCAAAACGAGGCCAGTGAATAATGGGAAAGGCCAAAAACGAGAACCGAGCCAGGCGTCAAACAGTTTGCAATGCAACTGACGTGTCCCGTAGGCGAAATCGGGATCTCGCCATAGCATGGCGAGAAACTAATTATAATTTTTTATTATTGTCACAAGTAGGCTTACATTACACTGCAATGAAGTGACTGTGAAAACCCCCTACAATTAACGAGAGCCACCCCATGTCCAATGGCCTCCTGTCATTTATCGGCCTCCCCAGCAAGTGCTTATGCTGGAGCCATTTAGTATTCCTTTTGAAAAATGTGAACCTGGTGGTAGGGCTTCTGTGGGGAGCCGAGGAGGTGAGTATCCATCTTGGCTCAAGGCAAAGAGCCCGGAATGCTAGGCTTGCCCCCCCGGGGCTTGGCGAGGGTCGGGGACCCTCAGCTAGGGGTGGGACCCCTCCGCAGGGATGAGCTGACATAGGGCAGCACGGTGGCGCAGTGGTAGCACTGTAGTCCCATGGCGCCGAGGTCCCTAATTTGATCCCGGCTCTGGATCACTGTCCGTGTGGAGTTTGCACATTCTCCCCGTGTGTGCATGGGATTCGCCCCCACAACCCAAAGATGTGCAAGGTAGGTGGATTGAACACACTAAATTGCCCCTTAATTGGAAAAAATGAATTGGGTACTCTAAATTTATTTTTAAAAAAGGGATGGGCTGACATAGGAGGGTGGGGGGGGGAGGCACTGTGGGGGGTGAAATTGGTCGTTACCCCATGTCCAACGGCCTCCTGTCATTCATCGGCCTCCCCAGCAAGTGCTCAAGCTGGAGCCGATTAGTACTACTTTTGAAAAACGTGAATCTGGTGGTAAGGCTCCTGTGGGGAGCCGAGTAGGTGATTATGGGGCAATTTAGTGTGGCCAATCCACCTAACCTGCACATCTTTGGGTTGTGGGGGTGAAACCCACGCTGACACGGGGAGAATGTGCAAACTCCACACGGACAGTGACCCAGGGCCGGGATTCAAACCCGGGTCCTCAGCACTGCAGTCCCACTGCGCCCCGTCCCGCCCCGGTGCTTCGCCCTCCTAACACTACAACATATAGGTGTTTCCCCAGGATGCATCCCATGCCAACCCCTGGATTGTTTGCCATTCCGGGGACAACCCTTGTCCCTGCCCATCTACCCCAAGAACCACCCATAACCCCACCCACTTCCTAGGCCTCTGGCCGTGCAGCTGAAAGATCTTGCTAATAGGGAATTGGCAGTGGTGGTTAAGTGAGCACTTCACACAACCCAAGTAGGTTCCTGTGGGTGGGCGGGCCATGTAGCATGTCAAAGTCATTGCCTAGGACCCCAATCACACCTTGATGCATGGACACTGCGCTTGAACACTGCGGAAGCAACACCTCACACGCAACATCAGAACACCCAGGGGATGGGACACGGCTCTGGGGACATGACAATGGCTGGAGGGTGGGTGAGTGCCACGGGTAGGAGAGAGAATGCCTGGAGAGATGGGCCAAGGGATTGGAGGTGAGCCTGCATTGCGTAAGAAAGTGACAGGGATGTCATAATGGTTGTGCACAAGAATGTTAATTGTTTTTCTTTTTTTAAATAAATTTAAAGTACCCAATTCTTTTTTTTTCCCCAATGAAGGGGCAATTTAGCATGGCCAATCCACATAGCCCGCACACCTCTGGGTTGTGGGGGTGAGACCCATGTAAACACAGGGAGAATGTGCAAACTCCACACGGACCGTGACCCGGGGCCCGGATCGAACCTAGATCCTCAGAGCCATAAGGCAACACCGACTGTGCCACCATGCCGCTGCACAAGGGTGTTTAATGTGTTTTACAATTCCCCACTCTCCCTATGTTGCCACCCACCCCACCCCAACCCTCTCCCCTCCTCCTCAGGTGCCCTCAGTGATCCTCAACGTGCTTGGCCCTCCTTTTATTTTTCAATTATGGAGCAATTTAGCGTGGCCAATCCACCTAACCTGCACATCTTTGGGTTGTGGGGGTGAAACCCACGCAGACACGGGGAGAATGTGCGAACTCCACATGGACAGTGACCCAGGGCCGGGATTCAAACCTGGGTCCTCAGCACTGCAGTCCCACTGTGCCCCGTGCCGCCCCTGTGCTTTGCCCTCCTAACACTACCACAACATATAGGTGTTCCCCCAGGATGCACATCAAGAGGTGGAGGCAGCCAGCTGCCTATCTCGCCTTTAGCCTTTGACGCCCCTGGTGGGCATCCTCTGGGGGCTCTGGGGCCGGAGGGCCCCGGCGCACTTGTTGATGGCACATTCAGAACCGTCTCACTCTCTCCCATGTGCTGACTTCAAGACGTGGCCTCATCAGAGGGGTGGAATTCTGGGGAGCTGGTGGCCACCGTTGCCACTCCATAGGATGGATCCGGGTTGGCACCCAGTGCCCCCTCCTCCCGGTCCATGGCCATAAGGTCCTGGGGTTCACCTTGGCATGGAGGGGTAGCTGGTTCGAGCTCTGCCAGCCCAGCGGTTCCCCATGGTTAGCACCATCGTGTCAACGCCCTTGGCAATGCTCCTCAGTGACTGGGCGATGCTCGGCAGCGCCTTGGCAATTGCCAACCTACGAAAGGAAGTATATACAGATAGATAAAGAGAGTTTGGCAGTCATATATGCCGTCACTGGGCAGCATGGTAGCACAGTGGTTAGCACAGTTGCTTCACAGCTCCAGGGTCCCAGGTTCGATTCCTGGCTTGGGTCACTGTCTGTGCAGAGTCTGCACATTCTCCACCTGTTTGTGTGGGTTTCTTCTGGGCACTCCGGGTTTCCTCCCACAGTCCAAAGATGTGCACGTTAGATGGATTGGGCATGATAAATTGCCCTATAGTGTCCACAAAGGTTAGCTGTGGTTACTGTGTTACGGGGATAGGGTGGAGGTGTGGGGTGTTCTTTCGATGGCTCAAATGGCCTCTTTCTGCATTGTAAATTCTATGTCTATGTCAAAAAATTGCACCAATATGTTTACGCTGCCACTCCACCATTGTCTCAAACCATAAACCGATACTTGAACTTTTCCGGATAATCCAGTTCCGCCGATCTCATCGGACAGAATGCAAAGATAGACATTGCCGTTGGTTGCGTCTTGTTACACTTTTCAACACAGACCAGGTACATAGATCTCAAATGCTGATGCTTTAAGCCGGACTCCTCTTCCACAGGCAGTATCTGCGCCTCCCATTCGACAGGAGATCGTCTTGGCTGTAAATTCTCTTGACACTCTGCCCAGTTAATTGGCACGTATCAAGACGTGAACTGACTGGCACCCAGTTTTACCAAAGGTAAACAGGATGGTTATCACCGACTGCCATTTTGATAAGTCAGAGCAAGTCAGGCCCGACAGTTTAGGGCTGAAATCACCTGTGTAGACAGGGTTCTTTTCTGAGAGTACAGAGTGTTCAGGCCACCCCTGGGGCAACAGTCACCTCTCCAGGAGTTGCACAACACGCATCCTGGCCAAACCAAATTGAAGATGTTGGCCAGGAGCTACAGTTGGTGGCCAGGGTTAGGCAAAGAAATAGAGGTTCTCGTCAATTGTTGCAAGCAGTGCCAGACGCAACAGACCCTTCCACCCACAGCAAAACTACACCCTGGGGAGTGCCCTTGGATAAAGCTCTACATCAATTTTGCTGGTTCTTTTATGGGAATGGTGTTTTTAATCATTGTGGATGTCCACTCAAAATGGTTGGAAGTCCAACTCATGCGATCAACGATTTCGTCAGCCACCATCACACAGCTGCGACAGAATTTTGCAACACGCGGCATCCTGGAGGTGATCATTTACGATAATGGCACCGCTTTCTCATCCGATGAGCTTCAACTCTTCATCAAGCCTAATGAAGCCACATACGTACAACACCCTACCACCCCGCTTCCAATGGCTTTGCGGAACGAGCAGTCCAAACCTTTAATCCTTCAATGAGGAAACAGCCCAACAGCCACTGCCATTTCAATTAGCCGATATTTTGCTCCCATACAACACGACCCCATATGCCAGCACCGGGGTTACTCCGGCTGAGTTGTTGATGGGTCGAGGCCCGAGGACCCACCTTGACCTTGTTCTCCCAAAATTGATGGGGAGGGTGGAGGCTAAGCAAGCCTCACCGAAGAAACACCATAACTCAACCAAGGGAGGTGGGCAGTTTTGAAGTGGAGGATTTAGTTTTCATTCAAAATTTTGGAGGGCGACCAGCTTGGGTACCTATGAAGGTTTCAGCAAGGACTGGCCTAGTGTCTTGTGTCATCACAGACAGAACCGCAGAGTGCAGATGCATGAAGATCATCCAAGAAAGCTGGAAGCTGCCAGCCCCACAGTGAGATGTGTGGACCCAGTGGTACTCACCACTGTACCAGCCACAGAGTCGATGGTGGTAGAACCAAGGATTTCTCAGGGGGAATTTCAGGTGTTAGCAGAAGTAGCTGGAGAAAGTGTCGGTACCGGCTCATCTTCAGAATCTGTATGACTGCCTGCCACTGATGGGAACTCTGATGTCTCGACTATTTTCTAACTGGGAAAAGGCTTAGGAAATCAGAAGCACAAAGGACTTAGGATCCTAGTTCAAGATTCTCCTAAGGTTAACGTGCAGGTTCAGTCGTCAGTTAGGAAGGCAAACACAACGTTAGCATTCATTCGAGGGCTAGAATGCAAGAACAGAGACGTACTTCTAAAGGTTGTATAAGGCTCTGGTCAGACCTCATTTGGAGTATTCGGAGCAGTTTTGGGCCCCAAATCAAAGGAAGGGCTGTCCTCGGAAAGGGTCCAAAGAAGGTTCATGAGAATGTCCCAGGAATGAAGAGCTTGTCGTATGAGGAGCTGTTGAGGACCCTGGGTCTGGATTACTCAAAGTTTAGAAGAATGAGGAGGGATCTTACTGAAACTTACAGGATACTGCGAGGCCTAACTCGAGTGGACATGTTTCCACCAGTAGGAAAAACTAGAACCCGAGGGCACAGAGCCTCAGACTGACGGGACGATCCTTTAAAACTGAGATGAGGAGGAATTTCTTTAGCCAGAGGGTAGTGAATCTGTGGAACTCTTTGCCGTAGAAGGCTGTGGGGGCCAAATCACTGAGCGTCTTCAAGACGAGATAAATAGGTTAGGTTCTTGACTAACAAGGGGATGAGAAACATATCAGACATGATTGAATGGCGGAGCAGACTCGATGGTTCGAATGGTCTAATGCTGCTCGTCCATCTTGTAGTCTTAATATAGAAGAACCAAGTGAGAGATGCAACATTCTGTAAGAGTCCGAAAGTTCCCTTATAGACCTCCCTTATAAACTTTACCCATTAGCTCCCTTCTGTTTGACTGTACATACTTGTATATAAAAGAGTACTTTTTATGTAAGTGTAAGGGAACGTAACGGAAAGGAATAGAATAGCGTGGCCCCTTTAAGGGGCGGTGCTTCATGGGCAACGTGACCTGCCTCGGACCTATGGAAGTGAAGCGCACAAACCTGGACTGATTGGAGCACGCAAACCTGGAGAGCGGGGGATCGTCAGTATAAGCCTGGGAGACGAATTAGTCCTGTGTTGGAGTTGTGTTGTTCTGTATGTAAAAAGTTCTTCCTTTTGTTAATAAATACCATTGTGATTTAACTCTGCCTCATCATATTACCTCACACCACAACATAGCCACAAATAAATCACTACATTTTCAATTAAATTCTGTAGCTAACCTCCCCAAACCCCTCCAAACCCTCATCCAAGCCTCTCCCAACCTTCCCCCAACAACCGTCCAAATGCCCCATCCAACATCCCTCCAAATCTCTCCCAACCATCTCCAAACTCGCTTCCCCTACTCTCTGAACCTTACCCCCAACCCCCTCCAAAACAACCCATTATAACCTACCTCAAACTCCCTCCCACCCTCACGCTAACCTTCTCCCAAACTCCACCCCACCCTCTCTCACACCTTCCCTTCAATAGTTCCCCAAACCTCCCTCCAGGTTCCCCTCCAAGGCCGTTCAATGTCCGTCCCCCCAAACAGCATTAAGTTCTACAATGACATAGAACATAGAACAATACAGCGCAGTACAGGCCCTTCGGCCCACGATGTTGCACCGAAACAAAAGCCATCTAACCTACACGATGCCATTATCATCCATATGTTTATCCAATAAACTTTTAAATGCCCTCAATGTTGGAGAGTTCACTACTGTAGCAGGTAGGGCATTCCACGGCCTCACTACTATTTGCGTAAAGAACCTACCTCTGACCTCTGTCCTATATCTATTACCCCTCAGTTTAAAGCTATGTCCCCTCGTGCCAGCCATATCCATCCGCGGGAGAAGGCTCTCACTGTCCACCCTATCTAACCCCCTGATCATTTTGTATGCCTCTATTAAGTCTCCTCTTAACCTTCTTCTCTCCAACGAAAACAACCTCAAGTCCATCAGCCTTTCCTCATAAGATTTTCCCTCCATACCAGGCAACATCCTGGTAAATCTCCTCTGCACCCGCTCCAAAGCCTCCACATCCTTCCTATAATGCAGTGACCAGAACTGTACGCAATACTCCAAATGCGGCCGTACCAGAGTTCTGTACAGCTGCAACATGACCTAATGACTCCGGAACTCAATCCCTCTACCAATAAAGGCCAACACTCCATAGGCCTTCTTCACAACCCTATCAACCTGGGTGGCAACTTTCAGGGATCTATGTACATGGACACCTAGATCCCTCTGCTCATCCACACTTCCAAGAACTTTACCATTAGCCAAATATTCCACATTCCTGTTATTCCTTCCAAAGTGAATCACCTCACACTTCCCTACATTAAACTCCATTTGCCATCTCTCAGCCCAGCTCTGCAGCTTATCTATGTCCCTCTAACCTGCTACATCCTTCCACACTATCGACAACACCACCGACTTTAGTATAGTCTGCAAATTTACTTACCCACCCTTCTGCGCCTTCCTCTAGGTCATTGATAAAAATGACAAACAGCAACGGCCCCAGAACAGATCCTTGTGGTACTCCACTTGTGACTGTACTCCATTCTGAACATTTCCCATCAACCACCACCCTCTGTCTTCTTTCAGCTAGCCAATTTCTGATCCACATCTCTAAATTACCCTCAATCCCCAGCCTCCGTATTTTTTGCAATAGCCTACCGTGGGGAACCTTATCAAACGCTTTGCTGAAATCCATATACACCACATCAACTGCTCTACCCTCGTCTACCTGTTCAGTCACCTTCTCAAAGAACTCAATAAGGTTTGTGAGGCATGACCTACCCTTCACAAAGCCATGCTGACTATCCCTGATCATATTATTCCTATCTAGATGATTATAAATCTTGTCTCTTATAATCCCCTCCAAGACTTTACCCACTACAGACGTGAGGCTCACCGGTCTATCGTGGTCTCTGCTCCCCTTTTTGAACAAAGGGACCACATTTGCTGTCCTCCAGTCCTCTGGCACTATTCCTGTAGCCAATGATGACATAAAAATCAAAGCCAAAGGTCCAGCAATCTCTTCCCTGGCCTCCCAGAGAATCCTAGGATAAATCCCATAGATAAGTCCCGGGGACTTATCTATTTTCAGCCTGTCCAGAATTGCCAACACCTCTTCCCTACGTACCTCAATGCCATCTATTCTATTAGCCTGGGGCTCAGCATTCTCCTCCACAACATTATCTTTTTCCTGAGTGAATACTGACAAAAAATATTCATTTAGTATCTCGCCTATCTCTTCAGACTCCACACACAATTTCCCATCCCCGTCCTTGACTGGTCCTACTCTTTCCCTAGTCATTCGCTTATTCCTGACATACCTATAGAAAGCTTTTGGGTTTTCCTTGATCCTTCCTGCCAAATACTTCATGTCCCCTCCTTGCTCGCCTTAGCTCTCTTTAGATCCTTCCTCGCTACCTTGTAACTATCCATCGCCCCAACCGAAACTTCACACTTCATCTTCACATAGGCCTCCTTCTTCCTCTTAACAAGAGATTCCACTTCCTTGGTAAACCACGGTTCCCTCGCTCAACGCCTTGCTCCCTGTCTGACCGGTACATACTTATCAAGAACACGCAGTAGCTGATCCTTGAACAAGCTCCACTTATCCAGTGTGCCCAACACTTGCAGCCTACTTCTCCACCTTATCTCTCTTTCTCTCCCCCTCCCCCCCCCCCCCCCCCCCCCCAAGTCACATCTAATGGCATCATAATTGCCCTTCCCCCAGCTATAACTCATGTATTTGACTTCCCATTTTTCAAGCAGGAACACGAGTTGCTGCTTCTCAACGTCTGGAAAGGTTCACGATTTCCTGGTGGGCTTCGCAAAAAAAAAATTCAAATTGTCAAACTCTCTGAAGGTAGGAAGTGTCATTATCTACACACGATGGGTCCATTATATTGCAGCGGTGGCTCACTGATGAGGTTGAGGCTTGTGTGCTTAAACATTAACATCTTTATTGGTGAAATGTAAGTCACCACATTCCCAGAGGATTAGGTTGCTCCTCCCCACCTCCGAAAGACAGCTGACTGATGGGTATTCGAACCCAAGGGTCACCACATCTCAGGCAAGGGCAAAAGGAATAAGAATAGAGTCCATGCTGTTGGCATGGTTCTGCATCACAAATCAGCTGTCCAGCCAACTGAGCTAAGGGTAGACAAAGGCAGTGCCAGCCCTGGGGTAATCCAGGTCCCATTCATGGTTTAGCACCAGCGCCATGTAGAATTTGTGCAATTCCAAAGCATGCCAACCCTCATCCGGGTGAAGATAGCACTGGAGCACGCCCATCTGTTGATGGGTTATCTGGGGCCAGAGGGCACCTGTACGACCCATGGTGCTAAGTTCACAGTGGGAAGTCAGTGACGTGCGCAGTTGGATAGCGGTCTTGCAAGCTGCAGTATTGGTGGTCTATGCCTGGCCACCCCGATACCACGGCCTACCTCCTGGCCGCCCCCATTTCTCCCCATCCCTGTCAGATGCCCTCCAGCCAGCGGCACAAGTGACAGCACTATAGCACTGTTGGGCACCCTTCACACCTGTTTCCTAATTGTTAATACCACAAATGACCCACACTGTTGGTAATTCCTCTTGGTGGAGGCGAGCAGTGTGAAAAGGCCTACAAAATGCCAGGTTGGGCCTGTTAATATGCCAATGACATTTTCTGTACAATTAGCAACACAGTTTTTTGGCCAACACAGAATTCTCCACCCAATTGTATTTCACGATCCTGGCATCGCTGGCTGGAGGATCCCACCCCAGGTATCTCAGCTCGGTCTGGCTGCTCAGCATAGATGAACTGTAGGCACCCACAGACCCTGGGCCCCAGCGTTTGGCACTGTCTGCACCAGACCACCTTTGCCAGGCCTAGGCTTTGCTGCCACCTACCATCACCATCATGGAATTGCATGGCTGAGGCACATTTTGGTTCACGAAACTATGCAGGTCTTTGAGGAAATCAAAATTTCCCCCCCGCATCCCTGAACTGTTTTTGCATTCCTTTTCCATGGGTCAGGAACGCCACCTGTGTGAAGTGAACATCCTGGACACTGGGTTGCCTGGTATAGGAGGACCACTGAAAGCCATGTCGGTGCCTTTAAGCTCAAGCCCCAGGTATTAAGAAAAAGCACTTTTAAGTGTTAAATCTAGGATTAGAGCAGCCCCATCTTATTTGTGGTACTTCCAAGCACTGGCAGAGTAGTAATGCCAGTCTCAAATGCCTCACTCAGCCTCTGCGGCAAGGGGGCATCACAATGTTTAGTGGCTATTTGGGGGGGGGGGGGGGGGTAAATTAGCCACCCAAGAGGCTTTACAGGCGCAGGGTAATGAAAAATAAAACCCGAAAATGCTGGATAACCTCAGATCAGACAGCATCTGTGGTGAGAGAAACAAGAGTTAACATTTCTTGTCCATAAGACCTTCTTACAGTGCTTACATACAGATCTGAAACCTTAACTCCATTAACCGATGCTGCTGGGCCTGCTGAGATTGGTTTTAAAATTTAGAGTACCCAATTCATTTTCTCCCATTAAGGGACAATTTAGTGTGGCCAATCCACCTAGCCTGCACATCTTTTGGATTGTCAGGACAAAACCCACACAAACACGGGGAGAATGTGCAAACTCCACACAGACAGTGACCCAGAGCCAGGAACAAACTTGGGAACTCGGCGCTGTGAGGCAGCAATGGTCTGAACTGGTATACCTTAAACTGGACCACCAGTTAGAAAATACTACAATCAAGAAAGCACAATATCTCCTATGCTTTCTCAGGAAATTTGGCATGCCCACATGGACTCTTGCAATTTTTGACTTACCATGAGCAATTTCATTTTGTTTTCCCCCCACCTCACTCATTTGTTCAGCAGTTGAATTGATTCATTATATAATCCAAGGAGGTACTAGTTCCTGAAGTGTAGTTCTGAATTGTCCTGTTTGCTAGGAATCATTCTGTACCTGTTTTGCGATTGAATTATCAAAAACATTGTGTTCATTACAAGAAAAATATATTACAATAAAGATACCTAAAAGTTTATTCCATACACCATTGAAATATCACAATATAAATCAACCTATTGTGTTTGAAGTTGGTGATCTAAAGTTTAAGGCGCCTCCTCGAATCAATGAAACAATTGGAGTATCCTAGAGGGAATTCGAACTGGTGTCAGGAAAAAACAGATTCAGAAAACTATACAAGTGTAATTCCCACACCCATGCACATTCAACCCATTTAGACTGTTTGACACTAAAATCATCTATTATTGGACATTGTGTGCTTTAGATTTGCAGGTGTAATCAAGCTTCCATACAGGGCATTAAATAACTATTAATATTCAAGTAGGTGGTTAAAAATACAAGTTTTGCATTATATAGAAACAATTTTGGATTAGGTAAAATATTACCAATCTTTAGGTGCTATAGGGCCCACTGAGTGCAACATTTTAGCTAATTACCCGTTTCATTTAGGATACAGGTTCTGACCAGAGCTTCAGTGACAGCATAAGGGTCACAGTTTGCAGCTGGTCTTCTGTCCTCCAAGTATCCACAACCATCTTGTCCAACCTGCCGGGGAATTCTAATACTAGCCCCACGGTTTGCTATTCCAGCTGAGAAGTCAGAGATGCTTGATGTTTCGTGCAGTCCGGTTAGCCTTCTGGAATTATCTTGTCCTCGTTTTGGATCATACACGCTGATGTGGTATTGGTGTCTCTTACTCAGCTTTTCAATCGCTTCTTCAATATACCTAAATTAAACATTTATACATGGAAATGTTATCTCTGATTCAGCCCTCATCCAGGAGGATTTCAACCTAGTCTCTACTTCAAACAAAAAAAGTGCACATTACACAAGGTCATTAAAAACACTAGGGGTGTGCTTTTCAGATTTATTCCACCAGTCAACAAGATTACAGCTGATCTGAAGTAGCCACAGCTCCACATTCCCATCTGTCCCCTATAAGGAAGCAAGGGGGCTGCAGAAGGCTTTGGACAGGCTAGGAGAGTGGGCAATTAAGTGGCAGATGAAATACAATGTGGAAAAGTGTGAGGGGATGCTCTTTGGAAGGAGGAATTCAGGCATAGACTATCTTCTAAATGGGGAAATGCTTAGGAAGGAACAGTTGAGGACTCTGGGTCTGTACTCGTTGGAGTTTAGAAGGATGAGGGGGGGGGGGGCATCTTACAGGATACTGTGAGGTCTAGATAGAGTGGATGTGGAGAGTTTGTTTCCACTTGTAGGAAAAGCTAGAAGCAGAGGACACCATCTCAGACTAAAGGACCCTCAGACTCCACCCTATGCACAAACCCTCCTCTATCCGCCCCCATAGAGTGTCTGGATCCTTAAATGACCCCCGCACCTTATCAATATCCTTAACATAAAAGATTAGGTAGTGCCAACCCCACCCCTGACTGCTTAGCGATTTGCAAAAACATCCTCCAAACCAAACAAAAGCGGATATAAATTTATTAACCCTGCGAAAGGAAGCCTTGGAAAAAGATTGGGAACCGCTGGAAAAAAAAAAAAACCTCTGGAGAATATTTATCTTCACTGTCTGTACCCTTCTCGCCAAGGTCAGGGGAGGGCATCCCACCTTTTCAAATCGGCCTTCACCCCATGCACCAGACTAGCAGAAGTTAAGTTTAAGGAGCAAGGCCCAATCTTAATCTTAAGTTTCTTATTGAAACTTACTAGATTCTACATGGCCTGGATAGAGTGGATGTGGAAAGGATGTTTCCACTTGGAAGGCAGAAGAATGGGGATGACAAAAATATCAGCCATGATTGAATGGCTGAGCAGACACGATGGGCCGAGTGGCCTAATTCTGCTCCCATGTCTTATGGTCAAACACTGGTCAAAAATCTGTCTAACTCAATCTTTATTCAATGAGCCAAGCCTCCACTGCTCTGTGAAAAAGATTCAATCCTCATCTCCCATCTTAAAATAGGAAACCCTTTTCTTAGTGCTGCCTACTTCTAGATTCCTCACATGAGGAAACATCCTCTGCAAGTCCCCTCAGAATCCTTTAAAAAAAAAAGTTCAACATAATTTTTCCAAATTCCAATGAAAGCTCAACAATTTCTCACAAGAGGACCTCTTCAGTGCAACACGGTGGCGCAATGGTTAGCATTGCTGCCTCACAGCACCGAGGTCCCAGGTTCGATCCTGGCTCTGGGTCACTGCCTATGCCGAGTTTGCACATTCTCCCAGTGTTTGCCTGGGTTTCTCCCCCTCAACCCAAAGATGTGCAGGGTATGTGCATTGGCCACGCTAAATTGCCCCTTAATTGGAAAAAATTAATTGGGTACTCTAAATTAAAATTAAAAAAAAGAGGACCTCTTCCAAGGAATCGGTCAAGCAAATCATCTGCTTCCAATACAAATATATCCTTCCTTAAACTCCAGTCGCACCAATGCCCTGTACGACTTCCCTGCTTATACTCCATTCTCCTTGCAATAAAAGGGCAAGATTCCATTTGTTTTCCCAATCACTTGCTGTACCTGCATACTAACATTGTGATTTCTACACCAGATCACTCCGATCCCCTGGACTGCGGTCTCTGCGCTTTTCCTGCCGAAGGGGTTAATTTCCCACATTATATTCCATCCACCATTTTTCCCAACTCATCCCTTTGCAGACTCTTTTCTTTTAAAGTAAGCATTTTACTGGGGTATTTTTGGTTTTACAACAATGTCAAAATAAACAATACAAGTCTATAAACTTATTGCACCTGCTTCCTCCCTTACAGGTCCCATCTTTATTAACCCCCTACTCTAAACTAAACAAACCCCCCCCCCCCCCCCACCCCGCTGAAGATTAATTTTCTGCTAAGAAGTCGACGAACGGTTGCCACCTCCGGGCGAACCCCAACAGTGACCCTCAAGGCGAACTTGATTTTCTCCAAAAAGAGAAAGGTAGCCACATCAGTAAGCCAGGTCTCTGGCTTCAGGGGCTTGGAGTCCCTCCAAGCTAATAGTATCCGTCTCCGGGCTACCAGGGAAGCAAAGGCCAGAACGTCTGCCTCTTTCTTCTCCTGGAGTCCCGGATCTTCTGACACCCCGAAAATCACCACCTCCGGACTCAGCGCCACCCTTGTTTTTAACAGTGGACATGACGTCAGCAAACCCCTGCCAAAATCCCCCAAGCCTCCGGCATGCCCAGAACATATGGACATGGTTCGCTGCCCCCCCCGCACACCTGTCTTCTACACCAAAGAACCTGCTCATCCAGGCCATTGTCATGTGAGCCTGGTGAACGACCTTGAACTGTATCAGGCTGAGCCTGGCACATGTTGTGGATGTGTTGACTCTACTCAACACATCCGCCCAGAGACCATCCTCTACCTCCTCCGAACTCCTTTTCCCATTTGCGCATGTCCTCTAACCCCATGAGCTCCTTATAGATGTCGGAGACCTTCCTTTCCCCCACACTGGAAACTACCCTATCCTGAATCCCCCTTGGTGGTAGGAGTGGAAAGGTTGAGACCTCTCTACGTAAGAAGTCCCACACCTGCAGGTACCTAAATTAGTTTCCCCTCGCCAAGCCAAATTTCTTCTCCAGCTCCCTCAAGCTAGGAAAGCTCCTTTCATTCAACAGATCCCCCATCCTCAATTCTTGCCCTCTCCAAAGCCCCCCCGTCCATTGTTTCCCCCCCCCCCACCTTTCTGATCATGGCTATATCCGCTGCCCAATAATAGTTACTGAAGTTTGGCAGCACCAGCCCACCCTCTCCCCAGCTCTGCACAATCATCCTTCTTTACTCGCAGGGTCTTACCCACCCGTGGTAACTACGAACTAGTTTAAAAAAGGTCTACCGAATGAAGATGGGGAGACACTGGAGCACGAACAGGAATCGTGGAAGGACCGTCATTTTCACCGTCTGGACCCTCCCAGCTAGTGACAACAGGAACGCGTCCCACCTCCGAAAATTGTCCTTCAGTTGGTCCTCCAGACGGGCCAAATTAAGATTGTGTAGCCATTCTCATTCCTACACTACTTGGATGCCTAGATAGTGGGCAGCACGGTAGCATTGTGGATAGCACAATTGCTTCACAGCTCCAGGGTCCCAGGTTCGATTCCGGCTTGGATCACTGTCTGTGCGGAGTCTGCACATCCTCCCAGTGTGCGCGTGGGTTTCCTCCGGGTGCTCCGGTTTCCTCCCACAGTCCAAAGATGTGCAGGTTAGGTGGATTGGCCATGATAAATTGCCCTTGGTGTCCAAAATTTCCCTTAGTGTTGGGTGGGGTTACTGGGTTATGGGGACCAGGTGGAGGTGTTGACCTTGGGTAGGGTGCTCTTTCCAAGAGCTGGTGCAGACTCGATGGGCCGAATGGCCTCCTTCTGCACTGTAAATTCTATGTCTATGCCCAAAACTTACCCCTACCACTCTGAACGGCAGTTCCCCCAGTCGCCTATCCCTTTGCAGACTTAGCACCCGCCTCAACTTTTATCAGCAGCAATTTGGTTACAACACAGTCAGTCCCTGTACCCAAGTCATTAAATAGATCATAAATACCAGAGGTCTGAGCACTAGCTCCTATGGCACTCCATTAGTTTGTTTGCCAATTGAAACAGCACCCTGTTAGTTAATCCTCCACTTGTACCAATATATCACCCCAACATGCTTACCTTCCGCAGGAACCTTTTACACATATTGGTTCCCCTTCATCCAATCTGCTGGTTACATCTCTATTTATCAAACACAATTTCCCTTTCGCAAAACCATGTTGTCTCTGCCCGATTAGATTACAATTGTCTAGATATCCTGCAACTACTCAATAATGGATTCCAACATTTTCCTAAAAACAGATCTTCGATTAACTGGCCTACGGTTTCCTCAGTGGTTACTTCCAATTCTCACTGCAATCTTCCAAAAATCTAGAGAAAGTTGAAAGATCACACACAGGGCATCCATCATCTCTTCAGCCACTTCCTTTCACACCACCCTACTGTAGTCTCAAGCCCCATTAATTTTCTTTGTACGTTTTCCTCAAGTGATGCTTTTGGTCTCTTCTATTGTGAAGACAGATACCAAATACTTCAAAGTTTGTCATTTCCCATTATTAATTGTGCAGACATGATAAATTAATGACATGGTAACTGTCACTACTTATTCCCTTTTTTGATATTAGTCATTTCTTGAAAGGCAGGTTTTGCTCGTTTCTAAAGTTGTTCTAACCTTCTGGCCGACCACTAATATTTGGAGCATTATACATTTTTCTTTTGCAATTAGATACCATCCTTAATTCCATGGATGGATTATGCATCTTGGCATCTTATCTGCTTAAACGTCTTCCATAGCTTCTCTAAAAAGGTACTTTCCCATTTCACTTTAGCCAACAGATTTGCCTCGACACTAGTTACAGACCCATATTTCTCATTTTTGAACTGCAAAATTCTATCGTGTCAGGACTTTTCTTACCTAGAGGATCCATTACTAATTAACCCGGTCTCATCATACACCACCAGAACCAAAATAGTCTTTTCCTTGGTTTATTGATTTTTGCATTGAAAATGACAGAGCCTGGTCCAATGCAATGGACGATATTTGTTCAAATCAATTGACAGAAAGCACATACAAATTCTAAAGTAAAGTAGATAGTCATCAACCAATAATAAAAGCATGCAAGATTAGTTTAAAAAAAGTGATCAATATTAATGGACACTATATAAAAGCATTAAGAAAATCAGAGCAGGTGCTAGAAGGGAAAATATTCTGATCTTATGATCTTGAGGGACTCAGAATCCTACAGTACAGAAGGAGGCCATATCAGCCCATCTAGTCTGCACTAACACCAAGTACCCCACCTAGACCCTATCCCCATAACCCAAAGGGGAGAAAACCCATGCAGACACAGGAAGTGCAAACTCCAGCCAGTTGCCCAAGGTCAGAATCAATCCTGGGTCCCTGGTGCTGTGAGGCAGCAGTGCTAACCACAGTGCCGCCCCAGATAGGCAAATCAAAAGCTTAGTCAATGAGATTGAGGGGGGAGGGGGTATATTTAGGGAGGAAATTCTGTAGCACAGGGTATGGTTGGGTGGGGCAAAGACAGGAGGGTAAGTATCAAATTAGAGGAAGAGTAAAATTCAAAAAGGGCTGTAGAGATGGAACCACAGTTATTGGGAGGGACAATGCAAAAAAATAAATTTAAACATACAATTGGAAATTAGTGACATTTTAGGGGACTGGAAGCCAATAATAGTTCAGGGAGAACAGTTTAATAGCAAGTGGAACTGCAGGGCACGATAAGAACTGAATGTGGAGGACACGAGATGGGCCACATTAGCATTTGGAATAGTCAAGACTAGAGGTAACTAAACTATGCAAGCACTCGACGAATTTGTATCTGATCGATGATCTAACACCATATACCAACCATTGCCATACCCCTCAATACATCTGGTTATGGACACATCCAGTTAACAAATCTGCTAATCTCAATTAAAATTAATTAACTGAGAATTAACTTAATTGTATAATAGAATTCTAATCATCTACCACAAATACACACCTGAAAGACTTGGATCCAACCATTAAGCATTGTCCCTTTGTCTGTTTCCTTGTAGATGGTTTATGTTAGAAACATAGGAAAATAGGTGCAGGAGTCAGCCATTCGGCCCTTCCAAGCCTGCACCACCATTCAATATCATACAAATTCAGTATCCCACTCCCTCTCCATACCCCTTGATCCCTTTAATCGCAAGGGCCACATCCAGCTCCCTCTTGATAATATCCA
The DNA here is from genome assembly GCF_047496885.1 of Scyliorhinus torazame. NCBI lineage: Eukaryota > Metazoa > Chordata > Chondrichthyes > Carcharhiniformes > Scyliorhinidae > Scyliorhinus > Scyliorhinus torazame. The sequence continues at coordinate 69,257,385 of NC_092728.1, forward strand.
ACGAACTGGCCCCAACAGCTTTCTGTGGGAGAGAATTCCACCAGTTCATAACTCAGAAGTAGCAGTTCTTTCTCAACTCAGTCCTGAAGGGCTTCCCTCTTATTCTTAGGCTGTGACCCCTAGTTCTGGATGTCCTAAACATTGGGAACATTCTTCCCACATCTAGCCTGTCCAGACCCATCAGGATTTTATATGTTTCTACGAGATCCCGGCTCATTATTCTAAACTCCAATGAGTACAAGCCCAGTCAATCTAGTCTTCCATTTGTCAGTCCTGACATCCCAGGAATTAGTCTGGTGAACCTTTGCTGGACACCCTTAATAGCAAGAATATCCTTCCTCAAAACTAGGAAACCAAAACTGCACACAATACTCAAGGTGTGGCCTCACCAAGGCCCTGTATAACTACAGCGAGACAACCCTACTCCTATATTTCAAATCCTCTCGCTATGAAGGCCAGCATTCCATTAGTTTTCCTCACTGCCTGCTGTACCTGCATACCACACTTCAGCAAATGTTCCGCCATGATACCCAGGTCTAGTTGCACATCCCCTTTCCTAAACTGCCACCATTAAGGTAATAATCTGCGTTCCTGTTTTTGCCACCCAAGTGGATAACCTCACATTTACCCACATTATATTGCATTTGCCGAGTATTTGCCCACTCAGCTAACCTGCAGCCTCTCTGTATCTTGCCACCCAGCTTAGTGTTGTCTGCAAATCTGGAGATATTGCACGCAATTCCTTTGTACAAATTAATGTATATTGTGAACTGCTGGGGGTCCCAGCATGGACCCCGTGGTACCCCACTAGTCACTGCCTGCCACTCTGAAAAAGAACCAGTTTATTCCCACTCCGTCTCCTGTCTGCCAACCAGTTCTCTATCCACATCACAAGTTCTATATCCAAGGGGCAACATATTCCTACTGGGACAGTTTTAGGATGTTCAATTCAGAAAATAAACATTTATAAATCAGTGGTGGATGTAGCTCATGTGATTTAGACCATAGACTTCACTGTGCAGAGGCTATAGTTCTTGGGAAGGATACAAAATATCCCAATGGTACCTTTAAAGTGGTAACTAGGGTAAAGGTCCATAGAATTTGTTTTGGGCGACTTAATACAAGGATAATGTCTGCCAACCGATGCCAATTATTAATGCTGCAATTATCCATCCAAAGACTAATCATGAATTTGGAACAAAATAATCCTGACATTTCAAATGTATCACCTTCATTACCAAGTAGATCTATGATAGATACTTACTGACAATGTTTAAATTGGCTTGATTTTAATCATTGAATGTTTAAAATCAGTTTAAATTGACCTATTTACACACAAGCAACACGTTTCTTTAACCCATAGATATTACAAATGATTAAAATCTTACTTGATTCCGCCTTCCTTCCGCATGGCTTCTGTGCTGAAGTTAGCATGGCATCCAGCTCCATTCCAATGTCCAGTTATTGGCTTTGGGTCAAATGTAGCGACAACTCCAAAGTCTTCACAAATGCGATGAAGGATATATCTGGCAACCCACAAGTGATCTCCCAGTTCTATCCCTTCACATGGTCCCACTTGAAATTCCCACTGGAAGAGATAAATAAGCTCATAGTTTAATATAAAATTTTCCATTGAACTACCAGGCAAGCATGCAACCTCTGCCCAAATTTATACCTGCGATGGCATGACTTCAGCATTGGTTCCCGATATCGTCACTCCAGCATAGAAGCATGCTTTATAGTGAGCTTCCACTATATCTCTACCAAAAGCTTTATCTGCTCCAACTCCACAATAGTAGGGTCCTGTTATAAATTAGTCAGAATGCAGCAAGTGTGGGTTATTTCACAACATCTCATTTACAATGTTTATCTTCCATCTCTATTTTTAAGATAGAAGTAATTTTACAAGCTAGCAATAATTAGTTATTTACTGTAACTTAGAACCAATTATTTAACCCTATTGTTTATCATAAATTTATCAAGTGATACCTCTTGTCCCCAGATTACTGTATTCACATTCTTGACAAATTCACTGGTTGAACTGTTAATACATGTATTAATTCCCTCATTCCAACTGAAATGGTTTTCCTCAACAGCCCATAAATGAGAACTTTAATGTGGGACAAGTCCTTGACTGATGTCATTCCAATACATTTGGCTAGATGCCACAAAATCTGCCCTTTTATTAATTCTTGGAAATAAAACAGGGAGAAGTTAAACACAAAAAGTTCCCAGAAAATAAGAGGTGTACCTCAACTATTCCCCCCCCCCCCCCCCCCCACCACCCCATAGCATAGAGGTGTGTCATGATATATAACAGGTTTTCAGGCCAAACAACTAAATAGAACAGAAATTGCCAGAGGGATAAATTGGAGCATAGCCCAAAAAGAACAAACAGGAACAGAAACTTATTAAATTAAAATGTGAAAACTGGGTAAAATTTGCTTTAAGAAAAATGCAGCTGCCAAGGGCATCCCATATTGTCTCTCCTCACCTTGTGGCCCTGGAAACCCATTTTCAGGCCAGCCATAAGGATGTCCATTGATTCCTAATAGAGTGTATTCTTGTTCCAACCCAAACCAGGGATGAGAGGAGCTCGCCTTGTCCATCGCCTCTTTACACGTTTGTCTCAAGTTAGTTTCTACAACACAATTTGGAGCAGTTAGGTTCCCAAACCAAAAAATACATTGATAATATTTGAGGAATGGAATAGAATTTGGGGGGGGGGGGGGGGGGAGGAAAGAAGAAAGAGAAAGAAAGAAGAAAAAAAAAAGAGGCTAGGAAATTAGACCATTTAAACAGGGGGAGGAATAGTCGCTTGGTCATCTTTCCAGGATATCTCCTCTCCGTCCCCAAAAAACAAAGTCAAAACATTAACCAGCATTAATTCAAAGCAGTTGAACCAGGCAGCAGTTCCACATAACTCACCTGCTGGGTTCCTATTGTATTTGAGAACTTCGCAGAGCACAAGCTTGTTGGGATCCAGGGTGAAAGGATCCCGGAACATGTGGGCCGGAATCAGATACATGTCGCTGTTGGAGCCTTCCGATTGAAAGGTACTGGAGCCATCAGCATTCCACTCCGGGATATCTGTTGGAAGTGGGGGAAGACAGCAAAGCTACAATCAGCCAAGTTTAAAAATCATCTGAATAAAGTCACAGCATTACTGTGTGTGTAAACTTTAAATTATAAATACGCGACCTTGAACAGTCTTCGGCTCAAAATCCAGAGTTTTGGTTTTACTGCGAAGACATTCTCCTGTACCATCGATCCACACGTAGGTAGCCTGCACCTTGCCACCCTGGGGCAGTTTAAGGTACTGTTCCCGGACGGCTTTGTTCAGCTTGGAACTTACAGCCACTGACATCCTGACAGCTTTCCAAAAAAATAGATAAAGTGCAAAACGTCAGACCATTGAAAAAAGAAACGCCAAGTTCTTCTCAACACTACACGGGGCTGTTTCTGCACTCACCACTCGCTCAACTCCAGGAGGAACTTTTAAAAAAGGCAAAATTGATCGTTCAGGAATACCGTCTCCGACAGGTTGATATAGAAGGGGAGGAACATATCCGTCCCGCCCAGAGTGTCGACTCATAGGCTGACACGTGGCAGAGGTGGGGTTTTAATCGCATCACTGAGGAATCAAATGACTTCCTAATGGAAGTTAAGCACGACGTGTACAGGGCGTGGTTGACAACACATTGACTCAACCAGTCAACCTGGGCTAGTGAGAAGGCAGCACGAGTTGCCCTCCTTCATCTCAGGGGGCCCCAGATTGTAAATCGGGCTCCTTGTTCACGACCACCAAACCCCCCCCCCCCCCCCCCATGAATAAGACCACATTTAGTACGCCAAAAAATCATAATGAGTTATAGAAGTGAGGGGGGGATGGGCCTGTGCTTGGATAGAGTGTTCTTTCAGAGGGTAGGTGCAGCCAGTGGGCCGAATGGTCTCCTGCACTGTACGGATTCTATGATTTGATTCTGTTTTACCAATCTATGATTCTTTGATAAGTTGTCTACTTGACTCAGCTGACAATCGTCAACTTACAATGGTAGAAACAAAAAGATTTATGCTTTCCAGCAGGGGAGGATGAAAGGTTTGGGCAGGGGCTGGTGTCCATTACATCAAAAGTGGGAATTAGTGGAGTGCACTCACTCTTCAATTTGGTGACATGGAAACATTGAAATCTAGCATGTTGAAGGTGGTGGGAAAATGTGGATCAGTGGAATGAGGGAGTCAGGGCAGGAACGAGGTGGGGGTTCAAACCAGAGTGTGCTTTCCCTCAGGCAGGCTCTGATCCATTTACCTGGCCTGACATTCACTCTGTCCCTTGCACTGAACAGCCCATATACAAACATTCAGGAACTCCAGGGGTCCGAAGAAGAATCATGCTGGATTTGAAACACTAACTCTGTTTTTGTCTCCACTTTGAAGTTTCCAGACTTGCTGATTTGTTCCAGCAATTATTTTAATTTCAGATCCCCAGCGTCCATAGCATTTTGCTTTTACTTTAGTGAGTTCAAAAAATTTCAGGTCATAACCTCTGCTGATGTTTATTTTTGAACAATAGCTACTAATGATTCTGTTATTTGCATAAATACCGCTAATAGGCCAACCTTTTGTTTCCGCACTTATTAAATTATCATCTCTTTTTGCCTTGCACCATCATCCTTTTACCGCTAAACTCCTGCTTCTTATACTATCACAGACCGCCCGACTTGCTTTTCCTCGCCTCCTTTTCCTGCTTCTGAGCTTGCTTAAAACCTGTTACACCCCTTACTTTCGCCACCTCTGACATAAAACCACCAACTCCCGCAGGTGCTGCGTGACCTGCTGTGTATTTAAGCATTTGCCGTGACACTTGGAAAATCGCGGTAGAATTGGCTGGAGTCAACACGGATTTATGAAAGGGAAATTCATGTTTAACAAACCATTTGGGAGGTTTTTCTTAAGGATGTAACTGGCAGAGCAGATAAGGGGGAACTGGTAGGTGTGGTATATTTAGATTCTTTTTGTACCCAATTCATTTTTTCCATTTAAGGGGCAATTTAGTTGGCCAATCCACCTACCCTGCACATCTTTGGGTTGTGGGGGCGAAACTCACGCAAACACGGGGAGAATGTGAAAAGTCCGCATGGACAGTGACCCAGTGCCGGGATCGAACCTGGGACCTCGGCGCCATGAGGCAGCATTGCTAACCACTGCGTCACCGTGCTGCCCTCATATTTAGAATTTTTAAAAAGCTTCCAATAAGGTCCTGTACAAGAGGTTAGTAAACAAAATTAGAGCACGTGGATTGAGTGGAGGGTCTGCGATTGGGGTGGAGTATACTGCCGTACAGTGAGAACTGGTTAAGAGACAGAAGACAGAGACTAGGAGTAAATGGTTAATTTTTAAGTTGGCAGGCTGTGACTGGTGGGGCATGGCAAAGAACAATGCTTGGGCCCCAGCTGGTCAGAATCTACATCAATGATTTGGATGTGGGGATTAAAGTTAATATTTCCAAGTTTGCAGATGACACAAAACTAGGTGGAAGTCTGAGTTGTGAGAGGATGCAGGGTAGCATGGTAGTACAGTGGTTAGCACTGTTGTTTCACAGCGTCAGGGTCCCAGGTTCGATTCCGGCTTGGGTCACTGTCTGTGCGAAGTCTGCACGTTCTCCCCATGTCTGCGTGGGTTTCCTCCGGGTGCTCCGGTTTCCTCACACAAGTCCCGAAAGACGTGCTGTTAGATGTATTGGACATTCTGAATTCTCCCTCTGTGTACCCGAACAGGTACCGGAATGTGGCGACTAGCGAATTTTCACAGTAACTTCATTGCAGTGTTAATGTAAGCCTACTTGTGACAATAAAGATTATTATTATACAAAGATGCCTCAAGGGGATTTGGAGAGGCAAAGCAAATTTGGCAAATGGAATACGATGTGGAGAAATATGAGGTTATCCACTTTGGTAAAAAAAACAGAAATATGGATTCTGTCTTACATGGTGATAGGCTGGGACGTGTTGAGCTTCAAAGCACTGTGTGTCCTTGTTCATGAGTCACCTAAAGCTAACATACAGATATAACAAACAATTAAGAATGCAAATTGCATGGCGTGGAATTTATAAAGGGGATGTTGGGGAAGATACCGGACCTGGACTCGCACAAGGTGATCATGGGAGGGGACTTTAATACAGTTATTGATCTGGCCTGGATCGGGCATGCTCGAAAATGGGCAGGGTGCCAGCAATGGCAAAGGAACTGAAAGGGTTCATTGGGCAAATGGGGGCGGATTGGAGCCATGGAGATTTAGGCAGCCGAGGGTGAAGGAGTTCTCCTTCTACTCCCACGTGCATAAGGTATACTCTCGGATAAGGCCTTGCTGGCAGGGGTGGTGGACACGGGGTACTTGGCGATCACAATCTCGGACCATGCTCCACACTGGGTTGACCTGCAGGTTAGTAAAGATAGCAATCAGCGCCCGCAATGGAGGTTAGATGTAGGGCTATTGGCGGACGAAGCGGTGTGTGAGAGGCTGAGGAAATGCATACAAAATTACCTGCAGGTAAATGATACGGGGGAGGTCTCAGCAGCGGTGGTCTGGGAAGCACTGAAGGCAGTGGAGAGAGGAGAGCTGATCTGGATCCGGGCTCACAGGGACAGGACGGACAGGGCAGAGACGGACCGACTGGTAAAAGAGATTCTACAAGTCGACAGGAGGTGCGTGGAGTCTCCAGACATAGGGCTTTTAAGGGAGTTGGTTTGTTAACCACAGGGAGGGCAGTGGAACAGCTCAGAAAGACGAGGAGGGCGATCTACAAGCATGGTGAGAAGACCAGCAGGATGCTTGCACAGCAGCTCAGAAAGAGGGAGGCAGCTAGAGAAATAGGGAAAGTTATTGACGGGGATGGGAACTTAGTTGGGGACTCGACAGGGGTGAGAAAGGCGTTCGGGGATTTCTACAGCAGGTTGTACAGGTCGGAACCCCCTGCGGGGCCGGAGGGGATGAGGCACTTCCTGGAGGGGCTGACTTTCCCGAAGGTGGACGGGGAGCTGGTAGAAGGACTGGGGGCTCCGATCGGGTTGGAAGAGATAGTGGAGGGCTTGAAGGCCATGCAGTCGAGTAAGGCCCCGGGGCCGGACGGGTACCCAGTGGAGTTCTACAAAAAGTTCTCCGGGATATTGGGACCGGTGCTGAAGAAGGTGTTTAATGAGGAAAGGGAAAGAGGGGTTCTGCCCCAGACGATGTCACAGGCTACGATTTCGCTTATCCTGAAACAGGACAAGAACCCGGAGCTATATGGGTCTTACAGGCCGATTTCCCTGTTGAACATAGACGCCAAACTGTAGGCCAAAATTGTGTCCTCCAGGATTGAGGATTGTGTACCGAACGTCATTGTGGAGGATCAGACGGGGTTCGTTAAGGGCAGGCAGCTGGTGGCCAATGTAAGAAGGCTGTTAACCGTAATCATGATGCCCCCGGAAAGTAGGTAGGTGGAGGTAGTGGTCGCGATGGACGCGGAAAAAGCTTCTGACCGGGTTGAGTGGGATTATTTATGGGAGGTTCGGGGGCGGTTCGGTTTGGGAGGGGCTTTATTGACTGGGTCAGGTTGCAGTACCAAGCTCCTGTGGCAAGTGTTAGGACAAACAGGACGACTTCAGACTATTTTAGACTGCACCGGGGGAACGAGACAGGGATGCCCCCTCTCCCCACTGCTGTTTGTGCTGGCTATAGAACCACTGGCAATTGCTCTGAGGGCCTCAGAAGGGCTAGAGCGGGGGGGTGGCGGGGGGGGGGGGGGGTGGAGCACAGAATCTCGCTGTATGCGGACGACCTGCTTTTGTATGTTTCAGATCCAATTGAGGGGATGGAAGAAATCATGGGAATTTTAGGGGAATTCGGGGTATAAGCTTAATATGGGGAAGAGTGAGATGTTTGCGGTCCGGGCGAGGGGTCAGGAGAGGTGACTGGGGGAACTGCCGTTTAGATTGGTAGGGGACAGTTACAGGCACCTAGGTACATAAATTGAACTTGGCCCGGTTGGTGGATCAGATGAAAGGTGATTTCCGGAAATGGGATGCGCTCTCGTTGTCTCTAACCGGTAGAGTCCAAACGGCGAAAATGACTGTCCTCCTGAGATTCCTGTTTGTATTTCAATGTCTCCCCATCTTCATTCCGCGGCCCTTTTTTAAAGTGGGTCAATAAAGTTATAGCAGGCTTTGTATGGGGGGCAAGTCCCCGCGAGTGAGGAGGGTAATGCTGGAGCGGAGTCGGGGAGAGGGTGGGCTGGCACTGCCGAACTTTAGCAATTATTACTGGGTGGCTAACATGGCCATGATTAGGAAGTGGCTGGTCGGGGTGGGGTCGACATGGGTGCGTATGGAGGCGGCTTCTTGCAAGGGCACAAGTTTGGGGGCGCTGGTAACTGCGCCATTGCCGTTTGAGTAGAGTCAACGCGACCGCAACTTGTGCCAGACTCAGCCTGATTCAATTCAAGGTCGTTCACCGGGCCCACATGACAGTGGACCGGATGAGCAGATCCTTTGGGGTGGAATTCTGGTGTGCAAAATGTGCGGGAGGACCAATGTAGCCACCTAAAATGGCTGATTCCCGATTAGAATGGTCAAACCCCGATCTAAAATGGCAAATGAAAGAGGCTGATGGGAAAATCAGCCAACAAGACTCAAACGGACAGCTGCAGGTAAAACAGTGTATTCGCCTCTGGGGAAGTCGGCCCAGACCGATACCTGCAGCCATTAACAGCACAACAACCCAGCCACCTGCATACTAAGCAGCCATCCCCGGGAACAATTGCTACACATTAGCAACATAAAGCCGATCCAGGCATTTCGGCGCCAGCAGGGGCTGACACAAAGGAAGGTAGACGACCACCCCCCGATCAAGGAATCGCCCCATTAATTGGAGCATATCGAACCAAGTGATTGGGACCAAGTCCAATCACTTGGAACCAGGTACGAGGTCCGCCCCGAGAGGCGGGAAGCCCCTAGGGACTATAAAAATAGGGGCCAAGTTCAGATCGGCCCTTCTCTTCCTGCTCGCAACCTTCGAGACCCTTCGACAAAGAAAACTGTAAGTGTTACTCCAGCGATTGCTACCAGATAGGTGCTCCTGACTATCGACTTGTACCAGCTTTGAATTCTATAGACCATTCGTTTCCCTGACCTGGTGGGCCATCTCCAAAGTTAAGTATTGGCCTTTAGTGGTAGGTAGTAGTCTAGAAGTAGGATTATTGTATAAGTATTTATTGCTGTATATAATAAATGATCGTTGATTTAACTTTTACTAAGCGGTGTGCTGCATTATTAATCATTACTTGAGCTTGAACCACGTGGCGGTATCAGAAAGATACCAGGCGACTCATGAGCAAAGGTGACAGAATTAGAGCTAATAAAACCAAGTCTAATAAGAGCGACATTTTGGCGACATCCTGACGGGACCCGATCTAGGAGTGGAAAACCACTCCAGGAGAACCCAAGAAATTTTGAATTAGAATCCAATTGGAAACAAAAAACCACAAGTGTTCAAGCAGTTCTGATTAATAAGTCATAATTCAGAAGTGTGTGTATGCGTGCGTAACTAACAGGGCTATAAGGTAAAACTGATAGATTTCTGTTGCGTCAAAACTGTCGGAAGTCTGTATTTTCGGAAATTAGCGCAAGCCGTACCCGCATCACCCCCTGTTCCAAATTTAAACGAAGCAAGCGGATAGGAAAGATGGCCATGCAGGCAATGCAACGCCTCATGAACCCCGAGGAATTTGCGATCGCAGCGACCACTTGGGAAGAGGAAATTCGGAAATATCTCAAGGGCAAGGGATGGCCCATGTGGAATGATTTCTGCAATAATGACGAATCAGGTCCCGGAAGTATAGGGCATACTTGGTGGGAGAACATGAGTGAGATCCGTAAAAAGAACTTAGCAAAAGCTCGCAAACCGATGGCAATTGTGTCCTGTCTGGCACAATTGTGAGGCACAGAGGAGGTCGTCAAGAAGCTGCACACTGCAACCACAGAATAAAGACAGAGCACCATAGACCATGCAAAGTGCCGGAAGCAAATTGCAGACTTGCAGTGACTGCTTTCTGTCCAGAAGGGATTTCAAGAAACCTTTGGGGAAAAATTAGACCAGGAAGACGGCCCTGATTGGGAAGAATTACAGGAAACAGCGCAGAGATATGTTCAGGGAACATGTGCGCAGGGAAAGCCCCAAAGGAGAAGAGTACCCCCACTCCCCACACAGCAGGTAGTTCAGGCTCCCATGAACCCTGTAACAACCCACCGCACAGCCACATCAGACGAGGCGGAATTCCTATAATCCACCCCCCTCACAGAGACCCAATTACAGGACGCGTGTGCAAAAATCACACCGTTCCTCCCCGCTTCAGACCCACACCTGGATGAGAGAGAGCATGTAAAGCTCATGGTTCTAAGTTTGGATCCATCGGTAGCAGCAGCCCTTCCCGACCCACAGAACGTAGGAGGAGGCACCCTTGCAGAAATGCATACCGCGATCCTGGATGCGATCGGGTATAACCGGGGTGACCCCGTAGATGGCCTAAATCAGTGTAGGCAGAACAAGTCTGATCACCCCACAGCGTTTGCAGGACACCTGTGGATTCACTTCGAAGCCGTTTTTGGAGACGTAGACCGCGCCCATTTGTCCCCAGATAATATGGCCAAATGGACCCGCACCTTTATCTCCCATGCCACCATAGGCAGGACAGAATGCCTGCAATAGTTGTGATCCCTCGGAGGAGGCTCATAACGAGAAGTGGGTGGTTAAAAGATTGTCCCGCGTTTGGGAACAGTCTGTTCACAATAAACCCGCCGCTAAAACCACCGAGGAAAAGCAAGCCACCGCAGACATGCAGGCAGTAAAAGCCACACCTCACAACCCCGCCTGGGTAAATGAGGGAAAGAACAGCCCCCCACCCAAATCACAAGAATGTTACAACTGCGGACAGTTGGGACATTTTGCAAAAGAGTGCAATGGCCCCAAAAAGCCACAGAAAGCCCAACAAACAGGCTGTAAGAAAAAGGCAGAGCCCATCCGTTGTGTTAGCGCCCGTTTGGATCAGACAGACTTGACCGAAACGGACTGACGGTGTACGGGCTTCCCCAGTTGGGTCTGTGATACCCTTTGGGATAGGTCAGTACGACCCGTAGTCACAGCGAAGATTCGGGGACAGCCTATCGAGTTTCTTTGGGACACAGGAGGGTCCCGCACCACCATAAATTCCTCCACCCTTTTTCAGGACACGTGGCCCACTACACCCACTATCACCCTCAGCGGCTTTACAGGCCACTCACAGCAGGGACACATCACAGCCCCTGTACCCATCCCACTCGGAACCATAACCACAAAACATCCCCTAGTTTTAGTAGACCTGCCCCACACAGCAGAACACATCCTGGGGATTGATTTTATGAATTCCCACCATCTATCCTTCAATCCAGTCAACCAGTGTGTCTGGAAGATGGCAAAATCCGCTCGACCCCCCGCAACGCTCAACATAGGGACTATAAGAACAAAATTAGCGCAGTAGGCGAGTTTTGGTTCAACCCCACCACGCTTAGCACGGACAAGCAGGTTAGGGCAGTCCTGCAAAAGAACAGGGCAGCATTCGCGACCCACAAGCACAACTGTGGACAGATGACTGGCTCCGTACAAGTAACAGGACCGGACCCTAGACCCCAGAAACAGTACGGATTCCCCCTAGAAGCAGAGGGAGAAATCGTAAAAGTTATAGAGAGCTTATTAGAGCAGGGCGTACTAAGATCGGTAGCCTCTACTAATAATGCCCCGATTTGGCCAGTAAGAAAGCCCGACGGATCATGGCACCTGACCATTGATTATCGGGAACTCAATAAAGTCACCCCCGCAGCAGCCCCCACCGTAGCAACAAATCCCGAGACCATGCTCAAGCAGGGACTCAATTCCCCTATTTCACGGTTTGGGACATCAGTAATGGATTCTGGTCCAGTCCATTGGCCAAGGCGTGCCAGTACAAATTTGCCTTCACTTTTAGAGCGCAGCAGTACACGTGGACACGCCTGCCACAGGGCTTCCACAACTCCCCCTCCATTTTCCACCGACAGCTGGCAAATGGACTAGCGGAATTTTCTTGCCCCGAATGTCTGGTACAGTATGTAGATGATCTACTACTGCAGACAGACACTAAGGAAGAGCACATTGAGCTTCTGTCCGAACTCCTGGAATTATTACATTCCATTGGCTGTAAAGTCAACCCCAAAAAGGCCCAGATATTGGAAGAAAAGGTGGTATATTTGGGTACAATTATCACACACGGCAAACGCGAGATCGAGCATAAAATAATTGACTCGATCGCTAAATTGCCCCTTCCCCAGAACGTTTCAGCCCTCCGGTCATTTTTAGGACTGGTTGGCGACTGCTGAAACCACATTGACGGTTTCGCCAGCAAGGCAGCGCCCATCTCAGACCTCCTAAAGAAGGGAGCCCCCTGGGAATGGCTTCCGCAGCATACGGATGCTGTGGAATCATTAAAACAGGCGCTCATAGCCGCCCCCGCACTACAAGTTCCAGACCCGCTTTCCCCTTACGCAATAGAGGTAGCGACCACAGACCGCACCCTTTCAGCCGTGCTCCTGAAGGAACGGCACGACCAGCTAAGACCCGTAGCTTATGCTTCCCGACTTTTAGATGCTGTGGAGCAGGGATTTTCAGCCTGTGAGAGGCACCTTCTCGCAGTTTTCTGGGCAGTCCAGTACTTTTCCTATATTACCGGACTGAACCCCATCACCATTTTGACCGAACACACCCCCACCCAACTTTTACTGGACGGATGACTCAAGGACGGTACCGTCAGCCAAATACGCGCAGCTAGGTAGACCCTTCTCTTGCAAGGACAGGACATCACAGTAAAACGGACAAAGACTCACACATACTTAGCGGACAATTTGCAGTACCCCGGAACCCCCCATGAATGTGAAATCATCTCTCCACACCACAACACAGGCCCCTTTATAGCAAAAACACCCCCCAGAAAAATAGGCAATCCATCTCAGAGCCCCCCTCACCTGGACATGTGTGAACCCATTAGGATTTATGTGGATGGATCTTCCACAGTCTTAGATGGGCAACGCATAACAGGTTGTGGGATTTATGTTGAGGACGCGCAGGGACGCGCCCTCGAGGAGATAGCATTAAAACTCCCCGGGCACTTAGGCGCCCAGGCAGCAGAGCTTGCGGCCATCGCATACATAGTAGAGCACCCAGATTCCTTCCCCAGCCCAGAAGACATATACTCAGACAGCCACTATGTCTGCAACAGCCTTACAGAATTTCTGCCCCTGTGGGAAACAAGAGGATTTGTTTCCGCGGATGGGAAACCCCTCCCCTCAGCACCATTACTCCGCCATATTTTACAAAAAGCCCAGAACAGGACTTTTGGCATCATAAAAGTCCGCAGCCACCATCATTCCTCCCCCCCTGGAAATGTAAAAGCCGACGCACTGGCTAAGGCAGGATCCAGGCATGGGTACTTTTGGAAACCCCACGAAAGCGGGCCAGTGAGTGCGCCAGTGAGTGCAGTTCAGGTCATGCAGACTTGGATCGAGGATCTAGTAGAGGCCCAGAAGCAGGATAGCGCTCTCACTGAGATTGTGAAAGGGAAGTTTCCAGCCTCCTACGAGAGGTTCAGAAATACACTAACCACACATGACGGTGTGGTGTTAAAGGACACCCTTTATGTAGTTCCGATAGGAACCAATTGATTTGTTTATTCCATGATGGTCATGGACACCAGGGAATCGATCCCACTACAGCCCACCTCAAACAGCTTTGTTGGTGGCCAAATCTCAAGGAAGATGTAAGCCATTACATTGAGAATTGCCTTATCTGTGCGCAGAATAACCCTGATAGATATGCCAAAAAGGCCCAACTCAGCCACACCCGACCCGTTAACGGCCCCTGGATTGATTTTATAGGTCCATTGCCCCCTTGCAGGAATGGCTATAAATATGTTCTGGTGGTCATAGACACTTTTACAAAGTGTGTGGAAGCATTTCCAGCCCGCACCAACACCGCGAAAACCACAGCCAAGATCCTAACCCACCACATCTTTACAAGATGGGGACTCCCCCGCAGTATTGAATCGGACCAAGGTTCTCACTTTACGGGACGGGTCATGCAGAACGTCCTTACGATATTTGGCATCACCCAAAAATTCCACATTGCTTACCACCCACAGTCGAGTGGTATAGTGGAGCGCATGAATTGGACCCTAAAAACCACCCTCCGAAAAATGGTCCAGTAGAACAAAACCACTTGGGACTCAGTCCTCCCTTTTGCGCTGATGTTTTTGCGTAACACTGTTTCCACCTCCACAGGTTACACCTCGCACACTCTTATGACCGGACGCCCCATGAAAGGGACAGAATACCTGTTTGGTTTAGACCTGACCAGCCCTGAAGTAACGACCCTCACCCACGAGAAAGCCGTTGAGCAATTAGTTGCTAACGTCAGAACGGCTCAGTTAGCAGCCACAGTTAAATTGGACACCAAAAAGAAACAGAGTATGGCCTGTTTCGATAAGGCAGTGCATGCAACGGAGTATGATATAGGACTGCAAGTGATGTTGTCTGTATATAACCCCAGCACATTCCTGTCTCCAAAATACTCGGGTCCGTACTCCATTTCGGATAAAGTAAGCCCATCAGTATACAAAATAAAATACCCAAATGGTAAGACTGCGTGGTTTCATATAAACCAGTTAAAGGCTTATGGAACACAGTCAAACCACGCCCACCATGTCATGCTTGACGCAGCAGACCACATCCCGCCAACACCAACGTAACCCGACCAACCCCCACCACGTCCAGCCCAGCCACGGACTCGACCTCGACTCCACCCCCAAAATATACACTCCGCCCCGGAACGGCTACAGACTGCAGCAGCAGAGACAGCGACTGTGACTCAGACGATGGCCACAGCATGCCTCCCTACTACCCCCATACAACCGAACCCACACCCAGCGACTCCGACTACGATCCCAGTGATCTCTTCCTGATCACTTTGCTAAATAAATCCCACCACCGAACCACACGGACGACCCCGACTTTGTCCCCACACAACTCGACACAACTCATTGGCACCGCGACAACTCCTACAGACTCATCCGCAACGACAAGAGCAACCCCAACTCACACCAAGCAGCCCTTTCAGCCCTAATTCACTCCAGAGTTTGGCACCCGGGAGAAGGGGACGACCTCGAGTCTGACTCCCAAGCCATCAACCCCTTTGCGACCCTGTTCGCAACAGAGAATGATGTTCAAAGGAGACGCTTGGGAGAAGTGTTGTCCTTCCTGATGAAACCTGCAGGATGTTTTATGTTCTTCGTACGTTTGTTTTGTGTTGTTCGTCCGACAGGAGAATTTATTTTCCAGCCACTTGTTCAGCGGTACCAACTTATCTGTAGATACCTGGTCAACAGACCAGACGCTTGTTCAACGGAACTAGCTTGTCTGCAGACACTTCAGCTGATACCGGTTCGAGTACCAGACGCCTGATCATAACTGCTCTTCTGATTCAAGGATCGAATCACTATAGCAACCCCACCACAATGATTACATTTTTGCCCGTTCTTGTCGGTTGCTCAGGCAGTGGAGAAACGGCGTGAGACCCGCCTTGCCTGGGGACCCACCCCCCGTTGGTCAAACACGCTCGGGTAGGGGAGATTGGTAGCCGTCCTACCCAGTGCCTCCATCCAAATCTTACCCGTCGCGGCCCATACGCACCTCATTTGACATTCTTTCATTTCAAAAAGTTTTTATTTGTTTAGGCGACCTTTAGGTTGCTGCCATATGCTATTTACATCCTGGAACATTTGAATGGTAAATCAGCACTGGTCCTTCATTGGGAAGTGTGCCGTGCCCTAAAATTTGTTTTTGAAAAAAAATAAGGGAGTCACACATAGTGACCAATTATAAGGGTATAATTGGCCCCAAAGAACAGACACACTAACACACCGGATATTAAACCAAGGTAGTTACAGATACTATGCTTGTTTTTACAGAACTCCAGAGGCTCCAGGACCGGAGAAAACAAAGAACACAAGAAGGAAAAGGAAAGAGGACAGCCACGGGCAGCACGGTAGCCTTGTGGATAGCACAATTGCTTCACAGCTCCAGGGTCCCAGGTTCGATTCCAGCTTGGGTCACTGTCTGTGCGGAGTCTGCACATCCTCCCCGTGTGTGCGTGGGTTTCCTCCGGGTGCTCCGGTTTCCTCCCAAAGTCCAAAGATGTGCAGGTTAGGTGGATTGGCCATGATAAACTGCCCTTAGTGTCCAAAATTGCCCTTAGTGTTGGGTGGGGTTACTGGGCTATGGGGATAGGGTGGCGGTGTTGACCTTGGGTGGGTTGCTCTTTCCAAGAGCCGGTGCAGACTCGATGGGCCGAATGGCCTCCTTCTGCACTGTAACTTCTATGATGAGGACTCCCTTCATCGTGCTCAACATGCTTTTTGTGGACATTTGGTTGCGCGGGAACGCGGACCCCATTACTTCAAACCTCCCTGCCATTAATGTTTCACTGCCCCGCAGTACCCAGAGCCCAGTCACCAGCGACACTGCATCTTCCTGGTGTGCCAGATTCATAACCTGGTACTCCCTGTCCTACGTGATCGAAGCACTGTTAGCGTTGGCGATACTCTTCTGTGTAGTGCAGACTATGCGCCTCCGTAAATGGAGAAGGAGAGCGTACCGCACTCGAACCCCGGTATATCGGATCAGATCCCCTATATTCGGTTACGACCAGACCCCCAACCCCCCGCGATCTATAACAAAATAATAAAGAGCATTCACTTGCGTTATTACTGTGAATAAAGAAATTTACAAATTTTTCATGAAAAAAGTACTGTATGATCCTGAGCTTGACTGCCAAGCCAGGAAAGATTATGGGATAATGTGATTGTTTGTTGTATGTTTTAGGAAGATAGGATAATGCAATGTTTAGCGAGTATAGTGTAATAAGGAGAAATTAGAGGTTCCAAGTTTATTATTTTGTAAATGCATGTCCCTGCCTGACATAGCGCCCTTAGAATTGATAGGTAAAAAATTTTGTGCATAGCTAGGGTCAGAGCAGAGGCCATGTAGGAGGTGCCCCCCGCCCCGGTCAGGGAATGGAAAGAACAAAATTTATGTGATCCTTCACGCTTCTGGAAGATAGATGGAGATAGATGGAGAGAGTGGAAGAGAGCAAGATAGAGTAGTTGTGAGATAGTTGAACTAATAGTATAATCAATAGTGTAGATGTGTCGTGCAATCTTTACTTCACTAATTCCTTAGTAATATGTTCAAATCTAATTCAGTGTAGTGTAATAAATTAGCTTTGTTTAAACGCAGTTTGCTGTTTTTTGTTAGCACTACAAACTTCACCATCCTGAAAGAATTAAAACAAAGAACACAACAGATGGTACACATTTGCCACTATTCGTTGGTGGTGGAGGGATTGAATGTTTGTGGAAGGGGGAGAAATCAAGTGGGCTGCTTTGTCCTGGATAGTGTCAAGCTTCTTGAGTGTCATTGGAGCTGCACTCATCCAGTCAAGTGGAGAGTATTTAATCACATTCCTGACTTGTGCCTTGTAGATGGTGGACAGGCGTTGGGGGTCAGGAGGTGAGTTACTCACCTCAGGATTCCTAGCTTTTTACCTGCACTGGTAGCCACAGTATTAATATGTAGTCGTGTTCAGTTTCTGATCAATAGTAATCCCCAGGATGTTGATTGTGAGGGATTCAGCAATGGTAATGCCATTGAATGACAAGGAGCGATTGTAAGAGATGGCCGTTGCCTGTGTGGCTCGAATGTAACTTGACCTGGTGCTGATGGGGGAATGGTGACATATGTCCAATTCTGTATGGTATGTCATTTGGCGGGACCATAGATTGCGACATATATGTAACCCACGTATAAGATGACCCCATTTGGCACCAAAAATCATGCTTTTAAATATACTCGGCATAGAAGTCTCACCCCCACATCCTTCCAGCTACAAAATGCTATAACTCCCATTAATAGTCCACCTCAATTTTTCACTCCCAGAAATGCAAGTTTTACTCTTTCAATATAAGTCGGCACACCAGGCCAAGCAGACGATATGGGCTGTGTTGTGAAGAAGGTGCACAGGAGTTCAAGATATCTTGAACTTGGCGAGTGACAAACAAAAATGGGTCCTCCAGCAAAAATAATAAAGTAGGAAGCCGATTTTAAGCTAAAAATCGTAATATTTGCTCACTCATCAAGTGTTTGCTGCCGTGAGGGAGTTTAATACTGGGGAAAATCTGATGCAAGAATGAAGGAATAAAATTCCAAACTGAAGAAGGTGCCTAAGGCCAATGCATCATCAGACCAGGAACCAGCCACTGGCCTGATCTTGAGAAATATGCATTGGAATGGGTCCTCGAAAGTTGTTGCAGTGTTTACATCATCACCAGAGATAAATTGTGTACGTGCATACTTACGAGGGCCAAATCAAACCATGAGTCCAGCAAAGATTTCAGACCCACACATCATTGGTGTAGCCACTTTAAGGAGCAAAACTGTCTCGAATTGGAACAAAAGACTTAGAGTGCTCAGAGACAACAGCATGACCTCGATGCCAAAATGACAAATTTTTAGTAGTTCACCATCAATTCAGTGGCAAAAAACTTGAGTACCCATTTTGTCACATTGGCAACATGGCTGAAACACCACAAATTTCAATATGCCCAGCCCCCAATCTGTGGAATAAAAAGGTTCAAAAGCAGTTCTAGTGAAAAATGACAGGCTAGGAGCAAAAAAGATTCACCATTGTACCAGCCTGCATGCATGGTTAACAAAGCAAAATTAAAGCCTATGGTAATCGTCTGCCATAAAATCATGCCGAACATAAAGTTCATCGCAGGGGTTTTTGGGCATGTTCCTCATAGTGGTTGGATGGATTAGGACAGAGTGATTGGTGTGCGGTTTATGAGTCCTAGCGACCTACATAAAGAACACAGTTTATACATGTGAGACATGCTCAGATTCCATACAACCAAAGAGATCAAGAGGTGCCTATGAAGAAATAACAGCGACAGTTCCGTTATACCCGGGCCGGGGGGGGGGGGGGGGGGGCAATGTCCATAGTTCAACTTTTGGATGTGTGCCTAAGCAAGTCATTCAAGGATCACATTCTTGCCAAATTAAATAGATGGATGGTTAATGGAGAAAAACCTACACAAAGAGTGGAAACCTATGCACTGCCCTGCTTGATGTTTTGTTTGGTTTCATTATGAAATTGTGGTGCACAAAGTGTCATCAGATTGTTCACAAAATGTGGAATATTCAAGTCCTTGGATGGAGAGGAAGATGAGTGTTTGTGGAGGAGAGATTTTGAAAATGAAAGCTCAAGTCTGATCCAGAATGGGATCCTTACAATGATTTCATAGATTATCATAGAATTTACAGTGCAGAAGTCTATTTTCATTGCCAAAGTGACAAGAATAGATTTGATGGACTCTTTCCTTTAGATGCTTAAGGCAATTAATGTGGTGCTTTTAAAATGCTTGTGTTGTGGCTAAAGGTATCTTTGTACAATTAATAATCTACAAACATAAAAATAAGGAACAGAAGTAGGCCACTCAGCCCCTTAAACCTGCCCCGCCGCTCAATTAGATCCAGGTTGATCTCACTGTAACTTCAACTGCATATTTTGCATATCTCGATAACCTTTCACCGCCTTGTTAATCAAGAATCTTTCTATCTATGCCTTTAAAATATTCAGACTTTGCTTCCACTTTTGGGGAAGAGAGTTCCAGAGACTCACGACCCTCCAAGAGAAAGAATTTCTCCACATCTCTGTCAAATGAGTGATGCTTTTTTTAAACTGTGGCCACTAGTTCTAGATTCTCCCACAGGAGGAAACATCCTCTCTATATCCACCCTGTCAATATCCCTCAGGATCTTAAAGGTTTGATCAAGTCACCTTCAGAGTTCAGCGGATACAAACCTAACTTGTCCGAACTTTCCTCATAAGACAACCTGCTCATTCCTGGCTTTAGTCTGCTGAACTGAACTGCTTCTAACACATTTACATCTTTCCTTAAATAAGGAGATCAATAGCGTCCATAATACTCCAGTTGCAGTCTCACCAATGTTCTGTACAACTGAAGTATAATCTGCCTACTTTTGTATTCAATTCCCCTCACAATAATGATAACATTCTATTAGCTTTCCGAATTACTTTCTGCACCTGTGTACTAGCCTTTTGTGATTCATGCACGAGGACACCCAGGTCCCTCTGCAATCTCTTATCATTTAGATAATCTTTTTGCAATATTTTCTGCCAAAATTCATCCAATAAACTGTGCCACGCAATTTATTCTTAGTCATCAGTATTATGTGGTTCACATTTCAAAATGCGACCACCCATGTTTCACATTTTAGACTCCGTGCATAAGTTTTTAAAAAATATATATATTTATTAAAGTTTTTTAACACAATTTTTCTCCCTTACAAACAATAACCCCCCCCCCCCCCCCGTAACAAAAAAAAAAGAGAAATCGCGCAGAGCAAGATATATACATGGCAAAATGATATATTTACACAGCTTTGTACACTGGCCCTCACCCGTACGTGCCAGTTTCCCCAACCCTTCATGTTATCTCTTGCTCATCCACCCTCCCAGGCAGTCCCCCCTTCCCCCCCCCCCCGGTCCCCCCACTCCCAGGATGTCTCCTCCACGCCCCCCCCCAAAGGTTGCTGCTGCTGCTGACCGACCTTCCTCTAACGCTCCGCGAGATAGTCTAGGAACGGTTGCCAACGCAAAGGCCAGAATGCCGGCCTCTTTCGCCTCCTGCACTCCCGGTTCATCCACTACTCCAAATATTGCTAGCCCCCAGCTTGGCTTGACCCGGACTTTCACCACCTGAGATATTGCTCCCGCCACTCCTCTCCAGAACCCCTCCAGTGCCGGGCATGACCAAAACATATGGACATGGTTCGCCGGGCTGCCTGAGCACCTTCCACATCTGTCCTCTACCCCAAAGAACCTACTCAACCACGCCCCCGTCAAGTGCGCTCTGTGGACCACCTTAAATTGTATCAGGCTGAGTCTGGCACACGAGGAGGAGGAATTAACCCTACCTAGGGCATCAGCCCACAGACCTTCCTCGATCTCCTCCCCCAGCTCCTCCTCCCATTTACCCTTCAACTCTTCTACCAGCGCTTCCCCCTCTTCTTTCAACTCCTGGTGTATTTCCGACACCTTGCCCTCCCCGACCCATACACCCGAGATCATCCTATCTTGAACTTCTTGTGCCGGGAGCAACGGGAATTCCCTCACCTGTCGCCTCACAAAAGTCCTCACCTGCATATATCTAAAGGCATTTCCCGGGGGTAACTCGAACTTCTCCTCCAGTGCCCCTAGGCTCGCAAACGTCCCGTCGATGAACAGGACCCCATTCTTCCAATCCCCGCCCGATGCCAGCTCTGGAACCCCCCGTCCATCTTCCCCGGGACAAACCGGTGGTTACCCGTGATCGGGGACCACACCGATCCCATTGCACCCCGGTGCCGTCTCCACTGGCCCCAGATCCTTAGCGTTGCCGCCACCACTGGGCTCGTGGTATACTTTGTCGGCGAGAGCGGCAGCGGTGCCGTCACCAACGCCCCCAGGCTCGTTCCTTTACAGGACGCCATCTCCATCCTCTTCCATGCCGCCCCCTCTCCCTCCATAACCCACTTGCGGATCATCGCCACATTTGCTGCCCAGTAGTAGCTCCCCAGGTTTGGCAGCGCCAACCCTCCTCGGTCCCTACTGCGTTCCAGGAACCCTCTCCTTACTCTCGGGGTCTTATTCGCCCACACAAACCCCATAATACTCCTGCCTACTCTCTTAAAAAAGGCCTTAGTGATCACGATGGGAAGGCGCTGAAACACAAACAGAAACCTCGGAAGGACCACCATTTTGACCGACTGCACTCTACCCGCCAGCGAGAGCGGTAACATGTCCCATCTTTTGAAATCCTCCTCCATTTGCTCCACCAACCTCATCAGATTCAGTTTATGTAACTCCTGGCTATCTAGATCCCCAGATACCGAAAGCTCCCCTCCGCCCTCCTCAGCGGTAGGTCCCCTATCCCTCTTTCTTGGTGCCCCGCCTGTAATACAAAGAGCTCACTCTTCCCTACATTGAGCTTATAGCCCAAAAACTCCCCAAATTCCCTTAGAGTCTGCATGACCTCCACCATCCCCTCCATTGGATCCGCCACGTACAGCAACGGGTCATCCGCAAATAGCGACACCCGATGCTCTTCTCCCCCTCGGACCACCCCCCTCCATTTATTAGACTCCCTCAATGACATCAATGGTTCGATCGCCAATGGTTCGATCGCCAATGCGAACAACAGGGGGGACAGGGGGCACCCCTGCCTCGTCCCTCGGTACAGTCGAAAGTACTCCGACCTCCGCCGGTTCGTCACTACACTCGCCATCGGGGCTCTGTAAAGGAGCTTAACCCAATTGATAAACCCTACCCCAAACCCAAACCTACGCAGCACCTCCCAGAGGTACTCCCACTCTACTCGGTCAAAGGCCTTCTCCGCGTCCATAGCTGCCACTATCTCCGCCTCTCCCTCCTCCGATGGCATCATCTCCATGCATAAGTTGACCCCTGTTTTTTGGAGCTTCAATAGTCGACTTACATGCCACAACTGTGATAATAGCATTCCCCTGTCCTTCTAAGCTGGAGAGGTGCTGGTTTTGGGGGGTCTGTTGAAAATACAACAATTGACGATGGCTTCACTATTTCCATTATTGAGACCAGTTTTCAATTTCATTTTTTTCTTTAATTGAATTTAAATTCCACCAGTGGCCATGGTAGAATTTGAATCCTTGCCCCCAGAGCATTAGCCGAGGTCTCTGGATTATTGGTCCAGTGACATTACTACTACACTACCTCTTCCCATTGTATGCGGTTCTGGTCATCGCACCTGAGGAAAAATGTGAAGCACGGTAGCACAAGTGGATAGCACTGTGGCTTCACAGCGCAGGGTCCCAGGTTCGATTCCCCGCTGGGTCACTGTCTGTGTGGAGTCTGCACGTTTTCCCTGTGTCTGCATGGGTTTCCTCCAGGTGCTTCGGTTTCCTCCCACAGTCCAAAGACGTGCAGGTTAGGTGGATTGGCCATGATAAATTGCCCTAAGTGTCCACAAAAAGGTTAGGAGGGGTTATTGGGTTACGGGGATAGGGTGGAAGTGAGGGCTTAAATGGGTCGGTGCAGACTCGATGGGCCGAATGGCCTCCTTCTGCACTGTACGTTCTATGTGAAGGTCTTTGAGCAAGTGCAGAGAAGGTTAACCAGAATGGTTCTAGGAATGCAGGTTTTAGATACAACATCAGGTTGAGGTTGGAAAGGCTGTGGTTGATCCTCTTGCAGTAAAGGAGATTGAAGGGAGATTTAATAGAGTTGTGAATATTATGACTGGCTTGGATAAGTAGACAAGGAAAATCTCTTCACATTAGCTAGCTACAAGGAATAAGGGGCACAGATTTAAGATTTGGGGCAAAAGATGCAGGGGAATGTAAGGAAGAACCTTTTTCCAAAGCAATTCACTGCCAGGGTCTCAGGTTCGAATCCCGGCTTAAGTCATTTTCTGTGCGGAGTTTGCACGTTCTCCCCGTGTCTGCGTGAGTTTCCTCCGGGTGCTCCGGTTTCCTCCCACAGTCCAAAGACGTGCAGGTTAGGTTATTTGGGCATTCTGAATTCTCCCTCCGTGTACCCGAACAGGCGCCGGAATGTGGCGACTTGGGGATTTTCAGAGTAACTTTGTTGCAGCGTTAATGTAAGTCTACTTGTGATGATAAAGATAATTATTATTGTCCTTTCTCTTAGGAATGCTGTGGAATAGGATAGATAGGGAATAGAAATGTCGTCTTTGTGTACATATGCAGCGGGATTCACCATTGGCCGACACCGGAATTGCGAAACGCGATTGGGTGGATGTGGTAGTATGCATTAGGGGTCATGTGGGACTGTGAAGCCGTGATGTCATTGGCTGACAGATCCCGGGTCCTGGTTGGCTGTTGATCTCTAGCTCCGCCCTGAAGGCGGAGTATAAGAACCAGGAGTTCTCCCCCGCAGGCCAGTCTGTTGCTGAACTGCGGGGAACAAGTCACGCTTAATAAAGCCTCATCGACTTCATCGCTATTCGTCTCTCGCGTGTCTTTGTGCGCTACAATTTATTAAGCGTGCTTAAAGGACTATGGAGCTCAGGATCGTCCCGGAGTGCCTGAGGATCAGCCCCCACGCAGTGAACTCAGCAGCAGTTTTTAAACACTGGCAGACTTGTTTCGAAGCCTACCTCAGAACGGCCCCCGGCCGGGTCACAGAAGACCAGAAACTACAGGTCCTGCACTCGAGGGTAAGCCCAGAAATTTTCCCTCTCATAGAAGACGCAGAGGATTTCCAGACGGCGTTCGCAGCACTAAAGAGCATCTATGTTCGCCCAGTGAACCAGATCTACGCTACCAACTTGCAATGAGACGGCAAAGTCCCGGAGAATCACTAGACAAATTCTATGCCGCGCTGCTAATTTTGGGACGGGCCTGCAGCTGCCCGCCGGTAAACGTGATTGAACACACGGACATGTTAATTCGCGATGCTTTTGTGGCAGGTATGAACTCTCCCCAAATCCGCCAAAGACTTTTAGAAAAAGAGTCGCTAGGACTCTCAGAGGCACGGGCCCTTGCAGCCTCCCTAGATGTGGCCGCGCGAAACGCCCGCACCTATGGCCCCGACCGCGCGACAGCCCCTTGGGCTCCGTGTGCCCCCATCGCGACAAACCCCCCCCCCCCACAGGCTTGCGCGGTTCAGATGCCAAGTCGTCCCGGGGGAGCCCGCTGCTATTTCTGCGGCCAGGCGAAACACCCCCGGCAGCGCTGCCCGGCCCGCGCAGCGATTTGCAAGAGCTGCGGGAAAAAGGGCCATTCCGCGGCTGTGTGCCGGTCCCAGGGGGTCGCCGCTGTCCCCAAAGAAGAAGGAGTCCTGCGCGTTTTAAACGCTCCCCAACCCCCCCAGCGCCCCATGTACGACCCGCAGGCGAAGCTATTTTGGGTCCCGGCCACCGCTGTCCCCGGAGAAGAAGGAGTCCTGCGCGTTTCAAACGCTCCTCAACCCCCCCAGCGCCCCATGTGCGACCCACAGGCGCAGCCATTTTGGGTCCCGGCCACCACGAGGGGAGGAGGGGCGCCGCCATCTCGGGACCCCCCAGCCCTGTGCGACGCATGGGGGCGACCATTTTGTCCACCCCCGCCGCCATCTTGGGACCCCCCAGCCATGTGCGATGCACGCAAGCGGCCATTTTGTTCACCCCCGCCGCCATCTTGGACGGCAACAATGGACCCCAGCATCGACGGCTCCACGGGGTTCGAGGAAGGCGCTGAAGCACTACGACCACGTCTGGCCTCAATGACGCTGGACCAAGCACGGCCCCGGACGCTCCAGACGACGACAACAACGGTGCTGATCAACGGGCACGAGACACCATGCCTTGTCGACTCCGGGAGCACAGAAAGCTTCATCCACCCTGACACGGTAAGACGCTGTTTTTTGACCATCCGTCCCAGTGCGCAAAAGATTTCCCGAGCTGCAGGATCCCACTCCGTACAGATCAAAGGCTTCTGCATAGTGACCCTAACGGTGCAAGGGAGGGAGTTTAAAAACTACAGGCTCTACGTCCTTCCCCAACTCTGTGCGCCCGCATTACTGGGATTAGACTTCCAGTGCAATCTGCAGAGCCTAACTTTCCAATTCGGCGGCCCAATACCCCCACTCACTATCTGCGGCCTCGCAACCCTCAAGGTTGAGCCCCCATCATCCTTGCTTGCAAACCTCACCCCGGATTGCAAACCCGTCGCCACTAGGAGCAGACGGTACAGCGCCCAGGACCGGATATTCATTCGGTCCGAAGTCCAGCGGCTACTGAAGGAAGGCATAATCCAGGCCAGCAATAGTCCCTGGAGAGCACAGGTGGTAGTAGTAAAGACAGGGGAGAAGCAAAGGATGGTCATAGACTATAGCCAGACCATCAACAGGTACACACAGCTAGATGCGTACCCTCTGCCCCGCATATCCGACATGGTCAATTGGATTGCCCAATATAAGGTCTTCTACACCGTGGACCTCAAGTCCGCCTACCATCAGCTCCCCATCCGCCCAAGTGACCGCAAGTACACAGCCTTCGAGGCAGACGGGCGATTATACCACTTCCTAAGGGTCCCATTTGGCGTCACAAACGGGGTCTCGGTCTTCCAACGAGAGATGAACCGAATGGTTGATCAACTCGGGTTGCAGGCCACGTTCCCGTATCGCGACAACGTAACCATCTGCGGCCACGATCAGCAGGACCACGATGCCAACCTCCAAAAATTCCTCCAGACCGCTAAAGCCTTGAACCTCACATACAACGAGGACAAGTTCGTTTTTAGCACAAACCGGCTAGCCATCTTGGGATATGTAGTGCGCAATGGGATAATAGGCCCCGACACCGAACGTATGCGCCCCCTCATGGAATTTCCCCTCCCTCACTGCTCCAAAGCCCTAAAACGCTGCCTGGGGTTCTTTTCATATTACGCCCAGTGGGTCCCCCAGTACGCAGACAAGGCCCGCCCCCTAATACAGACCATGATCTTCCCCCTGTCGACAGAGGCTTGTCAGGCCTTCAGCCGCATCAAAGCGGATATCGCAAAGGCCACAATGCGCGCCATCGATGAGTCCCTCCCCTTCCAGGTCGAGAGTGACGCCTCCGATGTAGCTCTAGCGGCCACCCTTAACCAAGCGGGCAGACCCGTGGCCTTTTTCTCCCGAACCCTCCACGCCTCAGACATCCGCCACTCCTCAGTGGAAAAGGAAGCCCAAGCCATAGTGGAAGCTGTGCGACATTGGAGGCATTACCTGGCCGGCAGGAGATTCACTCTCCTAACTGACCAGTGGTCAGTAGCCTTCATGTTCGATAATGCACAGCGGGGCAAAATTAAAAATGACAAGATCTTAAGGTGGAGGATCGAGCTCTCCACCTTCAACTATGAAATCTTGTACCGTCCCGGAAAGCTGAACGAGCCGTCCGATGCCCTATCCCGCGGCACATGTGCCAACGCACAAATTAACCGTCTCCAAACCCTCCACGAGGACCTCTGCCACCCGGGGGTCACTCGGTTCTACCATTTTATAAAGTCCCGCAACCTCCCCTACTCCGTGGAGGAGGTCCGTACAGTCACAAGGAACTGCCACATCTGCGCAGAGTGCAAACCGCATTTTTTCAGGCCGGATAGTGCGCACCTGATCAAGGCTTCCCGTCCCTTTGAACGCCTCAGTCTGGATTTCAAAGGGCCCCTCCCCTCCACCGACCGCAACACATACTTCCTGAACGTGGTGGACGAGTACTCCCGTTTCCCCTTCGCCATCCCCTGCCCTGACATGACAGCGGCCACAGTCACTAAAGCCCTTAACACCATATTCACACTGTTCGGTTGCCCCGCATACGTCCATCGCGACAGGGGGTCCTCCTTCATGAGTGACGAGCTGCGCCAGTTCCTGCTCAGCAAGGGTATAGCCTCGAGCAGGACGACCAGCTACAACGCCCGGGGGAGCGGGCAAGTAGAGAGGGAGAACGGCACGGTCTGGAAGACCGTCCTACTGGCCCGACGGTCCAGGGATCTCCCAGTTTCACGGTGGCAGGAGGTCCTCCCGGACGCTCTCCACTCCATCCGGTCGCTGCTGTGTACCACCACTAACCAAACGCCTCATGAGCGCCTCCTTGTCTTCCCCAGGAAGTCCTCCTCTGGACCGTCGCTGCCGACCTGGCTGGCGGCCCCAGGACCCATCTTGCTCCGGAAACATGTGCGGGCGCACAAGTCGGACCCGTTGGTCGAGAGGGTTCACCTCCACCACGCCAACCCGCAGTACGCCTACGTGGAGTACCCCGACGGCCGACAGGACACGGTCTCCCTGCGAGATCTGGCGCCCGCCGGCAACACGCACACCCCCCCGACACCAATCACCCCCTCCCTGCCACCGGCGCACCCCGCGACCGCCCCCTACCCGGGAGGATCGGTACTCCTCCCAGGTCCGACCAGAAGTAAAGCTGAAGCAGAAACCGTAAAGCTCCCGGAGACGACAACACTGGAACAAGCACCACCACCACCGGGGCTGAGGCGATCGACAAGGACGACCAGACCGCCCGACCGACTTGTGGCATCGGTGTAACACTCGAATGTTGTGGACTTTAATGAGAATTTTTTTCCTTTTTCCCTCTTACGAATACTGTAAATAGTTCAAAACAAAAACCCTGTACATAGCCCAGTGTAGGGCACTGTGATGACATGCAAAAGTTTTTTCCTCCCAGGACCAGCCTTGTAAACCCCTACCACCATGCGAAGCACCACCCCGCCGGGTTCATTTTTAACAAGGGGTGAATGTGGTAGTATGCATTAGGGGTCATGTGGGACTGTGAAGCCGTGATGTCATTGGCTGACAGATCCCGGGTCCTGGTTGGCTGTTGATCACTAGCTCCGCCCTGAAGGCGGAGTATAAGAACCAGGAGTTCTCCCCCGCAGGCCAGTCTGTTGCTGAACTGCGGGGAACAAGTCACGCTTAATAAAGCCTCATCGACTTCATCTCTATTCGTCTCTCGTGAGTCTTTGTGCGCTACAGTGGACAATCAGTCCTGGCGCCAAAATCGTGGCTTGCATCCGATGCCATGTTCCTGTTCCCCGACAGCGGCATCAATGCATTCTGCTCCGCAGATACGGATAATAATATACATGGCGTTTGTATATTATTAGCAGACCTGATCCAGTATTCTCCGGGGCCTCCACAATGCTCCACCTCCGCCGGGGGAAATTACCGATGGCCTGTTTCACTTGTCGTTTTAAAAATTGGGAAACAGGCGCCGTCTGATGAGGAAACGAGAAGAGGTAGGACATGCAGAGCGAGACTGTGGGCTGCTGGTCCTGCTGCTGGCGGGCTGGCTGGGGAAGGAAAATGTCTGCCAGGCCAAGGGGGTGCAGCGGTGGGCTAGGCCGAGGGATCAGGGTGATTCCCCCCCCATGGAATTGAGGTGTCCAGGCATGATTCGCCATTGCCACGACCTGCAAGGCAGCCATCTTGCTGTGCACCCACTGACTGCTCACCGTGGATCCTGGTGGTGCAGACACCAGCCCTATGGGTGCCCCCACCCTCCATCCACCACCCCCACACCCCAACCCCACCCACCACCCCATCCCTCACCCTCCACCTCACCAACCCTACCCCCCCCCCCCCCACCCCCCCCCCCCCCCCCCCCCCCCCAACTGGCCGCCATCTGCTGGCAGGGCAGCATGCAGCCCACCCAAGGGCAACACCCACAGTTGCCGCTGTAGGAGGCTGCTGGATGGGGCCTGCGGACCACACCGCTGGTACCTCTGGCAGCAGGGATGGGCGCTAGGGCCAGAGGGCCCACACAGTGCTAGGGGGAACGGCCGGGGTGGGTGTGGGGAGGGGGAGAGAGGGGGACAAGCAGGGGTATGATTTGCAGTGCAGTGGCTGTGCCAACTCCCTCTGGATCTGTGTCACGTTGGCCATAGCCCGCTGTGACTGGGCCTAACTAGCAACGCCCATATCTCGTAACTGAATGTTAAAAACTAGCTATATTGCTGTGACTCCCACACAGGGTAGAAATCAATGCCAATTAAACAGTATATCAACGACTTCCGGGTGCGGCGATGACCAGCTAAGTCGCACGTTCCGGCAGCTCCCGGTGGAACGGACTTTTGGGCTCTTAACAGGAGCCCCAATGGCAATTTTACCGGCAAAAAACACTGTGCGGTAAACCAGAAGGGAATCCCCCCTGGACACGGATGGAAAAAGGAGAGGAAAGTGGCCGGATTGCGGTGGATCCTCTAGAGCAGCGGCCAGGAAGGCAGGCACAAAGCAAGATGGCGTCGGAAGGAGGCAGTTTAATATGGGGCCCTGAACAACAAGAGTTCCTGCGGCGTTGCGTGGAAGAACTTAAAAAGGAGATGAAGAAGGAGCTGTTGGCCCCGATATTACAGGCGATTGAGGGGCTAAACGAGGAGCAAAAGACCCAGGAACAGGAGCTTCGGGTCGTGAAGGCAAAGGCTGCTGAGAATGAGGACGACATACACAGCCTGGTTGTGAAAACGGAGATGCACGTGGCACAACACAAAAGGTGTGTGGAAAGGCTGGAGATGCTGGAGAATAATGCGAGGAGGAAGAATTTAAGGATTCTTGGTCTTCCCGAAGGTGTAGAAGGGGTGGACGTCGGGGCATATGTGAGCACGATGCTGCACTCGTTAATGGGATCGGAGGCCCCGACGAGTCCGCTGGAGGTGGAGGGAGCCTATCGAGTTATGGCGCGAAGACCGAGGGCTGGAGAAATTCCTCGAGCCATAGTGGTGAGATTTCTCCGATATAAGGACAGAGAGATGGTCCTCAGATGGGCAAAGAAAACTCGGAGCAGGAGGTGGGAGAACGCGGTGATCCGCGTATATCAAGATTGGAGTGCGGAGATGGCGAGAAGGAGGGCAAGCTTTAATCGGGCCAAGGCGTGCTGCACAAAAGGAAGGTTAAATTTGGTATGCTGCAGCCGGCAAGACTGTGGGTCACACATCAAGGGAAACACCACTACTTTGAAATGGCAGATGAGGCGTGGACATTCATTGTCGAGGAGAAACTGGAGTGAGCGGGCCAGAAAAAGAACGTTTGGGACAAAGTGGTGGGGTGAATATGTGGGATGAAGGGGGTGGGGGGGGAAAGGGGGAAGAGATGACTTCCCAAGTGGTTAATCCTGCGACCCTGTAACTTTTCTCTCTTCCCCATGTTGTGGGGGAGGGGGGGAGGGAGGATGAGGAGCTGAGGGCGCCGGCCATTGGGGGCGGGGCCAAAAGGGAAGTGCGGGCTTTGTTCCCGCGCTATGGTAATCATGGCGGGAACAGGGAAGCAGGAAGGGGGGGGCCTCGCACAGTGTGAGCCGAGGTCACGGGAGGAAGCCGAGGTCGGCCAGAGTTTGCTGACTTCTGGAAGCAACATGGGGGGTGCAATTACGCTAGTGTGGGATATAGCGGGGGGGGGGGGGTTAACTGGGTTGCTGCTGCTGGGGAGAAGGGGGAGCTGGTATGGGGTGGGGTGGTCGGGGCGGGAGGGCGCCGTTGGGGGGAGATACGGCTACATGGGAACCGGGTGAGGAGCTGGATTAAAAAAGGGGATGGCTAGTCGACAAGGGGGGGGCGGGTAAAGAGTCCCCCAACCCGGTTGATCACGTGGAATGTGAGAGGGCTGAACGGGCCGATTAAGAGGGCACGGGTACTCGCACACCTAAAGAAACTTAAGGCAGATGTGGTTATGCTCCAGGAGACGCACCTGTAACTGATAGACCAGGTCAGACTACGCAAAGGATGGGTGGGACAGGTGTTTCATTCGGGGCTAGACGCAAAAAACAGGGGGGTGGCCATACTAGTGGGGAAGCGGGTAATGTTTGAGGCAAAGACTATAGTGGCGGATAGTGGGGGCAGATACGTGATGGTGAGTGGCAAATTGCAAGGGGAGGCGGTGGTCTTAGTGAACGTATATGCCCCGAACTGGGATGATGCCAACTTTATGAAGCGTATGTTAGGACGTATCCCGGACCTAGAGGTGGGGAAGTCGGTAATGGGTGGAGATTTTTTTTTTTTTATAAATATTTTATTGAAAATTTTTGGTCAACCAACACAGTACATTGTGCATCCTTTACACAATATTATAACAACACAAATAACAATGACCTATTTTATAAACAAAAAATGAATAAATAATAAATAACAAAAATGAAAACTAACCCTAATTGGCAACTGCCTTATCACAAGTAACACTCTCCAAAAATATAATTTAACAGTCCAATATATAATTATCTGTCGCAACGACCTATACATAGTATACAGTATATATTAACAACCCTGAGAGTCCTTCTGGTTCCTCCTCCCGCCCCCCCCCCCCCCTCCCCCCCCCCCCCCCCCCCCCAATCCTGGGCTGCTGCTGCTGCCTTCTTTTTTCCATTCCATCTATCTTTCTGCGAGGTATTCGACGAACGGTTGCCACCGCCTGGTGAACCCTTGAGCCGACCCCCTTAGAACGAACTTAATTCGCTCTAGCTTTATAAACCCTGCCTTGTCATTTATCCAGGTCTCCACCCCCGGGGGCTTGGCTTCTTTCCACATTAACAATATCCTGCGCCGGGCTACTAGGGACGCAAAGGCCAAAACATCGGCCTCTCTCGCCTCCTGCACTCCCGGCTCTTGTGCAACCCCAAATATAGCCAACCCCCAGCTTGGTTCGACCTGGACCCCCACTACTTTCAAAAGCACCTTTGTCACCCCCATCCAAAACCCCTGTAGTGCCGGGCATGACCAAAACATATGGGTATGATTCGCTGGGCTTCTCGAGCACCTCGCACACCTATCCTCCACCCCCAAAAATTTACTGAGCCGTGCTCCAGTCATATGCGCCCTGTGTAATACCTTAAACTGAATCAGGCTTAGCCTGGCACACGAGGACGACGAGTTTACCCTGCTTAGGGCATCTGCCCACAGCCCCTCCTCGATCTCCTCCCCCAGCTCTTCTTCCCATTTCCCTTTTAGTTCATCTACCATAGTCTCCCCTTCGTCCCTCATTTCCCTATATATATCTGACACCTTACCATCCCCCACCCATGTCTTTGAGATCACTCTGTCCTGCACCTCTTGTGTCGGGAGCTGCGGGAATTCCCTCACCTGTTGCCTCGCAAAAGCCCTCAGTTGCATATACCTGAATGCATTCCCTTGGGGCAACCCATATTTCACGGTCAGCGCTCCCAGACTCGCGAACTTCCCATCCACAAACAGATCTTTCAGTTGCGTTATTCCTGCTCTTTGCCACATTCCATATCCCCCATCCATTCCCCCCGGGGCAAACCTATGGTTGTTTCTTATCGGGGACCCCCCCAAGGCTCCAGTCTTTCCCCTATGCCGTCTCCACTGTCCCCAAATCTTCAGTGTAGCCACCACCACCGGGCTTGTGGTGTAGTTCCTCGGTGAGAACGGCAATGGGGCTGTCACCATAGCCTGTAGGCTAGTCC
This sequence comes from Scyliorhinus torazame, assembly GCF_047496885.1. Lineage (NCBI taxonomy): Eukaryota > Metazoa > Chordata > Chondrichthyes > Carcharhiniformes > Scyliorhinidae > Scyliorhinus > Scyliorhinus torazame. The sequence continues at coordinate 69,290,537 of NC_092728.1, forward strand.
CCCTACAGGACGCCCTCTCTAATCTCTTCCACGCCGCTCCCTCCTCCTCTCCCATCCACTTACTCACCATTGAAATATTAGCGGCCCAATAATACTCACTTAGGCTCGGTAGTGCCAGCCCCCCCCCCCTATCCCTGCTACGCTGTAAGAATCCCTTCCTCACTCTCGGGGTCTTCCCGGGGCGCTTCTGTGAATCGCGGGAGGGCGTCGGACCGGCGTCGCGGGAAAGTTTGGCGACCCAGGCGATTCTCTGAAACGGCACGGGAGCAGAGAATCGCGCCCCCTATTGCTATTGTCACTGTTGTCAGAGAGTGCCACCTCCACCTTCTGTATCATCACCTCTTGTACCTCTATCCGCTGATCCCATCTTGTCCATGTCCATCGCCAGATCCTCAGCGACCTCTTGCCTCTGCTTCTTAAATTCGTCGGTCAAAAAGCTAACCAATGTCTCAGTCAACCACTGAGGGGCCAACGACTCAGCAGAAGCCTCCCTGCTGAGGTTCGATGAAGTCTGACGACGATCCCTTGCCGGACTTCTGCCTCATGTTATATTTACCGGAGATTACTCAAATGAGGGGATGTTATTCCATCAAAATGACACAAATTTCCTCCAAACCAAATCGCCCACAAGCTGAGTAAAAAGGGCCAAAAACAAAGTACCCTGGATGGAGCCACCGCATGTGTGACGTCTCACCACATAGCCGCCACCGGAAGTCAGGAAATAAACATTAACTGGGACATCAGCGAGCATTAATCTCCTTCAAATAATGCTCAGTGATGTACGCATTCACCTGAAAGTATAGCCAGGGCCTCAGTTCAATATTTCTTCTAACCGGTGACAATTCTAACAGTGCAACACTCCCTGCTGCCAACCTAAATGACACGATGGTTCCGATGGAGTGGGGGTTGAATGTATAGCTGTCTTTCTCGGAAACAGGAGTGTTACCCACAGAACCATGATTCACAGTTTGATGAAAATAACATGGAGAGTCTCCCCACTGATTTCATAGAGGGGACAAGAGTCAGCACGGTAGCACAATG